>NC_048230.1:86283764-86377177 GCF_002007445.2 Ailuropoda melanoleuca | reverse complement strand
AAGTTCAAGGCCAAAGGGAAATGATTAACTGATGAAATCAAGGGCACACCGAACAATCTCTGCAGTTCTACCGGCCGAAACACAGCTGGACCTTAGGAAACGTGAAGCCAGCCACCTGAAGCTTTTCTGCTTTTCTCTGTAGTCTTGACCTTGCCTCCCATGGAAGTGAGAACTTTCTCCCACGTGGGATTCATCGTAGGGACTCTCTTCCTGGGGCTAGTTGATACATGTAATTAAGGGCATTAGTGCATATAAAGCACTCAGCATAGTACTACGTACAGAGTAAGTGCTCAAGAGATGTTTGCCATTATTATTATTATTGGGGCACCTGGGTGATTAAGTTGGTCAAGTGTTTGCCTTTGGATCCGGTCATAATCTCAGGGTCCTGGGATCGAGCCCCACATCGGGCTCCACCTGCTCTGTGGGAGCTTACTTCTGATCCTCTCCCTTTGCCCCTCCCCACCCCACTTGCGTTCTTTCTCTCTCTTTCTCAAATAAATACATAAAATCTTTAAAACAATAACGATTAGCAGTAGTAGTAGTATCAGGACTAATTCTGGGCTATATTTTATATTTGCATCTTATTTATGTGTTTGTTTTTGTCTCCCCACCCCCACCAAACAAGAACTGCTCACCAGGGAAGAGGGCACTCTCTTCTCTTCAGTGCCACAGTCTCAGAGTCGAGGGCAGTGCCTCGCCCGCAGTAGGTACTATGCTTCAGAAATTAGAGTGAGGCTCTCCCATTTCTCCTGGTCCCAAACGCACAAATCCCAGAAAAGGATTCGGATTGGCCTAGCCTCATCAGGTGCCCATCCTTACACCAATCAGCTGAGGCCAGAAGGACAGATGTATGCTGTGCAAAATGCTACCTCTCGCTAGCTGTGATGAGCACGGAGCGGTGCTCGAGCCAGATAATCCCATTGCCGTCCACGAGAGCTCATGAGGACCGTCTCCGAACACCAAATTAGCTGATCATTTATCTACAGTAGGCATTTCAGGGTGATTAAGAGTCTCCGAATACCCGTAATAACCTCCTAATCTCAAATTTGAGATATCCCTTATGCCCCTTGTAAAGCTGTGTTCTATGGTTTTGGCAGACAAAAAGGAATATATTGAGGAATGAATGTGCACAAATTTCCAAGTATTAAAAANAAATTTCCAAGTACTAAAAAATGGGGATGATGCCAATGTGTCTGTTCAGAAAATGATTACATTGAATCTAATTCTAATTCATTAATATGCAATAAAATCCCTACCTAAGACAGACTCAGACCCATTCTGCAAGCCAGGGTCTGGGAGACCTCAGCGTCTCAGTTGCCTGTCACCCCCCACCTCTGTCCTTGTCACTTCATGTCACCCACCTCCCCCCCTGGCCTGGGGTGGCGTTCAGGGACGGTCCCAAGTCTCATTTCTCTGTACAGCCTCCCTCATACCTGTGCAATGTGCTTCGAGGTAGTCACTCAGTAAATAGCTGGCTAAGTCATGAATGAGGAAAGGTATGCACGTTGCTTAATCAGCACCCAGAGGAGGATCAGAGTGCCTTGGTGGTTGGACGGCACTACCCCTAAGATAAGATACCCTCCCCACCCCCACCACAGCCCTTCTACCCGTATGGAGTAATTTGAAGACTTTTCTCACAAGAGAAATCCCTTGGGCTCTTTGATAGAAAATATTCTCAGCTGGGGTGCCTGGGTGGCTCAGCTGGTTGAACGTCAGTCGGACTCTTGGGTTTCTGCTGGGGTCACGATCTCGGGGTCATGGGGTCGAGCCCTGTGTCAGGCTCGGTGCTCAGCGTAGAGTCTGCTTGGGATTCTCTCCCCCTGCCCCTCCCCCTGCTTGCTGTCTCTTGCTCTGTCTCTCAAATAGTAGACAAATAAGTTCTTTAAAGAAAATATTCTCAACAAACTAGCCAAAATCTTAGCCCTGCCCCCTTTATTGCCCTTTTGCAGATGGATGTGAAGGTGGAAGAGCTCAGCATTCCCCAGCTTCATTGTAGTATCCTGGGGAACTCTGGGGAGATACAAGTCCTTGAGCCTTCCCCCAGACCTACGCAATCCAAACATCAGGTGGGGACTGGACCAGGATGAGGTTTCTCAGCAGCTCCGCAAGGGACCCCATTATACAATGAGAGTTCAGAAATGGCCTTAGACCAGGAATCAAGGTGTCGCGTTCAAGTCCAGCTCTGTCCCTCACCTTATCTCCCAACTCATAAAATGAAAGGTTGGATAAGCCAACTCCAAAGACCTTCTGGTATCACGCACAGATCTTCCAGGAGGGACAGCAAGAAATTCTACTCTTGCTTAAAGATCCCAAATCCCCCCATGAGGCAGACAGAGAAAAAGACACTAAATTAAGTGCTGTCACAACAGAAATTCAGCTCTGAAGTCTTCGGGAGCCATACATCATTTTTTTTAATTGTAGTATAACCGAACACATAACATATTAGTTTCGTATATAACACCATGATTTGATATATGTATATATTGCAAAATGATCACGACAATAAGTTTAGCTAACATTTTTTTTCTTGTGGTGAGAACTTTTAAGCTCTCTCTTGGCAACTTTCAAGCACAGGATACGCCGTTATTAACTAGAGCCACCAAGTCAAACATCGTGTCCCCAGGATTTATAACTAAAAGTTCATCCGTTTCCACCGTCTTCACCCATTTTACCCATCTCTCCCTCCTGTATCTACAACCACACACCTATTCTTTGTGAGCAGAGATCATTTTTGTAAAAATTTTCATTATGTTATGTTAGTCACCATACATCATTAGTTTTTGATGTAGTGTTCATGATTCACCAGCGATCGTTTTCATACAGCCCAATCACATGCTGCTTAAGTGGCCGGAGCCTATGGATGCTGTCACCGCTGTGGGCGAGTCCAAGCCGTGGAAGGCGCACCAGGAGGCTGTCCAGGGGCTGTCCTGTGTCTTGTGGTTTCCTCTTCTCTCTTGCTTTTCTTCTCTTCCCTTCTTCCCTCCTTCCTTCCTTTTTTCCTTCTCCAGTCTTTTTGCTCATCTTAACGTGCAGAGGACTTGGCTAACACGCCTCCGTTCACAGCACACTCTTCATGGACAGTGCAAAGCCCCTCTCCTGTTTCACTGAATCCTTGGCCCCACCTTCCCAGTCTCATCCCCCACCCCTCCCCACAGGCAAATATTCTCCTGCTTTGACGTCTGTCCTTTGAGTTTTTGCGTCTTGTAAAATGTATCTTGTATTCGTGTTTACATAAACGGAGCTGTGCTTAGAAATCATCTCGAGCCGAACACATTTTATTTGTATGTCCCGTGTGTGCTGCCTTGGGCTCCTCCAGACCTTGGCCCCCAGAGCAGGTCATCTGCCGCGTCTTTTCTCCACGTTCCAGGGATGGGCACCAGGACTGTGCACCCAGGCAGTCCTGCAGGATCATCCTTCCTGCTTCCTGTGGGTCCGGGGGAGACTTCCTTTGGGAACTACAACCCAGAGTGGAATTGCTGAGTCATAGGATGCGATTGTACTTCCGTTTTTCTGATACTGACAGATCGCCCTCCGGGAGTGCTTTCCTGCACACGCGCCAGCCCAGCCTTCCTCGTCGATTAAAATCTCTGTCCCATCCTCATAAAGTGCATGAAATGCCACCGACAGAAATCCCTTCCGGTTGTAAAGTCTTTTAGGTCTTTAAGGGTTCCTCTAACAAAATTCAAATATCCTTCTGTATGAAATATGGGACATGTTTTTCTTCTCTTTGGGTTTTTATGAAGATCGAATAAATAGCTCATCAAAGGTGCCAAACCCAAGTGCCTGGCACATTCATGGATGCTCAATACGTTTTGATTTCTTTCCTTTCTTTGAATGCAAGAACTGCTGGTGAAAAACACTTATTTACAACACTTGGGAAAGGAGAGCGATTGAGAGGGGGTGGGGGATGAAGTACCTTCTAGAGCGCAGCTGCCCGAGGAGGGAGGAGCCTAGAGTAGCAAAATCATCTTCCTCCTCTGGATGGTCGCCCGGGGCAAACGCCACCTGAAAGCTCATCTTTAAACCAGGACATCCTTAAACCTTGGGTGTGATGTGAATCCCTTGGAGGGCTTGTTAAAACACAGAAGGCGGGGCTGACCCCCAAAGTTTCTGATTCAAGAGGTCTTGGTGGGGCGAAGAAGGTGCATTTCTCACAAGTCCCCAAGCCATGCTGGTGCTGTGGGCTCAGGACCACACTTCGCTGCCTAAATAATTTCCTTAGAAATCGTTTGCTCTGATAGGACAGAGCATAGATAATTTCAGACATCCAGAATGAGTCAGATGCAAACCACAGTGATACCAAGAAGCCAAGATACACCCAAAGATTTCATTTGATATATTCTTTTAATATGAAAACCTGGCAGATGGATTTTTATTTTTAGATTGTAGGCTGGATGGGCAAATTCACCTCTGCTATCTCTGTTGAAGCCTCTAATCTCATTCTGATTATTTTCCTCCAGGAATGTTTTCTGACTAGACAGCTCACGTTTTGAAAACTTGCAGGTGTCAAAGCGTCTGCCCTCTCTCGTCTGACACAGTTATTTGGGGATGTACCCTGGGCCTTTGGGCCCTTTCAGTCATCCCTACAGCAGGTCAGAGCTGGTGGAACTGCAGAGAATCTCTATTCCAACCTTCTCAGTTTACAGAAGTGAAGTCATTTGTCCAAGCATTGAGAAAGAAGCTACATGGCATATAAAAACCCTAAGAGTAAAGTCTGGAGCGGACCTGAGTCCAGCCGGTGCTACTCCTTAGTAACCTGAGCACCAGACCCAAGGCATGAGTCCATCTCTGCAATCCCTGACTTCCCGTCCACAGAATGAGCATCAAATAAAAACCAAACTGAGAAGGATTATTGCAAGGGGAAGGGGAGGCATGGCGATGGGGAGGGGAGGACTGTTGCAATATGGAGAACTCTGTAACCCCTAAGACTTACAAGCATCTCAAGAGTTAAGCTAAATGGCTGTTATCCTTCATAGAGAGAGGTGTGAACAAAGCTGGGAAGAACCCGGTGTGGGGAAGTGGCTTGAAAGAGTGGTGTGATGGAGGCCAGCCCATTTTCCAGGAGGGATGCTTGAGGAAAGGCTGTAAGCCCACTCAGTCTGGGGGTGAGTCAGAATTCCAGGTCCTGGGGAAAGAAGACAGGTGTAATCAAAGTTTGCTGACAAACATTCGGTTCCAGCTGATCGAGGGGGACGAGCCGTCCAGCAAATCATGGAGAAAATCACTTATGAGTCAGAGAAAAGGAATTTGTAGGATCTGTGTCTGGCCTTGTCACATGTGAAGAAGGGATGGATCCCTGTGTGTCTGGATCGTCATAGGGGGAAGGGTGGTTCTTTGCAGTAAATCAATTTCCAGGAAACAAAAGACAGATTTCTTAACCTTCAGGGAAAACTCAACCTTGTCACTGCCCTACCTCGTACAGAACTGACAGGAAACCACGGTAAGGGGATGATGTCTAATTCAATTAACCAGTGGGAGGTTTGAAAGGGGCTGGAGCCAAGCAGGAACCTGGTTCTCCTACCTTCCAGCTTGCCAGGATTTCTGGAAGATCACTCTCCTCAGCTCACTTCACACAGGGGAGCCCTGCCTCCTTGTCTTGTATGCAGGGATTGGAGTCTGAGTAAGATTTCAATTGATAAAGATCTCTAGACCAAAATCGAGAGACGCAGAGAGAGAGAGAGAGAGACAGAGAGAGACTGAACATCACTGAACAGCCACTCCACTTTCAAACTCTTTTCATGATGCTATGAAGTCTGGAAGAGAAAATCCTTTAAACCACAGAAGGATGCTGGTGTAATTAGGGTGTGGTCAGGTGATAAACCCGGGAGGTCCGGATTCTCTGGAATGCTAGTGCCAGCTAATGCCTTACAAGGTGGAAAAGGAGGTCATGAGAAGCTGGTTCGCAGATAGCCCATCCCACCGGTTTTCAGAGCTGGGAGTCCCTGTTGGTGTGTCCAGGGCAGGACCATGCCAGACCAGCACCTCTGCCCTGTGGACAATCTTTGGGGTGCCCTTCTTATCACTTCCTGGTCTCTGAGCCCTATAGACCACCTTCTAGCCCTTCTTTCATCATTGCTTTTCCCATTGCTTTTTTTCCTTCTCACCTCTTTTTTTTTTTTAAAGATTTATTTGTCCATCTTAGAGAGAGAGAGAGAGAACGCACATGCTCACAAGCAGGGGGAGGGGCAGGGGAAAGAATCTTCAAGCAGACTCCCCACTAAGCACAGAGCCACACACAGAGCTCTATCTCCCGACCCTGAGATCATGATCTCAGCCAAACCAAGAGTCAGACACTCAACCGACTGAGCCACACGGGTGCCCCTCCTTTTCACCCCTTGAAAAAATTTCTTCTTAGAAAAAAAAAAAGTGTTCCATCCCCAGTTTCTATCATTCTGGCAGAAACGGGCTTGAAATATTCATGGAGGTCATGGTAAAATAAATCCCGTATATTTATTAGACACCTGAGCCTGGAGACTGAGATATATATCTCCTGTGTTTCTTTTCTTAATTCTCCACCTATCTCTTCTTTGGTTTCATAATATAACTAGAACACCGAGAATGTGCTTAAAATGTGCAGCCTCTCCGTGTGGCTGCCCTGCAGGAATGCCGAGCTGTATTTACTGTGCTATATCTTACTGCCGATTGAGGCTAATAAATAAAACTTGTCATTTTCACTCCATGGCCCAGAATTACTCAAATATGTCCTTGTCAAAATAACCTATGTTGAACAAGCACTGGTAAAAGTTGCCATTTTCCCCCCTTTAATCAAGAAGAATTTCTCCTCCTGGAACACTGAATAGAAGCAGTACCATCAGAGACGGCTTGGAGAAGCACTTGCTCTCATCTCAGGCAGCTCCGTGTGCTGCTCTCAAGTCCCCACTCCGAAGCTTGATCGTCTCTCGGTGGTCAGGTTGGAATTTTTACGATGTTGACTCAAGTCCTATAAGATCTAGAGCTCAAGGAGAGAAGGCAAGGTGACCTTCTTGAAAAGTCACAGATCAAAACAGAGGCTAGAATGAGTTTCTAGTGACTCAACCCGGTAATATTTGAGAATATTTGAGACTAAGAAAAAGAATATTGGGGAATAATAGGCTAATATTTCATAAAGTCATGTTGCCACTGCTCCATGTTTGCTCTGAGAATCTGAAATACGCCTGACACTGATTTTGTTGAGTTTGACACTGAAAATAGAGAACTCTCAAAGTTAAATAGGTTACATCAAGATAACAGGACTTCAATGCCAAGTGGACAAGGTATTCTAAGTTAAAAAATCTATATGTGTGGGCATGCTATGTAGATCAATATATAAATATTATGTTTCTTGTCCTGATTCCATCTAGGTCTAGATAATAGGGAATATGAAAAGTTGTCATTATATGTCTTCATTTACCTCACTTCCCACCTATGCTACTATGAAAGAAAAAAACAACCCAAAAAACCCAGAAGATTCGAAGACATGGATTTTGTTACATATTGTTTATTTGACAAGTGATCACTAGAAGCATGGTAAGGAAATAGAAAAATGAGATAGGGATGGGAGAAAAGTTAATTAATAGAACAATAATGAGCAGGTTACCGCTGTGGGCAATGGATCAGCATTATTAGAGATATTCTGAGAGTCTATGTGAAAAACAGCTAAAGGGGTGGAGGAAACAGGGGTATTTAGCCACCAACTGCTATCCTCAGGGGAGGGCTCATTTCTTGGGCATTCTTTTTTCTGGAGTTTCCTGCTAATTAAAAAAAAAAGAAAGCAATGACTATATGCCCAATACTGATTTAACAAACATGTTAGAATTATTTGACAAAGAATTTAAAGCAGAATGTGGCAGATGACAGCGAGAGGCGCTGCAGGACAGTGGAGTCAGGAAGCAGGTTAAGGTCAGTTAGCCCAGGAAGGCACTCTCAGCTCAGATCGCCATAAACCATGTGCCTGGCCTGTCCGTAACCATGCTTTTCCTGAGCAGACTGAAAAAGTCTGGAACCTGCACCTCACCGGGCAAAAACTCACAGGGCGGTAGCGACCTGGAAAGGACATTAGAGTGGCACCCAGACATGATCCAGGAGTTTTGGGCGTGTGAGGGAGACCGCAGCCACACAAGGTTTTAGAAGCACAAGGGGCAGAGGCACTCCCGGGCCCCTGGGACTACCTCTGAGAGAGTTGCTGTGGTCACTCACTGTGGGAGGCTGCAGTTTTCAGCTGTGCACACAGAAGTGGACACTGTTTGTCCTGGAGGGTTTATTAAAGAGGGCCAACTGTGAATTTTCTGCTCTGGGCCAGAAGTTTGGCTGTAGCCATTTTTGCTCTGATCCTTGGAAGAGGGGTGGAAAGCCTTCAGGGAACAAAAGACACAGAAGACCGGTTTTCACTAAGCCCATCCCCCCCGGACAGGGCGTGTGGCAACTCCACTCAGGCAGGGTGACCTGGGAAACAGCATGCTGGCCCCTCCCCCAGAACACAGGCTGGAAGAACAGGTGGACGATAACCTATGGGTCCCATAAGACTATAAAATCCCAATGTCAGGGGAAACCAGTATATTGAGCTCTAGGTGTTGACTCACGACTTGTTTATTTTTCAGATAAAATTCTCCTTTTCTTTTTTTTTCTTTTTCTCGTGCTTTTCCTCTGTTTTTTTCTTTTTACCTTTTTCTTCATTTCAACTAATGTTTATTATATCAACTTATATTTCATTTGGGATGTAATGTCCTCTAACACAGAGATGAAAATACGCTCAGAAACAACTGGAACACCCTGCTTTGTCCGCACTGAAAGATTATAGTCCCCCTCCCTCTCCCCTCCTTTTTTCTTTTTCTTTTTTTTTTAATTTTTAAATTTTATTTTTGTATTTCATTTTGGCTTTGTTTTTTGATGGTAGCTTCTTTTTTTTTAAATAATTTTTTATTATGTTATGTTAGTCACCATACAGTATATCCTTAGTTTTTGATGTAATGTTCCATGATTCATTATTTGCATGTAACACCTAGTGCACCATGCAATACTTGCCCTCCTTAATACCCATCACCGGCCTATCCCAATCCCCCAACCCCTCCCCTCTGAAGCCCTCAGTTTGTTGGTGGTGGCTTCTGACCACTCCAGATTTTTCTAGGGTGCATCTTGCTTGGTTCGTGGTTGATATTTTGGACTCAGATCACTCATTCAACCATCCCTCAACTGAATGACTAGGAGGAGGAACTCTCAACAAAGAAAAGAATCAGAGACAATGTCCTCTGCCACAGAACTAATGGATATGGATAGAAGCAAGATGTTAGATATAGAATTCAGGATAGCAATCATAAAGTCATTAGCTAGGCTTGAAAAAGCATTAGTGACAATACAGAATCTCTAAGGGCAGAAATGACATCTAACCAAGCTCAACTAAAAAGTGCTATGAATGAGATGCTGTCTAAACTGCATACTCTGACAGCCAGGGTAAATGAGGCAGAAAAGAGAATCAGTGAAAGAGAAGCTGATGGAAAAGAAGAAATTTGAGGGCAGCTAGTAGCACATGAAAAAAGGATTGGAGAGATTAATGATGCCATGAAAATTTCCAATGTCAGAATTATTGGGATCCCCGAGGGGGTGGAGAGAGAGAGAGCACTAGAAGGTATGTCTGAGCAAATCATAGCTGAGAACTTCCCTAATCTGGGGAAGGAAACAAGCATTCAAGTCCCAGAGGCAGAGAGGACCCCTCCCAAAATCAATTAAAATAGATCAACACCCCAATATATAGTAGTGAAGCTTGCATATTTTACAGACAAAAAAAAAAAAACCATCCTGAGAGTAGCTAGGGAGAGGAAGTTCCTTACATATGGAGGGATGAACATCAGAATAACATCAGACCTGTCCATAGAAACCTGGCAAGCCAGAAAGGGCGACCAAGACATATTCAGGGTCCTAAATGGGAAGAACATGCAGCCAATAATACTTTATCCAACAAGGCTGTCATTCAGAATGGATGGAGAGGTAAAGAGCTTCCAGAACAGGCAGAAAATGAAAGAATATGTGACCACCAAGCCAGCCCCACAAGAAATATTAAGGAGGATTCTGTAAGTGAAGAGAGACCCCCCCCAAGAGTCACATAGACCAGAAGGAGACAGAGAAAATCTACAGAAACAGGGACTTTGCAGGCAATACAATGGCACTAAATTCTTATCTTTCAATAGTTACTCTGAATGTAAATGGACTGAATGCTCCCATCAAAAGACTCAGGGTTTCAGATTGGATAAAAAAGCAGGACCAAGGTCATCNCAAGAGTCACATAGACCAGAAGGAGACAGAGAAAATCTACAGAAACAGGGACTTCGCAGGCAATACAATGGCACTAAATTCTTATCTTTCAATAGTTACTCTGAATATAAATGGACTGAATGCTCCCATCAAAAGACTCAGGGTTTCAGATTGGATAAAAAAGCAGGACCAAGGTCATCTGGGTCGCTCAGTTTGTTAAGCATCTGCCTTCAGCTCAGGTCATGATCCCAGGGTCCTGGGATCGAGCCCCACGTTGGACTCCCCGCTTAGTGGGGATCCTGCTTCTCCCTCTTCTCCCCACTTGTTCTCTCTCTCACTATCTCTGTCACTATCTCTGTCTCTCTTTCTCTCAAATAAATGTAATCTAAAAAAAAGAAAAGAAAGCAGGATCCATCCATATGCTGTTTATTAGAGACTCATTTTGAACCTAAAGACACCTCCAGATTGAAATTGGAGGGATAGAGAAACATTTTCCATGCCAATGGACCTTAAAAGAAAGCTGGGGTAGCAATCCTCATATCAGACAAATTAGATTTCAAACCAAAGAGTGTAGTAAGAGATGTAGAGGGAAACTATGTCATACTTAAAGGATCTATCCAACAAGAAGATCTGACAATTGTAAATATCTATGCTCCCAACATGGGAGCAGCCAATTATATAGTTAATAACCAAAAAAGAAACATATTAATAATAATATATTAATAGTAGGAGACTTCCAATACTCCATTCACAGCAATGGACAGATCATCTAAGCAGATCAACAAAGAAACAAGAACTTTGAATGACACATTGGACCAGATGGACTTCGTAGCTATATACAGAACATTCCATCCTAAAACAACAGAATACTTATTCTTCTCAAGTGCACATGGTACTTTCTCTATAATAGGCCACTTGCTGTGTCACAAATCAGGTCTCAACTGATACCACAAGACTGAAATTATTCCCCGCATTTTTCAGACTACAATGTTTTGAAACTGGAACTCAACCACAAGAAGAAATTTGGAAGGAACTCAAACACTTGGAAGTTAAAGAGCATCCTACTAAAGACTGATTGAGTAAACCAGGAAATTAAAGATGAACTTAAACAATTCATTAACTAATGAGAATGAAAATACATCAGTTCAAAACATATGGGTTACTGCAAAGGTGGTTGTAAGAGGGAAATACATAGCTATCCAAGCCTCTCTCAAAAAATTAGAAAAATGCCCCAAATCCCAAAATCTAGCCTTACACCTAAAGAACATGGAGAAAGAACAGCAAATAAAACCTAAACCAAGCAGAAATTATAAAGATTAGAGCAGAAATCAATGAACTAGAAACCTGAAAAGCAGTAGAACAGATCAATAAAACTAAAAGCTGGTTCTTTGAAAGAGTTAATAAGATTGATAAATCTCTGGCCAGATTTATCCAAAAGAAAAGACAAAGGACGCAAATTAATGAAATCATGAATGAAAGGGGAGAGGTCATGACTAATACCAAGGAAATAGAAACAATTATTAGAAATTATTACCAGCAACTATATGCCAACAACTTAAGCAATCTGGACAAATGGATGCATTCCTGGAAACTTATAAACTACCATTTCTACCTGAAACAGGAAGAAATAGAAAATCTGAGCAGACCAATAACTGCTAAGGAAATTGAAGCAATAATCAAAGACCTCCCAAAAAACAAGAGTCCAAGCCAGATGGCTTCCCAGGGGAATTCTATCAATATTTAAAGAACAAATAATACCTATTCTACTGAAGCTGTTTCAAAAAATAGAAATGGAAAGGAAACTTCCAAACTCGTTCTATGAGGCCAGCATTACCCTGATCCCAAAACAGAAAAAGACTCCATGAGAAAGGAGACTTACAGACCAATATCCCTGATGAACATGGATGCCAAAATACTCAACAAGACTGTAGCCAATAGGATCCAACAGTACATTAAAAGGATCATTCAACGGGAACAGGTGGGATTTATTCCTGGGATGCAAGAGTGGTTCAACATTTGGAAATCAATCAACGCGATAGAGCACATTAATAAAAGGAAAAACAAGAACCGTATGATCCTCTCAATTGATGCAGAGAAAACACTTGACAAAATACAGCATCCATTCCTGATTAAAACTCTTCAAAGTATAAGGAGAGAGGGAACATACCTCAATATCAGAAAAGGCACCTAGGAAAAGACCACAGCTAATATAATTCTCAAAGGGAAAAAACTTGGAGCTTTTCCCTTAAAGTCAGGAACACAACAGGGATGCCCACTCTCACCACTATTGTTCAACATAGTACTAGAAGTCCTAGCCTCAGCAATCAGACAACAAAAAGAAATAAAAGGCATTCAAATTGGCAAAGAAGTCAGACTCTCCCTCTTCGCAGATGACATGATACTTTATGTAGGAAACCCAAAAGTCCCCACCCCCAAATTACTAGAACTCATACAACAATTCAGCAACATGGCAAGATACAAAATCAATGCACAGAAATCAGTTACATTTCTACACACTAACAATGTAACTGAAGAAAGAGAAATTAAGGAATTGATTCAATTTACAATAGCACCAAAAACCGTAAGATACCTAGGAATAAACCTAACCAAAGAGGTAAAGGATCTATACTCTAGAAACTACAGAACACTTATGAAAGAAATTGAGGAAGACACAAAGAGATGGAAAAATATTCCATGCTCACGGATTGGAAGAACAAACTTTGTTAAAATGTCTATGCTGCCCAGAGCAATCTACACTTTCAATGCAATCCCTATAAAAACACCATTGATATTTTTCACAGAGATGAAACAAACAATCCTAAAATTTGTATGGAACCTGAGAAGACCCTGAATCACCAGGGGAATGTTGAAAAAGAAAATCAAAGCTGGGGGCATCACAATGCCTGACTTCAAGCTATATTAAAAGGCTGTGATCATCAAAACAGTATGGTATTGGAACAAAAACAGACACTTAGGTCAATGGAACAGAATAGAGACCCCAGAAATGGACCCTCAACTCCCTGGTCAACTAATCTTCGACAAATCAGGAAAGAGTATCCAATGGAAAAAAGACAACATCTTCAATAAATGGGTATTGGGAAAATTGGACAGCCACATGCAGAAAAATGAAACTGCACTATTTCGTTACACCATACACAAAGATAAACTCAAAATGGATGAAAGACCTAAATGTGAGACAGGAATTCACCAAAATCCTAGAGGAGAACATAGGCACTAACCTCTTCAACATCAACCACAGCAACTTCTTTCAAGACATGTTCGCAAAGGCAAGGGAAACAAAAGCAAAAATGAACTTTTGGGACTTCATCAAGATAAAAAGCTTCTGCACAGTAAACAGTCAACAAAACAAAGAATCAACCCACAGAATGGGAGAAGATATTTGCAAATGACACTTCAGATAAAGGGCTGGTGTCCAAGATCTATAAAGAACTTCTCAAACTCAACACCCAAAAAACAAAAAATCAAGTTAAAAAACGGGCAGAAGACATGAACAGACACTTCTCCAAAGAAGATATACTAATGGCTAATAGAGACATGAAAAAATGTTCAACATCATTAGCCGTCAGGGAAATTCAAATCAAAACCACATTGAGATACTACCTGACACCAGTTAGCATGGCTAACATTAACAAGACAGGAAACAACAAATGTTGGCAAGGATGTGGAGAAAGGGGAACCCTCTTACACTGTTGGTGGGAATTCTAGCTGGTACAGTCACTCTGGAAAAGAGTATGGAGTTTCCTTAAGATGTTAAAAATAGAGCTACCCTATGACCCAGCAATTGCACTATGGGTATTTACCCCAAAGATCCAGACATAGTGAAAAGAAGGGGCACATGCTCCCCAATGGTCATAGCAGCAATGTCCACAATAGCCAAACTGTGGGAGAAGCCAAGATGCCCTTCAATAGATGAGTGGATAAAGAAGATGTGGTCCATATATACAATGGAATATTACTCAGCCTTCAGAAAAGATGAATACCTACTATTTGCATCATCATGGATGGAAATAGAGGGGATTATGCTATGTGAAATAAGTCAAGCAGAGAAAGACAATTATCATATGGTTTCATTCATATATGGAACATGAGGAATAGTGCAGAGGACCACAGGGGAAGGGAGGGATATCTGAATGGGAAGAAATCAGAGAGGGAGACAAACCATGAGAGACTCTGGACTCCAGGAATCAAACTGAGGGTTACAGAAGGGGGGAAGAATGGGGTTGTCAGGTGATGGTATTAAGGGGGGCATATGTTGTGATGATCACTGGGTGTTATACATAAGCGATGAATCGTTGAACACTACATCAGAAACTAGTGATGTACTCTATGTTGGCTAACTGAACATAATAATAATAAAAAAAAGATTTTAAAGCAGTCATCATGAAAACTACTTCAATGAACAATATAAGCAGGTTTGAAACAAATGAAAAAAGTAAAAAAATCTCAGCAAGGAAATAGAACTATAAAGAAAGAATCAAATGGAAATTTTGAGACTAAAAAATATAACAACTGACATTAAAAACTCAAGGAATGGGCTTAACAGCAGAAGGAGGGAACATAGGAAAGGATATGTGAATTGAAAGAATAACAGAAATTATTCTAGAAATAGAAACAACAGAGAGAGAGAGAGAATGTGTGTGCACGCGCACACACACACACACAGAGGGAACTATGGGATGATTATTCTGGAAGGATAAAAGAAAGTGAGCAGGGGGGCACCTGGGTGGCTCAGTCAGTTAAGCATCTGACTCTTGATTTTGGCTCAGATCATGATCTCAGGGTTGTGAGATCTAGCCCTGCATCGGGCTCTGTGCTCAGGGTGGAGTCTGCTTAAGATTCTCTCTCTCCCAATGTCTCCACTCATGCTCTCTAATAATTAAATAAAATCTGAAAAAAAAGAATGAAAGAAAGAAAAGAGAAGAAAAGAAAAGAAAAAAAAAAGAAAAGAGAGTAAGACTGAAAAAGTCCTTGAAGAAATAATAAGGGAAAGCTTCCCAAAATTGTCAAAAGACACAAACCTACAGATTCCAGGCATGAAAGTGAAAGAAAAGAGAAGAAAAGAAAAGAAAAAAAAAAGAAAAGAGAGTAAGACTGAAAAAGTCCTTGAAGAAATAATAAGGGAAAGCTTCCCAAAATTGTCAAAAGACACAAACCTACAGATTCCAGGCATGAAAGTGAAATGGGATAAACTCAAAGAAATCCACTCCAAGAAACATTGCAGTCAAACTTATAAAAGCAATGAGAAAAATAGCAACTTATCTTAGCAAACAGAATTTAGCAATATATGAAATGAATTATAAAAGGAATTATACACAATGACCAAATGGGGTTTATGTCAGTGATACTAGACAGGATTAACAGTCAGAGAGCAATCAACATAATATACAATACTAACAAGCTAAAGAAGAAAAACCACATGATTTTCTCAACTGATACAGAAAAAGTATGTAATGAAATTCAACACCCATTCATGACAAAGCTCTTAGAAAAGGAGGAATAAAGGGGAACTCCTTCAACTTCATAAGGAGCATTTACCAAAAACCCATAGGGAATATCATTCTTAATGGTGAAAGTCTGAACGCTTTCCACCTAAGATCCAAGACAAGGCAAGAGAATCCACTCTCAGCACTCCTATTCACATAATGTTAGAAGCTAGAAAAGGAAATAAAAGCTAGGTGGACAGTAAGAAAGATGGGGTAGGAACTGTTCCTGTTTGTAGATGATATGATTGTTTACACAGAAAGTAACAAGGAATCAAAAAAAAATCTCCAAGGGGGCGCCTGGGTGACACAGCGGTTAAGCGTCTGCCTTCGGCTCAGGGCGTGATCCCGGCGTTATGGGATCGAGCCCCACATCAGGCTCCTCCGCTGTGAGCCTGCTTCTTCCTCTCCCACTCCCCCTGCTTGTGTTCCCTCTCTCGCTGGCTGTCTCTGTCTCTGTCGAATGAATTTTAAAAAAAATCTCCAAGAAATAATGAATGTTCAACAAGTCTTCAGTTTACAAGATAAAAATGCACCAATAATATTTCTGAACACTAGTAATGAACATGTAGAATCTTGCGAAGAACAGAGATGACTGGATAAAGAAGACGTGGTCCATATATACAATGGAATATTACTCAGCCATCAAAAAGAGTGATTTCACAACATTTGCAGCAACATGGATGGTACTGGAGGAGATAATGCTAAACGAAATAAGTCAAGCAGAGAAAGAGAATTATCATATGGTTTCACTCATTGATGGAACATAAGAAATAGCAGGAAGGGGGCGCCTGGGTGGCGCAGTCGTTGAGCGTCTGCCTTCAGCTCAGGGCATGATCCCGGTGTTCTGGGATCGAGCCCCACATCAGGCTCCTCAACTGGAAGCCTGCTTCTTCCTCTCCCACTCCTCCTGCTTGTGTTCCCTCTCTTGCTGGCTGTCTCTCTCTCTGTCAAATAAATAAATAAAATCTTTAAAAAAAAAAAAGAAATAGCAGGAAGATTGGTAGGAGAAGGAAGGGAAGAATGAAGGGGGAGTAAACAGAAGGGGGAATGAACCATTGAGAGACTATGGACTCTGGGAAACAAACTGAGGGCTTCAGAGGGGAGGGGGATGGGGGAATGGGATAGACTGGTGATGGGTATTAAGGAGGGCATGTATTGTATGGTGCACTGGGTGTTATATGCAAGTAATAAATCATGGAACTTTACATCAAAAACTTGGGATGTACTGTATGGTGACTAACATAAGATAATAAAAAATATTATTAAAAAAAATAACAGTGAATTGAGTGACATTTTAACTTGCCCTATAACCAGAGCCCTCTTGCTAATTAAATGCTACCCTTGAAAACCAGCAGTCTCACAATCCTGAGAGTTATGAAGACCTAGAAACTATTGGATAGGAAAGACAGGGTTAGGAACATCTTAAAAAGAACAAAGAATATCACTATTTGACTTGTCTGTCATCTACCTGAAAAAGCCTGACTTTAGGGTTTGCCACCGTTTTACCTGATTCAAAGCTCTTCAAGGTAAAAAGTTCTAGCCCCAGAGTATCCATAAAAATCAATCTGCAGGCTGCACTTAGGGTATGGCGGTGTGAGTTCCACACACCTACCCACCAAAGAAAGGGGTGAAAATTATTAAAAAGAAAATTTAAAGTCTCTGGAAATGATCTTAACAGCATCCAGCAAAGGAAGAAACATTTACTCAAGAAAATCTACTAAAACTTGGTGAGAACAATAAGAACCTGTCACATCTGAATGAAGACCCACTTCTTCCCTCCCTACGCTGGGATCAGCAAGACAAAAAATTCACTCCAGATTGATGCAGCCCCAGAGGCCCTTCTCTCTAAGATCCCAGAAGGAGGGCTGTCTAGGGAGGGCAAGACATCAGCACTTTCCATCTCACCTCCAGCTGTTATGGAGGCTACATTCTGGGTGAGTGTAGTTGAGAAGTAACAGCTCCCTTCTTTCACCCAGACCCGGTTGTTGGGATGGAGGCTTCACCTTGGGTATGTTGTTATTGAAAGTAACAGGACCCCAGTGGTTTTTGCCCTGGTTTATAAGACAGGTTTCATGATGGGGGAGATAAACTAAGGATACCTGAGACCACTGCCTCCTCTCTACTGAGTGTTCCTAAAACAGGGGTATTAGAGAGAAGGGTACCATTGTCCCCACCCCAATGTCCAGAACCAGGGCTCAGAGATTTTGCCTGGAGGAGAATCAGGGCATCATAACAGAGAGCTCAGTCTCTTCGGGGAACATCTACCAGTTTCTAAAAGATCTGACTTCTTTTGCAACAGAATGTGAAGACGTTCAAGCTTAAGGGCACTCTCAACAACAGTCTGCATTATGGTGAAAGGCAGTTGGGAAGAGAAGAATCGATTCCGTGGAGTCTGGCTACTTTGCAGAAGAGAGCTGAGGAAGGAGACAGCTACCCTCTAGTCGCCCGATGGTAGTCCAGTGGGGAAGCATCTCGGGTGCCTAAAAACAAGAGCATATGGGAGCAAGAGTGGAGGACATGATGATGTGACGCCAGCTTGTTGACTGCACAAGGTTAAATACGATGACTTGGAAAGAACTTTGTTGCCTTTCACCAGCAGACTCTAACCTCTAACCCATCTTGTCTCCAGCTCCAAGACCCCACCGTATGGCTTCTCCAAGCTCTTCAACGTCCTCCTAAAAAGGCATGGCCTCTAGAATGGCTGTCTTTGCCTGTTTCTTCTTTATTATTAATAACCGTTAATAATTAACATCCGGGTAAAACAGCACCTCCTCCATGAACCCTTTTTTCTAATTCCTGTACAAATAGCTACAATGAGTCATTCAGCCTCCCTGCTCCCCAGCATTATGTGTATTTTCTTATTATAGCTCCTAAAAACTACATTACTAAAGATGTGCATGTGGATGCCTGTCTCTTCCCCTTACACTTCTGGAAAGCAGAAAGTGTAGCATTCACTGTCATGGTCTAAGTTGGACATAAGAAGCTGTGGATAGTGGCGCTTAATAAAAGTCAGTTCAATTTATTTGAAGTAGAAAGGGTGGAATGTGAGTGTGTACAGGTTTTCCTGGGGACAGGACCCCACAGAGCCAGGGCTATACCACGGTCACTTTGAGAAACAGAAGGTAACTTGCCCCTCCCCCCATGTTCTACTCTCAAGCATTCCAAACTGTCAGGAAGGCAGCCTTGTATACTGCAAAGGGAATGTTACTTGACATACCCAAATGTAGACACCAAATTAATACCCCAGAGAGAGGGCCCTCCTAATACCTGAGTTTTTCCTAAGAAAGCTAAGGAAGGGCTGTTTCCTAGCAGAGCAACTCAAATTCATCCCCAGAATTACGGTTGGTATTCAGAGCTTTGCATATAGAAAAGTTAGACGTCTTTAGATTCAAAACACAGACAAAAGAAAGAGCCAGAATTCAACTTAAATGGGATGTTACGTTTGCAAGAGAAAACCGGGGAACCCCCACCATGTAGGCTAAAGAATGAACTGCAGTGGGAAGGTACTAGAACACAGAGATCAAATGGGAGAGAGCGTTTGAGACTGAAAGTACCTAATCTACAGACAGCCCTTACTCTGAGATTCATGGCGCCATGGAACTTTAGAGTTCCTTAAAGTTACTAGATCTGTCAAAAGGTACAAACCTCCAATAAACGGAATAAGTCATGGGGATGTAATGCACAGCATGGTGACTATAGTTAATAATACTGTATTGCATATTATGAAAGTTGCTAAGAAGTGTATCTTAAAAGTTCTCAAGAGATGAGATTGGAACGTGTATTGTGATGCACGCTAACTGGACTTCTTGTGGGCACCATTTGGCAATATCTACAAATATTGAATATGTTGTACACCTGAAAGCAATATAATGGTATGTGCCAATTTTATATCAATTAAAAAAAAAAAAGAATATACCTGTGATGGTTAAGTTTATGTGTCAGCTTGGCTAAGCCACAGTAGCCAGTTTCTGGTCAATCACCAGTCTAGATGTTGTTGTAAAGGTATCTTTAAGATGTGATTAACATTTGTAAAGCAGACTACCCTCCACAATGCAATGTATTTGCCTCATCTAATCAGTTGAAGGCTTAAGAGAAAAGACTGAGGTCCCTCGAAGAAGGAATCTTGCCTCTAGCCTACCTTTGGGTTCAAGCTACAGCCTTAACTCTTCGCTTAGTCTCCAGCCTACCTGGCAGCTCTTTCCATCTCTCTGTCGCTCTGCCCTCCTCTTCTCTATATATACAGTCACACGCACACACACGCACACACACACTATATTCATTTCTGTTTCTCTGGAAAACCCTAACTAATATAATGCCAAACCCCAAAATTGTATCCATAAGGAAATGGGAATTAAAACAATAATGTTAACAGGAAACATTTTTGGAACCCTGAAGGCTGAGAATTGCCCTATGATGAACTCTAACCTTACCAGAATTAAGCAGACAACCAGGTCGGCCTGACTGTGCCTACTCAGCCAATGAGAAAATGGGGGCCATGAGGGTCTGGGAGTTTTTCAGGGGCCATCCAATTACTTGGCAACACGCTTGGGGACTAGTTCTCTGAGCCACCTGCTCACTGTCTATGGTGCCCCTGCGTGCAGCACACAGATAAAAAAGCTGCCTATTTTTAAAAATTACATGATGAAAATTTCCTATGTGTATTGTAGATATTCAGTAATTAAGAAGTTGTGGCACCATGGGGCGCCTGAGTGGCACAGCGGTTAAGCGTCTGCCTTCGGCTCAGGGCGTGATCCTGGCGTTATGGGATCGAGCCCCACATCACTCTTTCGCTATGAGCCTGCTTCTTCCTCTCCCACTCCCCCTGCTTGTGTTCCCTCTCTTGCTGGCTGTCTCTATCTCTGTCGAATAAATAAATAAAATCTTAAAAAAAAAAAAAAAGAAGTTGTGGCACCAACACAAGACCCTGGCAGTATGGCTGAAGCCCTGAAACAGATCCTAGAATTTGCGAGAACTCGGTACACCATAAAGGGGATATCAGTGAGACAGGAAGAGATAGACAAACCAAAACTGGTGTTAAGTTGGCTGCCTGGAAAAGAAATAAAATTTGTTCACATCAAGCCTTCCACAGGTCAGATACTGGATGGATAACAGAGTTCATACAAAACAAAATAAACCATAAATGATTCTAGAAGAAAATATTTCATTGATCTCAGGATACAGGCCACCTTTTCCACTCTAAAAGCAAAGCAAGATATCAAAAAGAAAAATCTACTAGATTTGATGAAATTTAACGTCAATTGTGTTCATTTCAAAATTAAAATCAAAAGACCAATGAAAGGGGGCAGTTGTTAAGCGTCTGCCTTTGGCTCAGGGCATGATCCCGGCATTCTGGGATCGAGCCCCACATCAGGCTCCTCTGCTAGGAGCCTGCTTCTTCGTCTCCCACTCCCCCTGCTTGTGTTCCCTCTCTCGCTGGCTGTCTCTATCTCTGTCAAATAAATAAATAAAATCTTAAAAAAAAAAAAAAGCAATGAAAGGCAAATGATAGCCTGGGAGAATATTACAAGAAAGTTGGATAACCCAGGAGTTACAGAAAGTATATGTATCTATAAAAATCTGTATTTCATATTAAAAGATCAACACCCCCTCCCCCGCAAAAAAAATGGGTAAAATTCTGAATAAATAATTTGCAGAAGTATCGATGGCCAAGAAACACATGGAAAAACACACTACAATTCAGAGAGATAAAAATTTAAAAAGGCTGTTATTTTAGTACTGAGAGGTAAAAGGAAATTATAATACTTAATGTTGATGAATGTGGCATAAAACTCATTTTTGTACTGGTGGGAACATAAACGAACACGGTCCGTCTGGAAAGTGTTTGGGCACTATGAACTAGCACTTTAAAATTTTCATACCCATTTAACAAATATTTACCAGGCACTGCTATGTGCCAATTCTCAAGGACTTGTGAAGGAGCTCATTTTTCTTGAAAATAAAAACATGGCCGAGTATCTGACCCAATAATCCTTTCTTAAGGATCTAACCAAATAAGATAATCAGAGGTGTAGAAAAGATTGACAGAAAGTGTGTTCATCTTAGCACAATGTCCAAGAGCAAAAACATAGCTACGCCGGAAATATCCAAAAATAAGAGAATGCGAGTAAAGCTGTAATACCCAGTGAAGCACGTTTCAGCCCTTAAGTGACGTGTGGGTTTTTTAAAATTTTAAATGGCACAGAGAGATACTGATGTTATGACTCTCAAGTTAAGAAAAGCACACTGCTTGTTTATTTTTGTGTAGAATACATTTTTAAATACTTTTTTGTATTTTTCCGCTTTTTCTAAATTTCCTGCGCTGAGCACGTATCCCTTTTATTTTTTTTTTTTTGAAAGATTTTATTTATTTATTTGACAGAGATAGAGACAGCCAGGGAGAGAGGGAACACAAGCAGGGGGAGTGGGAGAGGAAGAAGCAGGCTCATAGCAGAGGAGCCTGATGTGGGGCTCGATCCCATAACCTCGGGATCACGCCCTGAGCCGAAGGCAGACGCTTAACCGCTGTGCCACCCAGGCTCCCCTACGTATCCCTTTTAGAAATCAGAACACAAAATGCTAAGGCTAGGTAACAACTTCCTGCAATGTTTGTAGAGAAAAATGATGTCATTTCAGTTTTACAATTGATCCTGGGGAAATCAGCTACGTTTGCAAAGACGAATGCACAGGGACTTTGCCAAATACTGTTTTTCACAGGAAAAGAAACAGGATCAACCTAAACAGCAAAGAATAGAGAGGCAAGTGGTTAAATGAATTGGAGCTTATCCACAAGACGCACCCCCGAGGCCAGAACAGCCCCCAGAACAGCACTCCTACTCAGATCTGGACACGCGTGCTTTTCTTAGAACCCCGCTCCTGTTCCTTGGACTTTCTCACCTGGATAAACACCCTGCCCAGAAGTCCCTGCCACAGGATCCCTTTCGAAGAAGTCATCCAAGCTAAGACAATCGGATGTCAATTCCACTCTAGAACGTGGGCGTGGTGGTTCTCCACGAGCTCCCTTGTCGTCTTCAGAAAATCCCAAGTTAAAGGACCCCCATGAGGGGCGCCTGGGTGGCAGAGTCGTTGCGCATCTGCCTTCGGCTCAGGGCGTGATCCCGGCGTTACGGGATCAAGCCCCACATCAGGTTCTTCTCCTATGAGCCTGCTTCTTCCTCTCCCACTCCCCCTGCTTGTGTTCCCTCTCTCACTGGCTGTCTCTATCTCTGTCGAATAAATAAATAAAATCTTAAAAAAAAAAAAAAGGACCCCCATGAGACGGTTCTACACATGAAATCCTGGTAGGCCCTGCCTACATTTTTAGAATTCCAAATTTTGGAGCCCAGGGATAGCAGAGCCAGGCAAAGATTCTGATCTCAGGACACTGTTCTAAAGAGTCTTATTTTTGATTGAATATTCATATAGCGTTTGTCCACCTCATCGGCTTTGCCACAAACTTCCTCCTCTTTATTCCGCCTGACATCTGATACTTTCTTAATTACACAGATATTCAATAACATCTCTGGCTAGCCGGGCCATTAGCTGGAGCCAGCAGCTGGAATATCAGAGAAAGCCTTTTAGACCATGTGCAAGTGGGAAATTGCCTTTCAGAAAAATTATCTGTCATGACCTATGAGATGAGGCAGCAAGAACTTGTCAGTTTATAGCATCTGAAGCCCATTCCCCTCTTCCTTAGAAGTCTCTAGTAAAAGGTCCACTTTGTGGAGGAAGAGCAGGGGAAGGGGTGTAGGGGCTGGTGATGGACAGGCTTCCGTCATGCTGTTTCTTTGGGAGACTTTGTCGTTGCTGACCCAGAATCAGCAAAACAGGAGCTCTGGTTTTATTCTCACTGTCACAGGGGTGGGTTGTTCCTTCTCCTTCCGGTTGCCTTTATTATCAAGTGCACAAACCACATGTGAGAGAGGGAGCAAGACCTTGAACTTGGAATGGTGACCATGGACCCAATACAACTTCTCTTAATAAGTTTCCTAGGATCCTGACCTTACCCTGAGTCACACCATTGTCTGCCCAACGAACTTGTTGGGATGTCCCCTGCCTCTCCTTCAAACTCTGGGATGTTACAATATTGAGCAGTAAAATCTCTGGCCATGGAGGTGCCTCCCAACCTAGCACACATTTACCTAACACACACACAGTGAGTCTCCGTGCCAGGCACTGTTTTAAGTGTCTCATTTCATCCTATAACAACACCCTATCAGGCAAGGAGTTTATCACCCGTATTCTATTAATCCCGCCCACGGGAGGGTTGAGGGTAGTTTATTTCCTGATTTCTTGTCCAAACATCACAATGGGCTCCCGATTTCTTTCCCCTCTTGCTAGTCTCTCCATTTTATCCATCCTTCATCCTGCTTCTAGAGTGTTCTTTTTGCTCCCAAGTCTTCACTGATTCCCCAACTGCCTACAAGGCAAAGTTTTATTTCCTTAGCCTGGCTTAGAAGACCTCCTTTGTCACCTCCCCACCATTTCTGCTATATATTGGTCTCCCTACAGTCAACAACAATAAATTATGCAGCATCCCTCAGAAAAAGCACCCTTTAACATCTATATGCCTTTGCTTTCTCTCTTAGGATGGATTTTGTAGGAAACAGACTCTGAGGTGGAGATTTGAAGGGAAGAAGTTCATTGGAAAGTTCTTTCAAGGGCAACATTCATAAGGGAGTGTATTTGCTACCTATTATGGAAAAATCATCCCCCAAATTCTGCAGCTTAAAGCAACAAACATGTATTATCCCACACAGTTTCTGTGAGTCAGGAATCCAGGAGCAGCTTAGCTGGGTGCCTCTGGATCAGGGTCCCCCATAAGGATGCACTGAGCTGTCTGTCAAGGGTTCCACTGCCAAGCTCGCCACATGGTATTGGTCATACCCAGTCCTTGCCCATGGGCCTCTGCCCAGTGTCCACACAAGATGGCAGCCGGTATCCCCTAGAAGGGGTGTAAGACAGAGTGAGGGGTGGGGGAGGGAGTGTACCCAAGATTGAAGCCAGAGTCTTTGCATAAACTCATCTAGTAAGCGACGCCCCATCATGTCTGCCACTAATCTATTCACTAGAATCACTTAGTCCAGCGCACACAAGAGGAGGGAATTAAACTCCATTTCTTGAGGGAAGGAACACCAAAGAGTTTGTGGACATATCTTAAAAGACATTAAGGAGAGTAAGGGAAGCAGGGATGGGTGGAGGGAGAAGGTAAACAGTGGTCCAGTCTCAACAGAGCTGACCCTCAGCTGACCCCAGGGTGGGCAGGGCTCTCAAGACTGGATGGCCCCTCAGAAATGTCCCAAATGGAGGTAAGAGGGCCAGCCGTTTTATGCTTGCTTCTCCTACTCATGGAAGCAGATTGGCCCTTGGTGGAGGAGGGGACATAACCTTAGGATGGGCAGCCCCTTTTGGCAGAGGACAATTTGGTGAGGGCGGATTTCAGCTGGGGGTGTCAGCAGCCAATACACCCAGCAGCTGTGAAACTTTGGCTCTGAGGAGGGATTTCGGGCCACATCATAGCATCTACTAAACCCTTTCTCTGTGCCTCTTGGATCCAATTGCTTCAGATAATAAGTTAAGCCCATGTGGGAGCGGCTTCTCTGGAACACTTGTTGGTCTCCTTTCCTAGAGAAAACATTAAAGACGAAGACTGGGACTGGCCCCAGGGCCACAACTGAAACTCATCATCTTCCTCCTCTGTTAGCTATTTTAGCCCCACCCCCACATGCACCCCACACCTTCAGCTATCACATCTAGGGGGTTTCCTGGTGGAGTGGCCTGGACTCTTGTCCCTGAAGGGTCTGAGCCTCTGGTCACCAGGCCCTTCTCCATTCTCAGTCACAAAGTGGCCAGGGTAGTAGTAGCAGGACCAAGAGACACCCTGTTGAATCACGCAGGTGCCATAAATATCCCCCCCCATGTGTAACAGCAGCCCTACCTCCTGTGAGGGTCAGAGTCACGTACTCCCACCACGGTGGTGACTCCTTTCCTAGCCTGCTGTCTGCTTGACACAACAGGCCAGAAGTGACCAGATAAGAGCAACAGCTGAAAGCTTAATTGGACTCCGACTGTCTTCTGGTGAAAGCATTAGCACTCGAGGAACCAGGACCTCAAAACCCACAGAACTTTGGGTTGTAGGAAGAGAAAACACAATCCACCAAACGAGTCATTGAAAGTGATAAGCGAGGCCACTCCTCTACCAAACCCTTGGTTTCCAACACACGTGTTCTCCCCACCGGGGTCACAACAGCATAGAAAGACGGTTGATTTAGGGTGTGTCTGGCATCTTGGAAGACAAGGCCCTCACCTCGCGGGTGTCATCTCTAAGCTGCTGCCCCAGCTAAGCCTTCAGGAGCCTCTGTGGGCCTGGCAGCTTGGAGGTGTGATACGTGACAGAACAGGAGGTCCCATGTCATGGGCCCACAGCATCTCTTGCTGTGGAGTGGGCTCCTTCTACTGAGCTTCCATGTGGGACTCCGTGGTGGTGGATCCCATCGTATCCTCCATCCGTGGCTACCCCAGTCATGGGTTCACTGTGGCAACAGTGGAGTGGCAGATGACTTCCCCTGACCAACACATTCTGTTGGAGCTCTCTTAAAAAACAAAAATCTTCCTGTTTTGTCCCATTTCGTCCATCTGGTAACATCTTTACCCAGACCTTCTTGTCCTTGGTCTTTGAATCCTTCCCCTCCCAGATGCCTGACCAAGCCGCAAAGCCATTCCCATTGCTTATGAATTGTGTATATTCTTATTTGGGAGCTCTTCTCACTCCACAGAAAGTAAACGACCAGGGGCGCCTGGGTGGCACAGCGGTTAAGCGTCTGCCTTCGGCTCAGGGCGTGATCCCGGCGTTGTGGGATCGACCCACATCGGGCTCCTCTGCTGTGGGCCTGCTTCTTCCTCTCCCTCTCCCCCTGCTTGTGTTCCCTCTCTCGCTGGCTGTCTCTATCTCTGTCGAATAAATAAATAAAAAATCTTAAAAAAAAAAAAAAAAAGTTTAGAAAGTAAACGACCAAGGCACTGCCCAAATGTGTGCCCACTTGGGAGAATTTCACCCTCATAGCCATGTTTCAGGGCCACAAGCTCCACCATCTTCCTCAGGACTGTAAGGAGTTATACGGGAGTCACGTACACACACATACACACACACCACACACCATACACATACATACCACACTATACCACACACACACACACATCACACCACACTATACCACATACACACCACACATATACACCACACACACATGCCATGCACGCACACCACACACATACCACACACACACACCACACCTACCACAACACACACAGACCACACACACATCACACACTCTACACTAAAACACGCACAAACACACCCCCCCACACACCTCACGCACACCACACACACATACACACACACTACACTACACCACACCCCCACCAGAGCCATTTGAGGTGTGAGCTGAAGGAAAGGATCTGGTGCAACCATGCTGATGATATGGGGGTCCTGGTCACTTGCTCATTCATGTTACTTATCTTTCTGTCCCTGATGGCATCCGATCTCAGCTGTATGGCTTCCACCTCATAACGGCTTGTTGATGGGCCCTTACAACTTGACAAAACCATGCCATGATGGGCAGCTATGGTCCCATGGTTAGGTGGGGTCCCATTGTCAGGTGCCCTACCAAGCCCAACAATGCAAGGAGCTATTTTCCAAATATGTATAATTCTTTGCTGAATAAGACATGGCCTTAATCCAGAGCCTTAGGGATTTAAATTGATTCTCTTAATAGGTTTTGCCGAAGTCCACATAATGTCTTTTGCCCCATAGATTCCCCTAATGCCTTAGAACCTGATGGACATCTGGGCTGAGCAGCATGGCTATTGATACCACAGCCTGGGGCAGCCAGAGTCCTTCCCTGTTCTGGAACCCACTTGAAACTGGCAGCCTTCCATGTCACCTAGAAAACGGGTCCGAGCAGTATGCGAAGTGTTGAACGTGCCACTCGAGAAACTAGAAAGTCCTATCAGGGATTATGCTTCCTTCCCGCTATTGGGAAGCCCTACTACTTTCAATGGAGTATGTTCCCGGACGACTGTTCCCTTAAAACTTTCACGTGTAGGAGGCCCTGAATCTTTATAGAGTTTACTCCTACCTCTGGAACATATCTTTCACCAGAACCTCTCGTACTCTCGCCAGTCCTTACGGATTTAGCCCAAGCAGCATGTCGATATCAACAACACGGTGCACAGGTGTGCGGCAGGACGGCGAGAGGGCAATGATTAGACCCCCTTCTCTGGAGCTCTGCCACTCTTTTAATTAAGTCCTAGGCCTTGTCCTTTTACTGCCTTCCAGCTGCAGGATATGACAGCTCCTCTCATAATGGCAAGAAGGTCCTCTGACTTTCACATTTTGCCTTAAATTGATGATTAATCACTCTTGACCTTTTATTGAATTTTTCCAACTCATCATTTGTACTTAGCAAGAGGCATGCAATTCCATAGTCATTATTATTACTGCTTCCCCTGTGCCTCTCAAATGTCTGCCATGTTACACCTGTCAGAGCGTTCTGTTCTACAGGAATCACGCTCTAGGTGACCAGTGGGAAAATGTTAACAACTGCACTGCTCTAGTCTGACGTGCTGGCGAGTAGCAGTGCTCCCCCCAGCTCCAGCAACAGGGTCCTCATCATCAGGCAGTGGCAGAGGGTGGGTGACCCAGCTCCAAAATCCTATTTTGGTTTCTGTTTCCTTGGACCACGGCTGGTACCAGCTCTCTTAGTTCAGTTCTTCGGGACACATATGTAAATGCAGGATCTTATGGGGGAAGGCTCTTGGGTGCACCTGCCCAGGAGTAAGGAAAGAAGGATTGCGCTGCGTCAGGCATTGAATTGTGATTCAATTGTAACGAAAGCCTCATCTGATCGCATGAGGGGTTTGGAGACTAGGGTGGCCCTTCAGATGTGCCCCAAATTGAGGCAAGGGACTGGGTTTTTTAACCTCTTTCTACACCAGCCATTGGATACAAGCTGCTTCTGAGCAGCGGGAATCACCTTGGGCAAGGCAGCTCCCTTCAGCAGAAGGCCATGCTTGGGGAGCGAGCTGGCTGAGAGCCGTCAACAGGCGACACCCCCAATCGGTACCCAGCTCTCTTCTTACCTCACATCTTACCTCCACCTCCTCCCTTAGATACTTTCCAGCCACCCTCACTCCCTTTCATGCTCCTGAAATATGACAAAGTCATCCATGTTTGAAGCCTAAAGAACTTGTTAGCTCCTTGATATTCTCCTCCTTCTCCACATCTTTCCATGGCTGCTTCCAACTCAGTCTCCAGATACCAAGGCTCAAAAGTCACCTCCTCAAAGAAACCATCCTTGACTACCCCAAAATATCCCCCTACTCCAGTTATGTCTATCACAGCACCTGTGTATTTCCATCATAATGCTACCCTCTCAAGTCACCTTGTAGCTTTGTCTGTATGCTTGGTCATTGTCTAGCTCTCCTGCCCACGTGAGAATAGAGACTCCTATGGTAAGATGTGTGGGATCTTTTCCCCACTTGTTTTCTAGAACAATGCCTGACATTTAGTATTTCCCTCAAGAAATGTGTTAAACTTTCAATAACTTCACTGACCTCTGGCCTCACACTCCTGACATCCATCTGGCATATGCTAGTCCATCTTTCTGGAATATTCCTACTCAAGCACTAAAATGCAGCTAAATCTCTCTCTCCTTCTCCCTCTCTCTCTCCCTCTCTCTCTCTCCTTCTCTCTCTTTCTCCTTCTCTCTCTCTCTTTCTCCTCTTTTTTCTCCTCTCTTTCTAGTACTTCCAGACATTTAAAAGCTGATTTTTTTAAGGGAAACACAGTGAAATAGATAAACCATTAGCTGAAATAGATAACCCCCTCCATGAAAAAATGAAATGGCAAAAAATGGTCAAAATAAAAGAGAAGTTCAAGTAAACAATACAAGTGAAAGGAAATTTAAAAACTAAAAAGATTGCTTTGTTCAACTCTAAAATTTAAAAATGTAGATAAAATCGATGCCTTTCTAGAACATATAAATTATCAAAAGTGACCATAAAAGAGTTAGAAAATCTAAACAGACTAAATACCATGGAAACAAATGAGAAAGTTCTCAAAGAACTATGTCCCTGGCCTCAGTGTCCCTCCCTGTCCCATCCCCCCCCAAAAGAGAAAAAAGTTCAAGGTTCTGGGCTTTTCACAGATTCTGTCAAACCATTACAAAATCAGTACCTCAGCATGAATTTAAATTGTTTCAACTCATTGAAAAAAAAGGAAAATTCTAAATTCTACTTACAAATAACAGTGATGCCAAAACCCAATGCATAACTTCTAATAAAATATTATCAAATAGAAGCACATTTAGAGCAACATAACACATGAATAAGTGGTGTTTACTCTAGGAATTTGGGGATGTTTCCATATTAGGAAATTTATTATTACATTTCAACATATTAACAGATCAAAAGAAAAATAGGACTACCTCTGATACTGACGGGCATTTAATAAAACTCAATATTTATTCTTACCAACAAACAAACAGCCTCCTAATTAAATAAGACTAGAAGACTACATCCTTAATATTATTATCTCTCATACAAACATAGAAACGTCTTGTTTAATGGGGAAATAATCAAAGTATGACTGGACAAAAATGTGCACAGTTCCTGCTATTATTAAACATTGTTCTGGAGGTCTTAGCCATTGCATTTAGGCAAGAGAAAGAAATAAGAGATATTTCGAGTTGGGGAGGAGGTGGTTTCGTTATTATGAATTAAATATGATATAATGTGTATACCTGGAAAGCACAAGAGAATAAACTGGATATTAGAACCGGAATTCAGCAAGACGCCTGCACACATTAATATACGAAAATCAATACTCTGCCTACACAAGCAACAACCAGATGAAAGTTAGAAGAAAGAAAAGGTCCCAATTAAAATACCAACATACAGAGAGTATAGAAGAAGCAGGTAGTCCAGGGGAATAAACTTAACAAAACGTACAAAACGTATATAAGACAAACATTAAAAAGCTATATGGAAACATAAGAAAAATGCACGCCCTGTTTTGTGATAGAAAAGGAACAGTAAAATATTTTCATTCATTACAAAGCACACAAAAAGAATTTTTTAAAAAAGAATGAACTCTAACTTGCTTAGAGCTTCTTCTAAATTTTATATAAAAATTAAATAAGGAAAAATAGCCAGAATGTTAATGAAGAGGAACTATGCCAAGCTGATATGAGAACTATTTATAGGTATGGTACAGACCTCAAATGTAAGACCACAGTGAAATGAAATGAAACAAAGAACCCGGATTTTATGGAGGGCTGGCACGTGATAAAGATGCTACTACGTATCAATGGGGAGGATGAATTACCCATGAAGGATGCAAAACAATTAAGCAGCTTCCAGATAAAGAGATGTGTTGCATCTCTGCCTACGCTAAATACTTCTTCGATCGATAAGAAATATACATGTAGAAAAAAAGTACCAAAGAACTGAACTAAAAGCATGGGAAGTTTTCCATAATCTGGAAGTGGGAGTCCATGTAAGCAGAGAGAAAGAAAAGTAGGAATGAAGAAAGAAAGGGGGTGTCGGGGGAAGGAAGGAGGAAGAAGAAGAGGAGAGATTACATAAAAATGCTAATTTCAGCATCCTAAAACTTTCTTTCATAAATCAAAATGCAAATAATGATCCATGAAAACATTTGCAGGCCATATCACAAGTAGATCTATTTTCCTTAGTGTATAAAGAGATCCGAAAAATCAAGTTGAGAGCTCATAGAAAAGATGGAGAGGGACATGAACAAAAAAAGTTAGAAAGTCTCAAACCCCCTTAACCACATGAGAAGATGTTCAACGTCATTCACAAGAGGAGAAATGTAAGTTCACCCACAGTGAAATTCCGTTTTCTCCTCTACGAGATTGGTGCAATCAAGGAGTTTGATAAGAGTTTTGGGGTAGGTTTGGAGAAGCAAGTCTGTTGGTGGGCATGAAGATAATTATAATACCCATGGAGGGCATGTTGGCTCTATCCACTAAAAAGGCACACGCCCTTGGACACATAACATTGTTGCCAAATATTCCTCTTTAGATATTTGACAGAAAATGACGTGTGCAAGGATATTGATTGCAGCCTTGCTTATAATAGTAAAACAACATAAACGCTTATCTCTGGAGGCAGATTCCGGAAGGGAGAGTTAAGCTTCATGATGAAAGGTTATGCCAGGGCTGTTATAAACCAGGGCTGTATATAATGATGTAATAGGACCTCCTAGATATATCTCAAGTGATAAAAGCAAGATACATGACAGTATATGTCATTTGGAACAAATACATGTGTATTTACGTAATATGTAAAATGTAGCTGGAAGAATACGCAAGAAGTCACTAATAGTGTTTGTCTCTGGGGAAGGAAACTAGAGAGGCAGGGGTCGAAAATAGTTTTACTTTCCCCTGCATAACATTTTGTACTTTTTGTATTTTGTGCCATCCTACCTACTGAGAATATTTTTAATTAAAAAAATTTTTTTAATTAAAAAAAATTAAATGCAAACTGTTTGACTACGTGGTTTTCTTCTAAGCAGGAATGTGTCTGCTGGTGTCAAGAAGAGACTGAAGGGTGAGAATAAGTTAATGCCGCTGTTCTCCTCCAGGCTAGACAAATGTTTTATAAAGACAACACATCTCAAGCTGAGAAGACCCTTTTGTTTACTTGCTTCTGAATTGAAAATGATGCCTTCGATTATCGCTCTAACTGTAAACACCATCAGCTGCTCTAAAAATATTTTCTGAGTAAATGCCACTTGTACCTTCTGGCATTTACTCAAAGCATTTTTTAAAGCAGCTGGGAATCTTGTTAGCAAAGCTATGGATTAGGGAGCGATAGAATAAAACAGAAAAGTAGGTAGAGGCTCGAATTCTGGAAATAGCACCGAGGAGGGAAATCAGCTAACGAGAGAGGCTATAATAAATTCTTCCTATGTAACCAACAAATTCTTAACGAGAATCAAAAATGGATGGCGACTAACATATCATAATAAAAAAATTAAATTAAAAAAATGGATGAGGGGTGCCTGGGTGGCTCAGTGGGTTAAGCCTCTGCCTTCTGCTCAGGTCATGATCTTGGGGTCCCGGGATCTATTGAGCTGGGGTGGGGGGCGGTGGGAAGGGCTCCATGCTCAGCAGGGAGTCTGCTTCTCCCTCTCCCTCTGCCCCTCCCCCAACTCATGCTCTCTCTAGCTTGCTCTCTCTCAAATAAAAAAAAAATCTTTAAAAGTGGATGAGACAGTTGCCATCTATTTCACGGGGTTAATAATATATACGAGTAGCATTGCCTTCGAGGCATCTGGGGTAACACAGGAACAGAAGTAACTAGAATATTATATATAGTGCAAGATAAAATTACACCACGATTTTAAATATTACCAAAAAATCTTTTGGAGAGCAATGAAGAAGAGACAAATACTAATCCTAAAGGTACAGATATCAGATTAAACAATTTCTGAATCCAGCGTGCCATGGAAATCTATGCCCAGTGTACCAGGACAGTGATAGAATTGTTAAAAAAATGGAGAAGTCCATCCAGGATTAAGCAGGCTGTATACAAAAGAGAAACAGGTGAGCTGCTGACATTCTCAGCCTTCCCTTTCAAATATTCACATCTCCCTGTCATAGATTATTTTCCCCCTTAAAAACCAATAGCCCCAAATGCCACCTCATTGTATCCAGGAACCACCTTAAGAATGAGTTTGCTGGGGCACCTGGGTGGCTTGGTCGGTTAAGTGTCTGCCATCCTCTCTGGTCATGATCCCAGGGTCCTGGGACCAAGTCCTGCTTTGGTCTCTCCATTTGGTCTTTCTTCTCTCTCTCCCTCTGCCTGCTGCTCCCCCTGCTTGTGCTCTCTCTCTCTGACAAATAAATAATTGAATGAGTCTGTCATTAAAAACTTTTTCCCTTGGGGCGCCAGGGTAGCACAGTCGTTAAGCGGCTCCCTTTGGATCAGGGCATGATCCAGGCGTTGCAGGATCGAGTGCCACATCGGGCTCCTCCGCTGGGAGCCTGCTTCTTCCTCTCCCACTCCCCTGCTGTGTTCCCTCTCTCGCTGGCTGTCACATAAATAAATAAAATCTTTTAAAAAAATAAAAATATAAATATAAAAATTTTTCCCCTCCTGCAGCCCACAGTCCACTGCTAATACTTAGGGTCATGCCTGAGAATACTCATTCAGACTCCACTTCCTCTACGAATTGTCATCCTTTTCGGATTAAAAAATGTTCAGAGGAAGAGACAGTCTTCTTCGTTTGAATCAAATAGTAGCTCAATAGATACCTAAGTTCAACTTGCAGAAGACTAAAAAATATTGAATCATCTTTTTTCTTTGAAATTAATGAGACCAAGAACAAATACCACCATTTACTGAGAACCTTATGAAAAGTGAAATTCTGAAGGTGCATGACGTGGGTTTGAGATGTGGGGTCTTTCATGTCATCCAAACTTCTCTCGATGAACTCATCAGTTGACAACTCCTATCCATTTCAGAAGGGCTATTTTGGTCCCAAGGACAAAATGCGCATTCAGATGACCTTGAGTACCTTAAGTACACAGCACTTCACTAACTGCTTCTAGGTGTTAGATCAGTTCACTCTCAAAATGCCCTTGAAAGGGTAAGTGCTACTGATTGTTCCACTTACTCTATGAGTATACTGAAGCATGGAGAGTTTGTGCCATAGTATGGACTTCCGCCCTTTTATTTTAGCTATCCACTGTCTCTGCCCTCTCCCTAAGTTCAAGAAAATCTGTTGTATGAATTCAAGTGAGGGGTTGACCTCACCACCCATCACTAGAGACAGAGTAAGTTGTGACAGTGGGATCCTTTGTATGGAAGGAATTTGGCATGGCTACTTAGCTATCCTAAATAGAATAAAATCAATAAAATTTTTTATTGCATTCTGAAATACCCACAATTACTTCCTAATGGGATTACTTTCAGATGTCCTGTTGCGCATGAAACAACTTTTGGATGCTTGGAATTGGATTGGACAGGGCAACTTTCATTGCCTATTTTATGTTGATTTTCACTCAGTGCTTGCTTGTTAAAAGCCATGATTTTACTTCCCCCCCCCAACTTAAGATGTCATCAAAAGCAATGTTGCATGATCTAATGCTGAAACGAAGTACCTTAAATTAGTAGTTTGGGGGGTGGCCAGTAGATGGCGCTGGATTTCCCTTGACTTTTAAAAATCTCCCTCAGCGCCTTTGTGAATTGGATTCTGTGCCCCTGGACACCTTAGTGCACATCCTGGGAACCATGGATCCAGAGGAAAGCGAGCCAGACAGACGGCAGTCAGTGCAAATGTCCTGAGGAGGCCAGTGTGGCTGCAGTAGTGATAAGTGAGTGTGAAATTAGTAAAAACACATCCATACTGTGCTTTGGGTTTTTACTCCAAGTGGAAGGATTTTAAGACAAGGAGTGAACAGTCTGATGATGATGAAGATGATGATTATCAAATAAAAATTTATTTCAGTTTTTTCAAGGTATAATTTACATAGAATAAAGCTCACTCTTTTTTGGGTACAATTCTGTGAGTTTTGACAAACGTGTGGTTGTGTGATATCACCACAATCAAAGTATAAAATAGTTCAATTCCTTCCCTAAAAGTCCACCATCTGTCTGCAGTCAGCTCTCTCCCATTTCCAGTCTGTGGCAACCACTGATCTGTTTTCTGTCTTTACAGTTTTGTCTTTCCTAGAATATAAAATATAATAAGTTTATAACAAATAAAATAATGTAAAATAAATGGAATCATATAGTCTGTGGTCTTGGGAACCTGACTTCTTCACTTTGCATAATGCATTTTGGATTCCTCCATGCCATTCCATGTATTAATAAATGGCTCTATTTTCCTATCCAGTGTCTGGACATACCACAGTCTGTTTTTCCATTCGTCCGTGGAAGGATATTGGGTTGTGTCCAGCTACAGCAATTATTAATAAAGCTGCTATAGAAGGTACATAATTCAGGGGTGCCTGGGTGGCACAGCAGTTAAGCGTCTGCCTTCGGCTCAGGGCGTGATCCCGGCATTATGGGATGGAGCCCCACATCAGGCTCCTCCACTGGGAGCCTGCTTTTTCCTCTCCCACTCCCCCTGCTTGTGTTCCCTCTCTCACTGGCTGTCTCTCTCTCTGTCAAATAAATAAATAAAATCTTAAAAAAAAAAAGAAGGTACATAATTCAAAATGGATTGTAGACTTAATGTACAATCAAAAGCTATAAAACTTCTAGGAAAAATCTTTGTGACTTTAATTCAGTCGAAGATTTATCAGNAGGTACATAATTCAAAATGGATTGTAGACTTAAATGTACAATCAAAAGCTATAAAACTTCTAGGAAAAATCTTTGTGACTTTAATTCAGTCGAAGATTTATCAGGTATAACACAAAAAGACATGATACGTAAAGGAGCAAACTGATATATTGGACTTCATCAAAATGTAAAACTTCCGCTCTGTGGAAGACACCGCTAAGAAAATTAAAAGGGCAGAAGATATTCATAAATGACAGATATGGTGAAGAACTTGTATCTAGACTATACAAAGAATGTCAAACGTCCGTAATAATAAAAACAACCCAACTTTTAAATGGGCAAAAGATTTAAAATAGACACCTGATCAAAGAAGATATACAATGGCAAGTAAGCCTACGAAAAGATGTTCAAGATCACTAGTGATTTGGGAAGTACAACTTCAAACCACAATGAGATACCACCATAGACGTATTTGAGTGGAAAACAAAAGAAAGTAAGACAAAACTTGAAAAGAAAGCTAGAGAGAAAGTGGAGAATCCGAACTGTCATACACGGCTGGTGGGAATGCAAGATGGTACAGCCACTTTGAAACACAACTTAGCAGTTTCTTTTTTTAATTATTATTATGGTTATTAGAACAGCTTGCTTTTATATGAGTTCTTACTATGTTTGAGGTACCGAGCTAAGCCCTTGTATATTGTCTTAGTTCCTGTTCACGAAAGCTCTCTCCTCTTTTTTTTTTTGTCAGTTTCTTATAACATTAAAGATACACTTATCATACAACTACTTAGTCGCATTAAATGGAAATTATGTTCACACAAAACCCACGTTGCATTTTAACACGCAGAGTGCGGTGGAGGCAGGTGGGGTCAAGGACAGAGGCAGAGAGATGGAAAGGGGGAGCGAAAGCAGAGACCCAGATGAGGGATAAGGATGCTCAGGTCACAGTGGGAGCAGTAAAGGAGAAAAGAGGAGGTCACATTCTAGGTGTATTTTAAATCTGGAACCAGGAGGATTCCAGATTTAAGAAGAGAGAAGAAGTGGAAGGATGGAGTGACCCGGAACTGAAATGAGGATGACCGGGTGTAAGCTGGAGGAGCAGAGGAGGGGCCATTCGGTTTTGGACAAGTTGTGCTGAGTTTTCTCTTGGATGTCCACTGGAGATGCTGAGTAGGCAACCGGATATGATCTGGGGTTCCGGGAACAGGTGGCAATATAAATTTGGGAGAGCCTCAGAGAGATGACCTTTAAAGCTCTGAGACCAGGTGAGATTACAAAGGGACTGAGTGCAGATGGTTTACGAAGGGCCAGGACAGAGCCCAGGGCTCTCCAGCCCTAGGAGTTCTCCTCGCCAGCGCTCATGACACCCATGACCAGGGCAACTACGGGAGTGTCTGTCTAGTGCTGTGGCAGCAACCAGTGTCCAGGCATCACGATGGCAGCCCGGGTGGATGTTTCTGGAGTGGGACCTACATTGTGGTTCTGGCTGCCTTGTTTCCTTGTTCTTGCCTGTTTTCCTCTCCCTGAGTTTCCAGCCTTCCCTTCTGTTATTCTTCTAACTAATTCCTTTATGCCTAAGTAAGCCAGAGTCAGTTCCTGCTTCTAACCAAGAACCCTGAGCAAAGCCACGTAATTCGGCCCAGTTACGTGGGCAGTAAATGGTGAGGGGAGACTAGAACAAACTGCGTCTGTCACCAAGGAAATGTGGGGGCTGCTGCAGACAACAGGCTTGAGCAATGGGAACTTGATCAAGGCAGAAGGGCCCAAAGGGACCCTAACCCCCTGACTGAATACAGACAGGCTCTTCAGGCGACCCACCCCAAAACATCCACAGGCCCTAACTAACCAATGGGCTACTTACAACCAGGCCCCCAAAAAGGGAAAATTCCAGTTGCCCCCATACGTCCTCACCTTCCCTGTTTAAATACAACCCCCACCTACTGCCTTTTTGCAGACAGTCTCTCTGCTGTCCTGCCTGCTGCTCCCTTGCGGTGAATTCAGTAGCCTTCTACCCCCTTGGTCCTGCCTTGGGTGAATCCATTCACCACCCATACTACCGGGGCTCCCATGCCACTGGGGCTCCCACCATATTTGGGGACCCCCATCGGATCGGAGACACACCACAGGAAACACTTGCTTTTAACCACTGGGTGTGGCCTTAGGTCACACAAAGATCCTCTTCACTGTAAACGTCTTGATTTTAGAATAAAATCCCCCAAATAAATGTTTATTTTTGCAATATTATTCTTGTAACAAGCTAATGTCACTCTTTAGCACCTCAGAATAAATGCAGTAACTCAGCTTCAGAGAGATGATGAAATGAATTGAAATATGATATGACCCAAGTTTTGGCCTATCTGTAGGTCTCAAATTATTTTATAGATGGGGCTACTCTCTAAATAGCATGAGACTTCAAAGAAATTCATGGACAACATTGGTTTTGCAGCTTTGTACAATTGCAGCAATGTAAGAATTTGCAATTTAATAGGATTTTAGCTCAGATTCCTTTTGTTATTCTGATGACCTCATTATCTGTCCTGGTGACAGGATGGCAGAATAACAAAGGCGACAAAGAAACCCTACTTGCTTGCTAAAATAATCAAAATGTGGTTTTTGTAAAGTTAGTTATCTTTCCTCTTTTTTGGATGAAGCATCTTTCTCATCATGAAATGTCCAACGAGAAAATCTGAAAAGAGAAAAAGAAGTCCCTGTACCTCTATGACTCCCTTGGGTTATTATTATTAAAAAAAAAAAATTAATGCTGGGGGCACCTGGGGGGCTCAGTCGGTTAGGTGTCTGCCTCTTGATTTCAGCTCAGGCCATGATTTCGGGGTCCTGGGATGGAGCCCGAGTCAGGCTCCGTACCAAGCGTGGAATCGGCTTGTGTCTCTCCCTCTCTTCCTCCCCCACTCATGCTCGTTCTCTCTCAAATAGATAAAATCTTTTTAAAAATTAAATATAAATAAGTAAGTGCTATTTTTTAAAAACTAAAAGTCCATGTGTCCCATGCAGAGGCGACAGTTCCTTGGCACACCCTTCCTCCAAATCCACGTGAAAGAACTAGGGACATCTCGGGCACCTCATTGTAGACCCAAAAGGAGTGGAAATGTTTTATCCACATCACACCATCGCTCTGTGGCACATCAGCAGCCTTCCTCTCAGGCTGGGTGGAAGCTTCTGGGAAGCTGGTGTGTTTTGTGGCCGCTGTGCACTTACTGTCGTGCTTGCTCTTTCTTGCTTCCAAGAGGAAGGCGTTTACGTTCAGTAATTGAGACGAACTTCCAATGTTAGAGATCCCGGGATAAGTGGGCCTTTCAATTTGTTTAAAAAAAAAACAAAACGGGGTGGTGTGGGGGCGCCTGGGTGGCTCAGTCGGTTAAGCGTCAGACTCTCGCTTTTGGCTCAGGTCATGCTCTCAGGGTCCTGGGATCGAGCCCCCTTAGGGCTCCGTGCTCAGCAGGGAGTCTGCTGCTCCCTCTCCCTCCACCTCTTCTCCTCCCCTCGCTTGTGCTCTTTCTGCCAAATAAATAACTAAAATCTGTTTAAAAAGAGAGAAAGAGAGTGAGAGAAAAGAAGAAAAAAAAAGAAAACCTCCAATCTGGAAACCACTTCTGTCTCTTGTGGCTAAGATACTGCTCTAGGGAACTGATTTTGTTAAGAGTTAGAAGCCTATCTCTTCTGTTAAAAATCAGGGATTTTTAATAAATACAGGGGGCTTTTGCTCTCTTGGGCTCTCCAATAAAGAGAAAAGTGGTTTAATTGATATTACGCATTTAAATGTAAGTCTTCCTAATGCGGTTTTCAAAATAGGATCCCAGTGTTCCCTTGGCTGGAAATGAAATAGGGCAGCACAGGGTCACCCTTCGCTGAGGCACAAAACTTCCCTAGGCAGTCTACCTGGAGTGGGTTCGGGAAGAGACTCAGAGGCCAAAAACATGTTTTTTTGCAATGCTAACGCACAGGGCAATGCTCATCTTTGCAAGGTTCTTTCACAGGCACACGAACTCTCTCCTTAAATGGGTAAAACCCTTTACCGCGAGTTAGAGCCTTATTGAGACATGAAGGTTGGAAGCCGAACAGACGGCTAAGGAGAAGCCCTGCCCTCGGGGGCCTCTAAACCCCAGCAGACTCTTGCAAGTGAGCAAATACTTTTATAAGGTAGAATGAAATAAGCAAAGTATTAAAGGTTAGTGTAAATTATTCCGGAGGAAGGAGGATGTCAACCTCCTAGGGGCATTGTGGAAGATGGCAGGAGAATTAAGAGACTTTATCCTGAGTCTGCACAGGAGTGGGGGAATTAAGGTGCTGTCCACTCACTTCTGTATTCACTCATTCACCTACTCATTCATTCGACAAATGGTTATTCGGTGCTTACTACGGGCCGGGCACTGTTACATTCACTGGGGGTTCAGTGATAACCACGAGAAGCTCTGCCCCTTAGGGCTCATATTCCAGGGAGAGGGGAAACAACAAGGAAGCAGATAGAGTTTCCGCCAGTGACTTTCTCTAGAAAGTAAAGCAGACAAGGGGATAGAGTGAGTAGTGGGGGCTCAGAGGGCATCTCAGAGGAAGTCACATTTGGGACCAGGACCAGATAATGAGAGGAAGCGGGTCAGGCAGATTTCTAGGTGGCAGTAAGGGGGTGGGGTTTTATTCCAAATAAAGTGGAAAACACTTGAGGGTTTCAGGGACCAGAGAATGGCATGAATGGACTCATTTTTAAAAGCTCAGTCGGGGGGCGCCTGGGTGGTGCAGTCGTTAAGTGTCTGCCTTCGGCTCAGGACGTGATCCCGGTGTTCCGGGATCCAGTTCCACATTGGGCTCCTCTGCTATGAGCCTGCTTCTTCCTCTCCCACTCCCCTGCTGTGTTCCCTCTCTCGTTGGCTGTCTCTCTGTCACATAAATAAATAAAATCTAAAAAAATAAAATAAAAGCTCAGTCGGGCTGCTCTGGCAGATTGACTAGAGAGAGGAAAGAGGGGACCATTTAGGAAGCAAGGAAGGTGTCAATATAGCCCAGGCTAGAGATGTTCCGTCTGTAACAAGACTGATAAGGGGAGGGGACAGGGGACTCAGATCGGGGATGCTCTGCAGAGAGCTCACATCACAACATGCTCGGGAACTGGATGTGGAGAGTAAATGGTAAAGACAGCACGAAGGTGGCTTCTGAGTTACAGATGGAACAAATGATGTCTTTGACTGGAATCTGGGAGATGGAAGAAAAGCAAGAAGGGAGTGAGTCAATCAGGAGACGGTGATGCCTATTAGATCAGAAGTATCCACTCTGGATACTACAGCAAATACTATCTTATACTACTGACATTTATCTAATATGTTGAGAACTGGAAAATGGGGAACAAGCATTTGGGGCTGAGAAAATAAGCCCCTAAGTGGGACAGGTGTGACGTAGGAACTGCAAAGAAGATAATATGACTCATCAATGGAATGTGCTAAAGACAAGAGGCTGGTGGGAGAGAGGAGGGGCGAGCAGAGCCAAAGGCAGATCTTCAACACTGGTCTGTTTGGAAGACAGCAGAGTGGGTCACGTATTTTGGGGTTAGAAGAGTGGCATGCAAACAATGTCAGTTTTAGGATAGTAACTGTGACAAAAGTGTGAACAGATATAGATTGGGGAAGGGATATACTGGAGCGAAAAAGTTTTGTACTAGCTCAGAAGACATGTAGCTAGAGGGGCAGAGCCGAACACAGGTCTTATAGATGGAGAGGAAAGGAAATGCATTTCCAAAGATGAGTCTTCCCCTCGGTATACACACAACCCCCAGAAATGCCCATATGTTTCCACCAAAACATAAGTTCATAAGGGCCGAAGCCAGAAATCCACCCAACATTTGAAAAATAGAATTGAAAATAAACTGATATATTAAACAATGGAACATCCCCCAGCAATGAAATGAACAAGCTACTATGCGTACCAACAATTTAAACAGTCGATTAAACAGAATGTCGAGTGAAGAAAGCCAGACGCCAATGAGCCCTTGCTGTGCGACGCCACCTGGGTCAAACTCAAAAACCAATCTGTGGGGTTAGAAGTCCAGAGAGAGGTGGCCCCTGGGACAAAGACAGGAGGTAGGAGAGGGGACATGGTGTTTTCTGGGGTGACTGTTAGCGCTCTGTTTCTTGACCTGGGAGCTCGTTGAACAGGCGTGTTCACTAACACTAGTCTTATTCAACACCACGTGCCAGGGATTCTAAACAGTGTCCGTGATCCAGGAGCATAGCATGATGATTTCCTGGATCTGAATAAAAATTTTATATTAAATCAGTACATTTCAAGGATGATTCAATTGACTCAATGTGGATTTTGAGGTATTACATTGCGGAGGAACAAGAAATCTCCAGAGAAAAGGCCTGCGTGCAGAACTTTACCTAGATCTCCGGGCACCGTTCCTGCTCCCCACTTTCTTGGGGGCTCTGAGGGCTGGGCAGGTGGTCCTCTGGGCTGGGGAGCTGAGGAGCCCGGGACTTGACAAAGAGAAGTGATGGGGGATCATACAGTTTGAACTTGGGGAAGAGGTGCAGGAAGTACCAGTAAACGATCCTCACGTTTTTACAAAACCCTTATAAACACGTAACCTGATGAAGAAACATGAGATTAACATTCCCTCTCTGAATTGGCCCAACCCTGCTTCACACCAGTGAATCAGCCCCCATCCCATAGCATGAGGCCTTCCTGGGCCTGGACTCATCGATACTTAACATCCGCCCCCCCCCCACGCCCCGTTAATTTTTCCAAGATTACACTCGGTCTCCAGCGAGTATGCCACAATTTCCTCCAAAGACTTCAGTGGAATGTAAGACCCTTTGATTGTATCAAATTACAGTGTTTTCTTCAAGCATCAGAATTTGATAGAAACAGGCTCATCTTCCCCTTGCCTGCCCACTCTCTTTGCTCACAGCCACCTAAGAACGCACACTGATGAGAAGCTCACAGATTTGATCCCCCCTCTGCTGACATTCAGACTACAGCCTGAGCCCCTGTCCCTTCCCGACACAAAGACGAATGGCCCTTCCCAGCAGCACACCGCGGCTGACCCAGAACAAGGTGATGGGTGTGATGGGCCTCAAGTTCAGACGAGAGGGTGCATTACCTGTAGAGACACTGACAGCAATACTGACATTGACCGAGAGCCCATCTGCCTTCATTCATCCCCATGTGGCCCCTTGTGCCAGAGATTCTAAACGTCAGCCAACAAATACTCTTCCCCAAAAGATCTCTTTCTTGGTCTACGTTCTAAACAATAACTGCAGTCATTGTCGAGTTTGGGTCACATACTTGTAAACTTCAAACAGGACACTTTATTTTTTTTTTTTATTACCTCTCCTTTAATAGACATGATCTTCCACCCGCAGTGTGACCTGCAGCCGATCTCCCACCAGCGCTCCGCTGTGCCCAGCTGCGAGAGCAAGTTCACAATGCTCCAGAAGTCTAGGAGCTTGGCCCGCCCCCCGGCTTTGAGCACGGACCCCAAACCGGGTCCCTGCAGCACTGCGCATGCCTGCCCTGAAGCGGAAGGGTTCGGGATAAAAGCGAGGACCGCACCCCGCGATGGTAAAGACAAGACGCAGCGAGTTATTTCGCTTCTGTCACTTGATGTGATGACCTGAAGTTTTTATTCGTCTTTGAATGTAAAGCAGGGAAACGGTGCACAAACTTCGAGGTGTAAGCGTTCTGTCTGAGAAGGGTGAGTTTTGGTTCACGCGTGGAATATTTTACTGGCTTTGAAGACATTTTAAAATTAAATTTGATTTTCTTCATTTACTTATTTATTTATGAGAGAGAGAGAATCTTAAGCAGGCTTCCCGATCAGCACAGAGCCAGTGATGGGGCTCAATCTCACAATCCTGAGATCACGACCTCAGCTGAAATCAAGAGTCCGACATTTACCGGGTTAAGCCACCCACTGAGCCACCAGGCGCATTTCATTTTCTTCTTTTAATTGTTAGTTGTTTTTAAAAACTAAAGACTAAATCCAGACATACTAAATCAGGACTAAATCAAGAGAATAATTATTTTCATGGTTATTACAAGGTTATTATTGAAAATAATTGTATAGGTGAGGGGAGATGTTTAAAAATGATTTGCTTAGGTCCAAATACTCTAGGTATACCGCTGGCAATAGATAAAAGAGTTCCCATTGTTCTTTTGGGAACAAAAGAGTTCTTTCTTGGGAAAGCAAGTTGACAAATCATCCAATTTAAAAAAAAAAATGAAAAAACTGACAAATGTATGCGAGATGAACAATCTTTTGTTTTATGGCTTTAGACTCTACTCAGGCCTTGATTAGTGAACTGAGCAAGGCAGGCTACTTACTAGAGGCAAATGCATGTGTGTGTGCACTTGTGTGTGTGCACTTGTGTGTGTGTGTTTGCGTGTGTATGTACACAAACACATCTTCAGGGCATCAGCTGTCATGGTTGTGTGCACATGAACAGGCTTACGAGCTCAGGTAAGCAGCTCCATCACCCCACAGCATTCTGCGAAGGCAGGAACAGTAACCAGAAGTCGGAAGACCCAGAGTTCTAGTCCTGACACACCACCACAAGTCACTTGAAAAAAAAAGCAAGGTTCAGTTTAATCATCGTCAGGTCAACAACCCTTTAAATTTTGAATTATGTAACTGGGTCCCAAAGAGATGTGGTATCTTTCCCCAAGTTCCAGCAAACCTAGAACCAGATATTCTAATTCCATGCTCTAAAATCATTATCAGTCCCTAGCAGCATCCCCCAGAAGCAAAAGCAGCAAAGGCAGTTTATGTGGAAGAGAATCTCCGGAAGCACCAATTTGGGGATGGGGGTAGAAAGTGAAGCAGAGAGAAGAAAAAAAGAGATATGGGAAGGGTTGGTTGATAAGCACATTATTGCCATGGGCAACTGAGACTCAATCATCCCAGGGACCTCTGAATGTTGTATGGCATACCTTGGGGTTGTCTCTACAGAGGGGCAAGGAGCTGGGCTATTTATCTGCCCTCTCCAATGCATCATTGGCCGAGAGCCATGTAAGCAAGCATTAAGTACCTGGGTCCACCAGCCTGATCCTTGGGTGGGCTGAGAGTTACAAATGATTGCAGTAAGAGGCCATGGGAGTGCACGAACATGTGCTATTACAGAGTGAAAGAATAGTAGATCATGTGAAACTTGAGTTTGAAATGTCCCTAGCACTCATAACCCAGCTGTAAGTCTGTATAATAAAATAAAGATGGTCACCAATTCTTTGTTATTCTTCCCATTAAGAAATCAAGTCTCTTGCGGCACCTGGGTGGCTTAGACTGTTAAGCTTTGGACTCTTGATCTCAGCTCAGGTTTTGATCTTGGGGTCATGATTTCAAGCGCTGAGCATGGAGCCAACTTAAAAAAAAAAAAAGAAGAAGAAGAAATCAAGTCTCTTTTCCCACCCTTTGAATCTGGACTGACCTTAGTGACTCGCTGAACCAACAGAATGTGGGGGGATGATATTCTGAGAACTGTGAGCTAAACTTCCACTTATGAATGCTTTCGGCTACCACTCATGCTATTAGAGCACTCACTCTGGAAACCAAACCACCATGGAAGAAACCTGACTAGCCTGATATTGTCTTTAGGGATATGCCATGGGTGGGTGCTCCATTCCAGATTCCCAGTGAAGCTCAGACTTCCAGCCAACCCAGCCATGATGTTAGATACATGAGTGAAGCCATCTTGGACCGTCTAGACAAGCTCTTTTGGTAGATGAGTTGGCCAGCAAGTGACTCCAGTCAATGCCATATGGAACAGAAGAACACCCAGACAAACCCGAAGTTCTGACATCACAAATTGTGAGATTTGATCATTAATTGTTCCAGGCCATTAAGATTGGGGATTGCTTCTTACACAGAAATAAATAATCAGAACCATCTAACCCATGGATCTGGTGGTATGCTGCTTGCCTGGCATTTGGGACTGTGCGGCACTATGGCATTCATTTACAGGGAATCAACTTCAGAAAGCTCCTTCTTTTAAAAATTTTAATTTAAATTCAATTTAGTCAACATAGAATATTATATGTTTATTATATTATGATATGTTATACTATATGTTTCAGGGGTACAATTTAGTGATTCTTCAGTTGGATGTAACACCCAACACTCATCACATCATGTGCCCTCTTTAATGCCCATCACCCAATCACCACAGCCTGCCACCTATCTCCCCTCCTGCAACCCTGTTTGTTTCCTATGGTTAAGAGTCTCTTACAGTTTGCCTTCCTCTCTGTTTTTATCTTATTTTATTTTTCCTTCCCTTCCCCTATGTTCATCTGTTTTGTTTCTTAAATTCCACATGAGTGAAATCATAAGGCATTTGTCTTTCTCTGACTGACTTATTTCACTTAACATAATACCCTCTAGTTCCATCCATGCCATTGCATTGCAAATAGCAAGGTTTTATTCTTTTTGATGGCTGAGTAATATTTCTGTGTGTGTGTGTGTGTGTGTGTGTGTGTGTGTGTTTAGTACATCTTCTTTATCCATTCATCTGTCAATGGACATCTGAGCTCTTTCCATAGTTTGGCTATTGTGGACATTTTTGCTATAAACATTGGGGTACATGTGCCCCTTCTAATCATTATTTTTGTATCCTTTGAGTAAATACCTAGAAATACAATTGCTGGATTGTAGAGTAATTTTATTTTTAACTTTTGAAGAAACTTCCACACTGTTTTCCAGAGTGTCTGCACCAGTTTGCATTCCCACCAACAGTGTAAGAGCATTCCCCTTTCTCCACATCATCACCAACAACTGTTGTGTCCTGTGTTGTTAATTTTAGCCATTCTGACCAGTGTGACATGGTATCTCATTATGGTTTTGATACGTATTTCCCATGATGCTGAGTGAACTTCAGAAAGCTCCCTTTCCAACCTCAACTCCATTCTTTATGATCTGAGAATAAGGAGAGGTTGTAGCTCAATTTATCCTGCTTTTGAAAATGGTGAACATCAGCCCCAACTGTGTCCCTGAGCTCCCATTTGGGAGAGTAACATATGGTACGTTTTTCCCTGTTATGAAGCTTTGGGTTGGGTTTTTTATTTGACAAAGTGGTTTCTGGAGAGTCAGTTTCATATTTCCTTTCTGTGACTCATTTAATAAAAAAATGAGGAAGGAGTACTCGGAGATGTTTTGCCTGTCTCGCAATCACTCATTTACCTGTTGTTTCCTGACTCATGACTCATGTAGCATCACATACAAATACAATAAACCCTTCTATTAGTTGGCATTTAGGGCACTTGGATATAGGGGAAAAGGCTCCTCACTCCTACATCCACTCAAATGAGATACATGAGTTTATCTTTCCACTTCCTCAGATTTTAGATAATTTTCAATTTGTAGACAAAAGCACATCCTTGAGAGTTCAGACACCTTCCAGTTCATTACCCATAACTCTTGCTACACCTGAAGTGAAGGGAATAGAAATATTAGCAACAACAAAATTAAGAGTGCTGTGCCCTCACACAGATTCATCTCCCCCTTGAACCACAAGGAGAGACATTATACTACGTGAGCGTCCTGAGTTTCTAGAAGGTTTGATATCTCACTGCAGCTAACACACAGGTGACAAGACCAGGTATTGAATCCACATCTCTCTGACTCTAACGTTCAGGCCGTTATCACTACGCTATTAAGTCTCAAACCCTAAAGAGAGATTGAGCCTCAGGATTTGAGGGGCATTTTCTTCACTAGCCTGTTGGAGAATGACATTCCATAGTAATCTTTGGAATAATCCCATACTGCATGTTTTCTCTCTCCTCCAAGTGGCTGGATGAGAAACAGCCATGCTGTTCTTGCCCCAGTGGTAGCATTCCTTGTACCGCGCTGTACATGTTGACCTGTTTCCATGTTTCTCACACTCTTGTAGCATCTTATCAGCTCATCGCTATATTAATCTTTTACCGTTGCGTGTTACAGGAGGAGTGGTCTTTGAATGGATGCATGGATCTGTCAATAACCCATTGTTCCTTAGGGCAGAGGTCGGCAGGAAAGATAGGGCTCACGGATCGGCATCCTGGAAGTGGGCATAGCTGGACACCTGTCCCATCCCTTTTATAGGGAAAGCCCAACCATTTGCAAATTCAAGTTCAGGAAATACTCAATTTTTACTTCAATTCAATGATCACTTATTGATGCTTGCTCTGTGCTAGACTTACTTGATCATATGAAGATGGTATAATCCAAGCCACAGCTCAGGACTTCTCAATACTGGTGTTCTCCCTGCTTCACCTCTTCTGACTATCTTTGCTGTTTATTTAGTGACTTCATCCAGCCTCATGACTTAAAATGCCATCTCTGTGATGAAAACTTTGCAGTACACACTCCTGGTGTCGATTCTTAGAATCTGTTCTAGATTCTTGGCTTCTGCATCCAAGAGGGCATGTGGGAACATGTGCAAATGGTTTGCAATGGGAGTGTGAAGGAGGGAGAGATTATTTCCAAGTCATAGGGGATACAGAGCAAAGATAGTTCCATAAAGGAAAATGGGATGTGGAAAAGAGGATTTTGAAAATTGGGGAAAGGGAGAGGATGGTGCCTCATGAGCAGAAAGCCACAAGGCGAGGTAAGCAAATCTGGTGGAAATTCAGGGAACCTGTCAGCAGAGTAAAGGGGGTGTTGGGAAGTGGGGTACAATGTTGGATGGGTGAATGGGCACAAAATATTAAGCAAAGGAGTTTAGAGTTTCTCCTGTGGGCCATCAAGACCCACCATAGATACTTTAGCAAGAGAGTAGTGGAGGAGTGGAACAAGAAGTTATAACAGATGTCACGAGGAAGGATGGAGTGAAGAGAAGGGTATCCTGGGTGAACAGAATGGTCCTGGTGAGAGCACAGGAGAATTATGACCAGGCAACATAAGGGAAATCAGTGAAGGGATGTTTACAGAAAGACGAGGTGAAAACGTCGCATGTAGGACGGTTTCTCAGTTTTGAGCCTTGACCACTAGATGCGTGGTGAAGTCAATGCTCAAGATGTGGGTAACAAGGTGTCCTTGAAAAGGAATGTCCTACCAGAGATTACATTTCATGATCTTCATTATTGTTCTGTTCCTGTGTGAGGAAACTTAATATCTTAATAAGGGCTGTGGCAGAAAAATCTTGAAACAGACCTTCTCAGTTACCCTCTCACAAACAGATAATCATAAACTTGTATCATTACCTCATCTTGTAAATTTCAAATCTTGCTCCCAAGAGGACTGTGCATGTCACTTTTGGAAAGCAGAAAAATCGCCCATGGATCTCTGTAAGATCACTGCGAGGCCTAGCTCACCAGCCCTATCTTGCTTTAGCCTTGGTCCATCATTCTGGTCCACCCTGACTGGCCACTCAATTTGAAAGTTGAGGAAAAAGGAATTCCTCCTATCCCAAAGAGCCGGCACTCTTTCTGGGAGTTCACCCAACCGACGAGCACTGCATGCCAAGAGGCGGGGCAGGTTTTTCTCAAAATCTGCCAAAGGAAAAATTATAACAGGTCTCCAAGGATTATGAAGCTCTCCCTACTTTCACTAAACTTGAATAAAGTTCAAAAATTACTTGACTTATCCACCTATGCAGAGAGTAACAGAAGAAAATCGAGAGCATGTCAGTACTTTTAACTACTACAAGCAGTGGGTGCTGAGGCACAATCCTTTCAAAATCCCAGGGGCTCTGTAAGAGGGAATGTGTCTGGGTGATACTGAGTCAAGAAGACATCAAGCACAATGGACCTGTAGAGTTCGCCGTGGACAGGAAATGACCTCCAGGGATGGCTTCATTGGCATCAGAAGCAATACCCCTCCTTAGGGCCCATGCTATTCAACAGAGAGAGTCAAGTCTGATTCTGAATCCTGCAACCTATGGGGTGGTTCTCTGTCTTCAGACTACCCATTCTTCCCTTCAGAGATACCCAAGAATCACTATGTTCTCAAGGTGAGACAGGGCAGACTGGAATCCACCCCTTCCAGGGACTCATTTCGCAATACATAAGGCAAGGTGTATGGAGCACCAGAAGGGAGTAAGTCAGACTTCTGTACTGTCTTCTGTTACTCTCTATGTAGGTAGAGGGGTCAAGTAATTTTCCCAAGTTTATGATAAAGAAATGGCAGAACCAGGCTTCAAGCCCTGGTTCGAATCCTACAATACCAGATTGCCTCCGATGATGTCTTTGTCTCTGTGTTCTGAGAACCTAGCACATAGCCTAACATAATGTAGAGACGCAATACCAAGTTACCAAACGAACAGAAGACTGACACAAAGTCAAATGTCCTTGCTTTATTACTTAATGCAGTTCTGCTAAGTGAGTTGACAGTGAATATTTTAAGTGATGCTCCATCAACTTCTCCTGGCTGTTTCAAAAAAAGATCCAAGAGTATATGCAATGAAACTCTAAATATAACCATGAAGAAGAAGAAAGAGGACTGGATAATGAATCACAACTCCAGGGTTTTAAATCAAGTCCTAATCCTTGAAGGAAACTCATGATTCCTCCGGGCTTCCAATTCCTCACCCAAAAGACTGTCACAGTCTCGGCCAATTCTGGAGCTCTATCGATCTTAAATGATGGAGTCCTCAATTATCTGGAATTTTTGTGGCAAGCCACTGTGATGAGAAAGAACAAACGGACCCAAATATTCATATCTGGAATTTTGTTAATACAGTCAGGCATACAAAGGGGTGCCTTGGGTCCCACAGATAGTTCTCAAGTTTCACCATATCGGAGCCACTCTACTCCAATTCCATGGACAATGTTACACCATCACGTCACAGGGTTCTGAATGACACCAGAGTCTGCAAAGTACCCTTTCTGAGACAGAATTACAGTCACTATATAAGAGACGATTTGTGACACTGCCTTGACACAAAAAGGCATTGACATTTCACACACCATGCCGGGAACCAACACAAAGAAGAAAAGGTTTTTTACCAATCCAAGTTACGTGATGTAAAAAAAATGTATCAAGAAAATTGTGTTTTAACCTCTAACCTCTGTATAAATATAAGCTAATAATAACAGTAGCAGCAAATATCAGGAAATTCAATTAACTTGAACACTCTCCACTCAAATGTTCTAGTTAATCAAGGTCTTTTTGGACTTTCGTAAATTGCTTTTTTTTTTAACGAACTTCATTTTCAGACATGAGAAGCCCTCATGGTACAGTGCTTCAAATCCAGCTTCCCAGAGAGCAATGGAAAGCATATGCCTTAAGCACAATGGGCTATTGGCATTCTAACCGTATATAAAAGACTATAAGGAACAACACAGTTAGTGATATCTTTAGCAACCCATTAGGGAATCAAATAAGAATTTGCATCTTTATTCAAATATAACGAGAGCCTGTTTTTATGTCATATCCGTGACGGTACGAATATAAAATGATCCAAAAGTTCAATAACAGGAGAAGGCTTAGGAAAATACGATATTTCACACCCCATGATATTATGTCACAGAAAAGTTGCCAATAACCACTATAAATGGAAGAAGGTATTTATGGCACAAAGTTAACTGAAGAGAGAAAAAAACTGTTGACGGATTACTCTACAAATACCTCTGTAAAATACATAGGCACCATATGTAACGTATATAAGGACCCAAAGGGAACATAACAATATATAAATCATTGATATTGTAGGGTGGTATCACATTTCTTTTTTTTTTAAGTGCACTTTGCCCATCCTCCCCCCACCCCGCCCCCTCATTGGCAACCACCAGTTGGGTGAAGGGGAGTGGGCGGTACAGGCTTCCAGCTAGGGAATGAGTAAGTCTCAAGGATGCAAGGTACAGCATAGGGAGAATAGTCAGTGGTACGTAATAGCGTCGTGTGGTCATAGATGGGGGCTACACTTGTAGTGAGCACAGCCCAACACGTAGACTTGTCCGATCGCCACGTTGTACACCTGAATCTCATATACCGTGGCGTGTTCACTACACTTCACTTTTTGAAAAGGTGCCTTCCTTTGTATCGTAATGGCATGCGTGCAAGACATTGTAGAGGGAGGGGAAAATGGAAAACCCATCACCTGCCAAAGACAGACCCCCTAAGCAGCTTCTATTCCGGCCCCGGTTTGGAGCAATCTCTCAGCATAGTTAAAACCGTCGTGGGCACGGAAGCCTCGCTGCCCTGTGCGGTTGGAAAGCCCAAGACCAGACACACGAGGGCCAACCCAACCTGTCGTCACGAACAAAAGCTGCGCCAGACTCCCTTCTCTTGTGGAAGACCACAAACATGGCAAAGGAAACAGATTGCATATGTTGAACTTCATTATTTTTTCCCCGTAGGACAGTTTTCCAGAATCCGTGTGGGGTTACTTCAGGAGAGATGCCCTTTCTGCCGGCTCCCTCCTGCACGGCAGCACCTGCCAGCTTCCTCATTATTTTTGATAGATGACTCAGAACAAGCCGGGAAGAGCTGACTATTGGAGGGAGCGCCAGGTACGGAGCCAGCCCAGCCGGCCCGTCAGCCTAACCAACTGTCTGCGAGGGAACAGAGGAGGAATGCGAAGAAAATGTGCACAGGATTTTGCCTTTTCTTTCGTGCACCGGGCCTTAGGAGCTGGTGTTCCTGGGCACAGAGCTGCTTTCATTTCGCAAGGCCAGAGACTCTGAAATGCGTGCCCCTCGAAGTGGCTAAAATCTCTTGGAGAGATCCCTCCGCGCCGCTTTGATCTGCAAATAGTTTTTCTCATTTCTATAGCAGAGGGCTTGCTCCAGCTAGGATGGCTGAACTGAAGTTCCCGCTTTGTTCTCCCGGCTCCCCCACGGACAGGCACTCTGGTGGGGTCCTCTCTTTCCTTTTTAAGCCTGTCTGGATAGGAAGATCACTGCCACTTAAAATGTTTTCAGATTTTAAAAAAATTAGATCTTGCTAGAAAAATCTGGTTGTCCCTTATTTGTCTTTTTTTTTTTTTTTTAACTTCATAGAAAGTGAAGTTAGCAATCTGCCATTAGGAGGCTGCTAATTTGGCTTACTTCAGGGATGATGAAATGGGGCTGCCAGAAGGAGGCAGGTCTGTCTGGGGGCTGACAGTTACCATGCAACCAGCCCAGCTCCTACATGAAATGGTACCTTACTCACTTCGCTCACACAAGAAAAAAATGCATATCAAGGATATTTTAGATTCAACACTGCTTAAAAATACCCTAGCACCCTCTTCACTTTCACTGACCGGGAGCCATGATTGTGAGAGCATTTATAAATGGCTTTGGAAAAGATAGTTCATGGGAGAAGAATTCCAGATTCTAGAACCTCAGACCTAAGCTGGGAAGTAGGAGCCATCTTCTCCCATTGACAACTACGTGGAAGGCTCTCCTTCCGTGGGATTTCTGTCAATGAGCCTTCTCACTTCGGCTCATTACCTCTGGTGAGGGGGCTTTGTTGCCTTATAACCTGCCCCACCTTTGAATGGCTCTGTTATCAAGTCCTTTTCCTTTTTCCACATTATTATTTTTATGACACAAAAAGTGCAGACTCACTTTTTGTGTCAGATAACTAAAAAGAAGAAAAAATACATTATCATCTTTATTTTTTTTTAAGATTTTATGTATTTATTTGACAGGGAGAGAGAGAAAGCATAAGAAGGCAGAGCGGCAGGCAGAGGGAGAGGGAGAAGCAGCCTCCCCGCTGAGCAGCGAGCCCGATGCGGGGCTCGATCCCAGGACCTTGGGATCATGACCTGAGCCGAAGGCAGACGCTAAGCCAACTGAGCCACCCAGGCGCCCCACATTGTCATCTTTAAACTCAGTCGTAGCAAACTTTTTTACTGGGCATATGTGTATGTTTTCCTTTTTGTAGAGATGGTATCATACCATAAAGACTGCTCTGGAAGACTGCTCTGGAAAGTGGGTTTTTTTAAATATAGAGTGTATTACAAATATGAGGGTATATCATCTTTTTAAGACAGTTCTCGTACATATCAGGTTTAACTGTGCTTCCTAGAATAACGTCTACTCATTAGTCTAAGATGTCTCTGGACCGCTACAAAATTATCTATTCCCTCTTCTACACAACACATTCTGAGACTGGGTGCAGAATCTTAGGAGTTTCGTTCAGAAATCCTGGTATAAGACCCTAAGCAAATCATTTTTCCACTTAGATGATTAAGATATTTGAGTACGTATATATGTATGTGTATATACACACGTATACAGTATATACTCGTACGTGTGTGTGTGTGTGTGTATTTTTTTAAAGAATTAACTTTTTAAAAGAATTCCACAGGACAAGGCTACATCTTACTACATCTTAAAGTATTAAAGGGTACAAGCTTTTCTCTTTCAGGAAAAAAAAAAAATCCTCTTTATTTCCGAACTCAAAGTAGCTTTCCTCTTTTCTCTTCAGCAGAGGTGATGATAGTAACCACACAGGACAAGGTAAGGCTTAAGAGTCATCCACATGGGGGTGCCTGGGTGGCACAGCGGTTGAGCCTCTGCCTGCGGCTCAGGGCGTGATCCCGGCGTTCTGGGATCGAGCCCCACATCAGGCTCCTCTGCTGTGAGCCTGCTTCTTCCTCTCCCTCTCCCCCTGCTTGTGTTCCCTCTCTCGCTGGCTGTCTCTATCTCTGTCGAATAAATAAATAAAATCTTTAAAAAAAAAAAAGAGGTCATCCACGGGGACCACGGGTTTGTGATGGGGAGGACAGCCTCTCAAACATTTACAAAGAACCTCTGTATTTCAACCAAGGTGAGGCTCAGAAAGAACTTATCCTTGAAGCACATACACCCTTAACAAGGGTCAAAAAAAAAAGTATCCACAGCATATCTTATACGTCCTAGGCTACTGACATCACCAGCACTAGTGAATTTCCACTCTAGCATCTGCAAACCTCTGAAGCCAACCGTTTCACAGCAAGATAAATCCAATTAAATCAGCTATAGAAAATGCCTCTAAAAACTTGGCCCAATAAAAGGGCAGAGCCCTGCCTTTTAATCATTGTAACAGGTATTTGTGGCTCACAAGATTTGGGTAGATGAATCGCCCTATTTATTTCCTTAAACCATATTAAGCCTGGTTCCCAGCTTCTAATCACCAAGGCCCATAAGATATCCAACAGCAGTTCTTACTGAAACTCCCCCATACCCTCTTTTGGCCGGTAAAGAACCCAGAGCTTTTTTTAAATATGACATCCAGAACAGAAGAAAGGAATCTGGCTCAGGAAAACCACAAGGTTGTCCCTCCCAAGGGTCCACTCCACTGACCACAGGCTGGACTCCTGGGGATCCTTGCTTCTGCTCCCCAAGGCCATGGTGCTTAATGCCCAGCCTTCAAAGACACACAGACTGACGTCTTCTTCTCCCCATAAGTCCTGCCATCCCCGGAGAGCTTTGATGCTAGAATTAAGGTTTTCTGTGTGCTCCGAAGCACCCGCCCATCCTAGATATGAGAGGCCTTCTTCTCTCTCTGAGTTAATGCAGCTGATCTTATAAAGTGAAACCAAATTCCCACGTAAGCAGAATATATTCAAAATGAAAAGATTGCCCTCTTTATTTATCCCATCAAATACTTCTGTATAAAATCGGACCCTTCACAACAACTACCTACAAGGAGGAAGTCCTACTGCATGTGGGGATGCATAGGGTAGACGGGAGGAAGAAGGGTAAGACAGCAGAGGCTGGGGGACAGGACGGACTTCCCTCTGGGGTTCTTTCTAAGACTATAAATAACTGTGATCATCTTTTAACGAGGCCCTGACTCAGGGAAGGATAGACAGACTCAGCACGTTTCTAGAATCTTGGCAGCTTCTTCCTCCCATTCCCTCCAAAGTGGAAGGGCCCTGTCATGACCATCGTGCTTCTTCGTGTCTGTTACTAGGACTGGGGATTCCCAGCGAAGCGCTCTTTGCTTCCTATCCAGACAGTTTTCCAGAGCTTCCAAACTATTCCTTCTGCTTGCAATCACCAACCCCCACCACTGCCACTTCTTAGATAATTAATCCATCCATTACCACAGTACATTTCTTTTTTTTTTTTAAGATTTTATTTATTTATTCGACAGAGATAGAGACAGCCAGCGAGAGAGGGAACACAAGCAGGGGGAGTGGGAGAGGAAGAAGCAGGCTCACAGCAGAGGAGCCTGATGTGGGGCTCGATCCCATAACGCCGGGATCANGGCTGTGCCACCCAGGCGCCCCCACAGTACATTTCTTGAAAGGAAATGTTTGCTTATCAATATTCTGTTCACGAACTTTTAGGGACTCCTTTAGCCAACTGAATTAAATGCAAATTTCTGAGCTCTGTATTTAAGGCGCACTCTCTGTGTCTGTGTATGCACACATGCTTATGTTTTGTATTTGACATCTCGCTTCTGTGCTGACACACACACGTATACATGCATATATATATAACCAAGACGGCATACAATGAAATCTGAAGGTTAAAACTACTCACGTAAGAAAAGGTATTTTCAAGGTTACTGTGCAAAAACTCACAGTGTGCGGGTGTGAAGGCTGAACCCAAGCTGGCCAGGGGTCTACTCTAGTGGAAGAAATAGGCTGCCACGAGCAATCCCAGGGGGAACCGACTCACCTCAGCGTCTTAGCTTTTAATTGTCTGCACCTCAAATTCTATTTGTCTATTTAAATGGGCCCGATCTGCCTGACCCACTGTCACATCTCCTTGCTCTGCCGAGAGCCAGGAAGGTGAACAGCCCCATTCCGAGCTGGCTAAGACAGAACAGAGGAAAGGCCGGATAAAGTCCTCAGCGTCCGCAGCGAGCCTGCAATTTCATATAAAATACTCTCCTTTGAATCTGAACTCCTAGACACTGACTTTGAATATTATTTTTAATTAGGAGACATTGACTTGCACCTGGAAATTTGCATTTGGTTTGGTTTTCCTTGCATTTCGTGCTTTCTTCGTATTATCTGGGTCTCACTCTGCTTTTGGCTTTCAGTCGTATAGGCCTGCAGCGAATGTACTTACAAACGGCACCCCACGGACAGAGCCCCCACGAAAACTCACACAACGTGGGTGGAGAATGAAGACACGGCCCGTATTGATCTCCTCCCCCATCGGCATCTCCTGTCTGGATTCTGTTTTGACGTTGCGTTAGTAGCTGGCTGGGGAGAGGGCCGCTGGAGGCTGGCAGGGAAGCTGGCTGAGCAAATGACTTGGAAATTCACTTCAAGATGTGTTTCTTTCTCCTTCTGTTTTACAGAATGGTAACCAAACCATCAATAAATGAGGAGGCCCACAGTTGAACAAAGCGGTGAATGCCAGCTCTCTCTCTAATATTTCTGTTACGAAATATTCAAAATAATAGAAAAGATACACCCTCCTCCTAGGATGAGAGGGAGGAGGAAGGGCAGGAGGAATCTTGTCACATAATCAATGAGGCAGTCTTCTCGACTCACAACTCAACAGCCAAAATCAAACCTATTCTGTGGAAGAACGGGTTTCAGATGAGGATATTAAATCCCAGGTCCAAGGCCACCACCAGTGTCTTTCCTTGTCAGCCCAGCTCTCTGAGAGCGAGAACCGCGTTTTCAGGGAAGTGGGACACAGCCCGAACCCTCACCCGCACATCCCTGCGCTGAGGTGAACCCCCTTGCCTGCAGGTTTCAGGGACCTGACAAATTCGTCTGCTGTGCACTCTGCCCTCTTGCTCCCAGAATGCAGCCGGCCTCAAGGGAGGAGGACACTAACGTCCCCTGAGCACCTGTCCTCTGCACCAGGCGCTGGCCCATGGCTTTCCTTGAACACTATCTTGGTCCATCTTCCCAATAAGTGGGAAGTGGCAGTGTTGTCCCAGGGTGGTGACAAAGAAATGGCTCAAGAGACTTCACCCACTGCCCGGGGTCACACAGGGCCTAAGTGGAGGCTAGGATTTGAATGCACACCTTAGAATGGGTTTCCCCAAAAGCAGACCCTGAGGCAAGCCCTGGGGACCAGGGTAGTTGTATTTGGAAGATGACTCTAGGAGGCAAGAGGGAGAGAGAGAAGAGAATGAGCAGGGAAGATGGAAATGGCCGTCAAAGGGAGGTTTGGTGAGAGGATTGCTGGTTTGGGAAGCAAGGCCACCCTCCAGCTGTCTCTGTGGAAGCACGTGGGCCGCACCGAGGACAGGGAGGCTGGGAATATCTCCCCAGACCCCCGTGGGTAGAAGGCTGCCACCAAGAGTGTCACTTGCCTTCTGTTTGGTGGAGCAGACTTTGTAGGCACAGGTGACAGTCCGCAGGCTTGGGAAAACATCAGCATGTGGGTGGGTGCTGCTGGGCAGCTGAGGTGGGACTTGGGGTGTGGGGCAGGACAGTCACGTCACCTGCCACCCCAGCTCTGAGTCTTGAGTCCACGCCCCCACACCCCCCTCACCCCCCACACAGGAGCCAGTCCCCCGCTTCACTGTGATGGTGTCAAACTCTTCCTTCCAAGATGGTCTCTTACCCAGTTCGAACCATCAGAATGTCAGAAAGCCCAACTCCGTGTAAGGGAGCGGTTCTCAAAGAGGCTTCCCACACCAGTGGTATCAGCACTGCCTGGGAACTTACTAGAAAAGGCAGACTCTGGGGCCCCACTGGAATCAGAAGCTCTAGGAGCACAGCCCTGTCAGCTGGGTTTCACAAGCCCTCTGGGGACTCTGATGCGCGCTGCCCTCTGAGAGCCACCAGTACTGGTCTCCGGTTGCCTGCAAGACCCAGCACTGAAAGATGGCATCTTACGCAGGTTTCTGAAGATTTGAATTTTTAAATAAAAGGAAAAAGATGGATGGAAGGAAGGAAGGAAGGAAAGGAGGGAGGGAAGAAGGAGGGAAGGGAGGAAGGAGGGAATGAAGGAGGGAGGAGGGGGAGAGAGGGAAGGAAACAGGGACAGAGGGAGGGAGGGAAGGAAGGAAGGTTGGTTCCTTTGACCATAAAAGAAAAATACGTATTTAACATATTGTTCTACAAGAGAGGTTCTTTTTTTTTTTTTAAGATTTTATTTATTTATTTGACAGAGATAGAGACAGCCAGTGAGAGAGGGAACACAAGCAGGGAGTGGGAGAGGAAGAAGCAGGCTCATAGCGGAGGAGCCTGATGTGGGGCTCGATCCCATAATGCCGGGATCACGCCCTGAGCTGAAGGCAGACGCTTAACCGCTGTGCCACCCAGGCGCCCCTACAAGAGAGGTTCTTAACCAGGGAGACCACAGACCTCTCCTGCCACCAGAAGTTTCTGGATAGAACAGAGAGGTTTTGTGAGCCTATATGGGGGAAAATTACATATTTCTTTTCACTAAACTCTACTGCAATTTAACATTTTGTTCCATCATGAATATAAGCTGATAAACCAGAGTAGTATTAGCCGTACTTGTGATTTTGCCACCAATACCATCACAGCGATGTGCAGACTGCATTAGAATTGTTGCAAGTATCTCAAATATTACTTATGTTCATCAGTACTTCCATCTTGTTTTTTACTGTGTCAACGAAGAAGCTGAAGGAAAACCATTTCTCTACTCGCAATACTTCTGACACTAAATATGTAGGGTTTTCCTACAATTGTCTAATTCTCCAACTGGACATCAGCTGGGTGGCCTACAATTATTTTTTAAAGATTTTGTTTATTTATTTGACAGAGAGAGACAGCCAGCAAGAGAGGGAACACAAGCAGAGGGAGTGGGAGAGGAAGAAGCAGGCTCATAGCAGAGGAGCCCGATGTGGGGCTCCATCCCATAACGCCGGGATCACGCCCTGAGCCGAAGGCAGACACTTAATGACTGAGCCACCCAGGTGCCCCGGGTGTCCTACAATTTAATTCATGTCTGACACTGCCTACCTGGAGTTAGCACTGACCCTGCTGGCTAAGGGATCAGCCCCAGAAGATGGCCCCCACTTCAGACACCTGTACTTCTTTTTTTTTTTTTTTTAAGGTTTTATGTATTTATTTGACAGAGAGAGAGACAGCCAGTGAGAGAGGGAACACGAGCAGGGGGAGTGGGAGAGGAAGAAGCAGGCTCATAGAGGAGGAGCCTGGTGTGGGGCTCAATCTCGTAATGCTGGGATCATGCCCTGAGCCGAAGGCAGACGCTTTAGGACTGAGCCACCCAGGCGCCCCCGGACACCTGTACTTCTGAGCAGAGGTTCTATAACCCCCTCCCAGGCTTAATAATTTGCTAGAATAGCTCACAGAACTCAGAGAAACACTACACATGCTGGTTTATTATAAAAGATCCGATATAAGACACAGGTGAGCAGCCAGAAGAAGAGACACATAGGGGAAAGTCTGGAAGGGTCTCAAGCTCAGGAGCTTGGAGTGGAATGGGGGTACACCACTCTCTCCGTACCTGAATGTGTTCCCCAGCCCAGGAATTCTCTGGACCCCTTAGTGTAGTGATTTTTTTATGGAGGCTTTATCACAGAGGCATGACCAATTGATTATTAATTCAGTCTCCAGCCTCTCCTCTGTGGACGATGGGGAATGAGGCTGAAAGTCCCAAGCTTCCAATTCCTGGTCTTCCAATCTGGTGACCAACCCCCAATCTGGAGTCATCCAAGAGCCCACCAGGAGTCACCTCATTAGAATGAAAAAAATGCTCCTATCATCCAGGAAATTCTAAGGGGTTCAGGTGTGCTCTGTGTCAGGAACCGGGACCAAAAGCCAAACTTTAGAACAAAACATGTCCTAGCACCCCTATCACTCAGAAATTACAAGCGTTTTAGGAACTCTGTGCCAGGAACTGGGGGCGGAGACTAAATCTATATTTCTTATTATGTCACAGAAGCCCATGTATCAGAGAAGAGAGAGGAGGGGAGGGAAGGGGAGGAGAGGAGAGAAAGAGCTGCTCAGCCAGATGACACACACTGTCTCTTCAGATGAGTCTGAGAAGGAGATGGAGGAAGAAGGGGAAGAGAAGAACGAGTCAGGGTAAAGCAAGAAGTGTTGAACACGGGTGCGCAGACATCAAGCCAGCAATCACGCGTCAGGTTCCTGCACGGTCCTAGGCAGGACGTTCAGCACCAGGGAGGAAATTGTAACATGGCCCTTTTCTCAGGAAGCTCGCTTTAAACTCGTCTAATAAATCATAATAAAATTTTTCATCAAGAGAATGTCAGCCAACCACCCACATGCAAGCATTACCAATGGTTGTTCAATTAAAGGTGGGGTCTCAGGACTCCAAGAACAAAAATATAATCCATCAAACAAGGTAGGAAACGACTCAAAATTACAGGGGGCTTATGACAACCCCGGGCAATGTGCCGAAAATTGTCCTTGGGACAAGAAGTGTTCTGGGGCTGTGAGCCAGAGGGCTCCGGGAGGGCTGGAGAGAACCCAAGGGCATCCTGGGGAGGGCGAATTGGGCCGTTCCTGTCTGGGGAACTCGAAGGTCAGAGGGGGCAGTGTGGCTAAAACAGAGGGTACAGCAGGGTCGTGGAAGACCTTAGAAGAGTTTGAAAGGTTAACCTAGAGTCATGTTTTATAAAGTTCCAAATGCCAGGCCGAGACGAAAGTTCTATTAGACACGGAGCTCATTTTCGAATCTGTACGTAACAGGTGCTCCTTTTTACACCAGGATGCCGTCAACACAGAATCAAAATCCGATAAACGTGTTCTCGATCCCCATGCTTGGTAAACACTTCATGTATAAGAAAGAAAGAAAGAAAGAAAGAAAGAAAGAAAGAAAGAAAGAAAGAAAGAAAGAAAGAAAGAAAGAAAGAAAGAAAGGAAGGAAGGAAGGAAGGAAGGAAGGAAGGAAGGAAGGAAGGAAGGAAGAAAGGAGGGAGGGAGGGAGGGAGGGAGGGAGGAAAGAAAGAGAAAGAAGAAAGAAAAAAGAAAGAAAGAAAGAAAGAAAGAAAGAAAGAAAGAAAGAGAAAGAAAGAAAGAAAGAAAGAAAGAAAGGAAGGAAGGAAGGAAGGAAGAAGGGAGGGAGGGAGNAAGGAGGGAGGGAGGGAGGGAGGGAGGGAGGAAAGAAAGAGAAAGAAGAAAGAAAGAAGAAAGAAAGAAAGAAAGAAAGAAAGAAAGAAAGAAAGAAAGAAAGAAAGAAAGAAAAGAAAGAAAGAAAATAGGAAAGAAAGAAAGAAAGAAAAGTACTATCAGCGATAGTGACAGCCAGTCTTACATTCTTTATTCCTTATTCCACCCACCCACCTCCCACATTATCTGATTATCTGAAAAAATAGGCTTCAGAATGTTGGGGTGACCATCTCTTTGGGGCAAGTCCATTCCTCCGGCCGTAATAAGACTAAGGCGCCCTCTAGTGGCTTAATGAAGGATGTTCATTTACGAACCTTTTAAAACCGTTTTCAGTGTGGAAGGCACAGAGGAATTACGGGTTTTCAAAACCTCCTGCTGCTGGACCCCACCCTTAGAGACTGAGATTAGATCCATCCGCAGCGTGACTTGGGCATCAGAATATTGTAGACTTTGCCAAGATTTATAATAACTCTTGAAGTCAGGCAATATTAGTCCTTCCACTTTGTTGTTCTTTCTCGAAGTTATTTTGTCTGTCCTAGGGCCTTTACATTTACATATGAATTTCAGAATCAGCTTCTCAGTTCTTACCGCCCCCCAAATACCTGCTGAGCTTTTGATTGGTATCGCATTAAATCTGTACATCAATTTGGGGCCAATTAATGTGTTAATGAGCCTCTCCTCTCATTCAGGTCTTCTTTAATTTCTCTAAGCACTGCTTTGTGATTTTCAACATACAGATCTTGGAAGAACTGGATCCTTCACACACACAGCTGTGCAAATAAAAAGGTTACCATCACTTTGGAAAAGTTCAGCAGTTTCTTAAAAAGTTGAACATAAACCTATTTATTATATGAGCCAGCATTCTACTTCTAGTTATTTACCCAGGGGGAAGGAAAGCATATGTCCACACAGAGACTTGTGCACCAGTGTTCTGGCATCTTCTTCTGTAAGTGCTTAACTGACCAACTGCCCCCTTTCTTGCTTCACCTCCCCAAAAAGCCACTGTCATGAAAACTCCTGACATGGGGTCTGCTTGAGAGGATCCTAATTTTTTTTGAGAGACAGAGAGTGAGTGCCAGTGGGGAAGGGCAGAAGGAGAGAGAGAATCTTAAGCAGACTCCATGCCCAGGGCAGAGCCCAATGCAGAGTTCGAACTCACAACTCCGAGATCATGACCTGAGCCAAAATCAAGAGTCAGATGCTTAACCAACTGAACCACCCAGGTGCCCTGGATCCCAATTCAACAGAAACTGTGAGATGAAAGAATGAGGTAGAGAAAAATTGCCATTTTTTATTAGCCAAGAAGAGCTTCTCTCTCTCTTTTTTTTTTCCCCCCAAAATAACTTGGTATATACAGGGATGAACAGCAAGGGGATTCAATGTTGAGGGGTTTGCTGGTGTTGACTTACAGAAGAGAAAGTAAACTCAGCATCTCTTCCTAAAGAAGGAAAAGTACTTATGGACCCAGGAAGAAAAGGGAAAGAGGGGACAAGAGCAAGGGAAGGATGGGGAGCAGAGAGCAAGCAGGTGGAAGGTGGTGGGACCACATGAGGGGAAGACTTGGCAAAGGAAAATAGTAACGTTCTCGGTTTTCCACCACAAAGTTGTTTCCGTCAATGGCCTCGTCTGAGCTCCCCTAAGGCGTCCCATAAGTGCCCAGTGTTCCCCAGTGCGCCAAGTGGGTGGGCTTTCGGTAAAATGCAAATGCAAGGAAGGTATTAAGTTTTACACATCACGAGGCAGTACAGAGACTGCAAGTATGGTTGCACTGGAAGCCCAGAGACTAAGAAGACCCCACAAACGTTAAGTCTCCAGAAATTCCTTTTTTTTTTTTTTTAAAGCCTCCAGAAATTCTTAGTCAGTCTTGTAGATTGGGTCTTGGATAATGACCAGCTAATGGCATTAATGGTCAAACTAGTCTGCCCGGATCTCTGGAAGGCAGGGCAGTAGGGACTGTGATAAATGAGTTACTCTGAGAGATGAAAATCTCTTCTCCCCTACATGCCAGACCTATATAAGGGGCCTCTCCTGCAAATGAAGAAATAGCCACTTCAGAGGGGAGGGGGGTGGGGGAATGGAATAGGCTGGTGATGGGTAGTAAGGAGGGCACGTATTGCCTGGTGCACTGGGTGTTATACGCAACTAATGAATCATGGAACTTTACATCAAAAACCAGGGATGTACTGTATGGTGATTAACATAATATAATAAAAAAATACTATTAAAAAAAAAGGAAGAAGGCCAATAAAAAAAAGAAAGAAAGAAAGAAATAGCCACGGCCTTTGTGCATCTGGCAGTGGGGAGGAGAAGAGGGAGGGGGTGTCACCCAGCACAAGGCTTGGGGTGTTTAATCACTGCAAAGCATAGGGTTTCCCTTGAACATGGTGGACAAATGAAAATCAGTAGGTAGTGAACCTAAGTCAGCCTAGCAAGAGAGATTCCGATGCAGAACAGGAGACAAAGGGAAAAGGTCAGAAAAGGAAGTGGCTCTGCTCCAGACCTGAGGCTTAGTGCAGTAATAGCCCCACAGTTTACATTTCCTAGCAACTGTAAGTTCAAAAGGACAGATTATCTCTGCACGCACTCACATGGATACCTGGAGAAGAAATATCAACACTTCGAAAAATTGCTCATGAGACTGGATCATGAGGAGTGGAGACCTTGCCAAGTCGAGCCTGCGATTATCAGAATACGTGGTGGGCACTGTGTCTTGGGAATGCCCTGGTTTCCCAGAACAGATTTCCCAGGTTATAAGCCCATGAATATAGAATGTATCACATAATTGTTCATGATACCAGGGAAATGGCATTCCTATGCATACCATAGCTACAGGATTCTGAAGCGTGACAGAGAACTACTTCTGTGACTTTGGTAAGAGAAATCGAGTTTGTGGACAATGGGGGATGTCCGGTGGGCAAGGAGCCAGGGTCCGTTCTCACAGTGACTTGAAGGTCACAGAAAGGAATTGTTCTCTTCGTGTAAAGAGCAGCCAGAGCAGAGGGACGGTTTCCTTCCGGGAGAAGTCCGATGTCATTGAACAGCTGGGTACCCAGTGATGCTCTCCAGCCCAATGTCGCTGCAGACAGGCCAGCTCTCCATGGCCTTGGCAATGCCACTAGCCCGGGCTCCTCCCATCTCTGCGGCTTTGGGACCAGACTCTCTCTTTTATCTTCTTTCCCTCCATCAGTGTATGATCGCAGGTTTTTCTGGGGCTCTACTAAGACTTAGAGATGGTCCTTCTTTCCCTCTTCCCTCCTTCTCCTCCATCAACTTTTACAAAATTCTGGACTCATTAAATCTACCGCGCAAGTCACTTGTGTGTGCTGCAGGAACTGAAGCCTCCCCTGTAAGCCCTGGCCGGGGAGATTGCGACGTGTGTTCGTGGCGACATCTCCTGGTGAAGTGTGGTATTGAACTGTGTGCTCTAAAACAGCAGTCCTCCTTTTGTGCACAGGACCCCTTTACACTCTTAAAAAGAACTTCCGAGCAAGTGGGCCATATCTACCAATATTTATAGTATTATAGATTGAAGCCGAAATGCTTATTACTTATGTACGCAGTAAAATAACAATAGTAAAGCCATTATATGTTGACACGAGTAACGTTTTTATGACAGGTAACATTGTTTTCCAAACGGAAAAAGCAGTGAGAATAATCAGTGTTCTAAATTTTTGCATATTTAATGTGCAGCTTAATGAAAGACATCCGGAGTCTCACGTCTGCTTCTACATTCAGTCTATTTCAATATGTTGCTTCACTTGAAGTCCGTGAAGAAAATCCAGCCTGGGGCTCCTGCCTTTGGCTCAGGTCGTGACCTCAGGACCCTGAAATCGAGTCCCGCCTCCGGCTCCCTATTCATGAGGAAGGCTGCTTCTCCAGCTCCCTCCCTCTGCTTCTCCTCCCGCTGGGGCTCGCTCTCTCCCATTCTCTCTCTCAAATAAATAAATAAAACCTTTTTTTTTTAATGGGGATGCTATTTTAAAAAAAAAGAATTCAGCCACACGGACATATAACCTTTTCAAATAACCGTGGCTACTCTTATTTGATACTGCGTCAAAACTGGGCACGTGATGGTTTCTCGAAGTTTAGTTGCTCTGTGAAATCCGTGGGTCTCTCTGGCGCTTTAAGCGGAATCTTTATCCAGGCATGATTTTGTAGCGTCATCGCGAGGCCATTTGGGAAAGATTCACTGATGAGTTATGTAGACCTCCCGAGTTTCAACCTACTGCATTACCGGATACGACAGAAACACACACACACACACATTTGGAAATTTCTCCACCAATTTTGTGAGAAAGGTCTGCTCACTAATGGATACAAGTTTCCCAAAGTTGTAATTTTTGCTTGAAAGCTCGAATTTTATCATTGGTAACAAGTGCCAAGTGGTTATCCTTGAAATGGTAGATTCGTTGTGTTCGTTTTTGAGAGGATGTCTGCCCAAATACCCAAATCTGAATTACTTAGTCTGTCAGTTGTTAAAGTAAAAATGATGCTTCATGAAAAAGTGACTAGTTTAGCTCACGACTCAAACAACCTTACAAGCGTTTTCCCTCTAGACAAACACAATTCAGTGCCCAGCAAAAGTATTTCATGTCCGTTTCATCATGCAACAAATTTAAAAGATGAGTATTTAAGAGCAAATAATCTGAGTAATTTGTACTGCTTCTTCGAGGACACTCTTCAGTGAAACTGGCATATTAAACCCGGCCAAGATACATTTTTTTTTTTTCGAGAAGGGGGAAGGAGGAGAGGGGCAAAGAGAGAGGGAGAGAAAGAATCTTAAGCAGACTCCACACCCAGTGCAGAGTCTGACATGGAGCTTGATCTCACAACCCTGAGAGCAAGAGTCAGACACTTAACCGACTGAGCCACCCAGGTGCCCTTGAACTCCTCACACTCTTGTTTGCTGCTGTATCCATTCGTTTGGTGTAAGAACAGAACCGATTCTGTTTATTTTAAGCAGGAAGAGGTTTAATGCAGGGTTTTAGGTACTTACAAAGGAGCCTACCAGAGCAAGTTCTAGGCTGGGTTTCTGGGGTCACTGGAACATTGTAGAACTGACCCACCTCAGAGACCACCCACAGAGGTCTCCCCAAATCAAAAAGCCTATACTGCTGTCTCTACTGCTGACAACCTAGAAAGGAGCTGGGGCTCTCCTGGCTTCCCCAGAGCGTGTGGAGCAAGATGGCCTTCGCCCCACCCTTGTGATCAAAATACCACATGAGGCAATCTAATTGGCAAAACTGAATTCTCATCCATTAACTCCAACAGCAAAGAAGGCTGGAAATACGTGCTGTTTGGCTTTCTAACCTCTCACACTTAGAAGGAAGGGGAAATGAAGTTTAAACGAGCCCATTCATTGCTCTTGACAGAGCAATTTCAACCAAATTTGTTCACAGAAGCCAGTGGTAACACATGGCAGATCATTTTCTTCTTTTTCTCCAAGTGATGGAAAGTCCTCCTAGATGCTATGTGGAAAGAGTTGTCTTTTGCACTTTTACCCGTTGACTTTGACTAAAACATGCCAACTGCATGCTGTAAACCCAGACAGAATGGCATGGGATATGAGGGATAGAGACGTCATACTCAGAGAGCCTGCCTGGACTCGGATGAGAAACCAGGACTTCTCTGTGGCCAGCCCTAGGATGTCACAGTAGAGATACCACAGAATGTTCTAACACCTCGGCTAAACCCCCCTCCCTCTAGCCTACTTAACAATGCTTCTTTTAAGCCAATAATTCTCAAAACTTGATATTGTATTTAAAGTGTGGGTTAAGGGCGCCTGGGTGGCTCAGTTGGTTAAGCATCTGGTCAGGTCATGATCCTAGAGTCCTGGGATCGAGCCCCGCGTCAGGCTTCTTGCTCAGTGGGGAGTCTGCTTCTCCCTCTCCCTCTGCTTGCCACTCTCCCTGCTTGTGCTCTCTCCGTCAAATAAATAAACAAAATCTTAAAAAAATAATAAAATAAAATAAAACGTGGGTTAGAATAGGTAGAGTTCTGAGCTATATTGCCAAAGACTTTAATTCAGTATGTCTGAGACAGAATCTAGATTTCTTTTATCTTTTTAAAATTTTTCTTTCTTTCTTTCTTTTTCTTTCTTTTCTTTCCTTCCTTCCTTTCCTTCTCTTTCCTTCTTTCCCTTCCTTCCTTCCTTTCCTTCCCTCCTTCCTTCCTTTCCTTTTTTCCTTCTTCCTTCCTTCCTTCCTTTCCTTCTCTCCTTCCTTCCTTTCCTTCTTCCTTCCTTCCTTTCTTCCTTCCTTCCTTCCTTCCTTCCTTCCTTCCTTCCTTCCTTCCTTTCCTTCCTTCCTTCCTTCCTTCCTTCCTTCCTTCCTTCCTTCCTCTTTCTCATTCATTCCTTCACAATTTACCACAGGAGATTCCTCTATAGCTGTTCTACTGATCCCAGCATGGGAAACACTTTAGGCCATCAGTCCTTACCCTCCCAATTCAGACCTGTCTCGGGTACAGTTTCACAGGTGAAAGAAAGTCAGATCCCACTTGTGGCCAGGCAGCTCTCCTCTGGGTAGGGTGACACAGCAAGGCTGAGTGACTATCATTTCTTCTCTTGCTTTCAAGCTAAGAAAGTCATTCCCCATCCAAATCCAGCTAAAATCCATCTACCTTTTTCCCTAGTTTATCTTAAATATACTTATTTTCTTTGATTCGTTTCCATTAATTCTTTTTGGCTGGATTTTATTTGGGCATACAATGTAAAGCAAGGATCTAACTTTTCCCCCTACACTATTTCACCACTGATTTGTGATACGTCCTTTATCCTATTTTGAGCTTTTTTTTTTTTTTTTAATTTTCAGGTCTCTTTCAGTACTCGCTGCTTTATTGTTCTTTTTTTTTTTTTTTTTTTAGCTTTTTGACCAATGCAACACTATCTTAACTCTTGCTGCTATTCAATTTATTTTTAGATTGGGAAGAACACGTTATTCTCTTGTTCTTTCTCTTTAAAAATATTCTGGCTATTTTTACCAATTACTTTTTTCTTCTTCCAGATGAACTTGAGGAATAAATCTATATTGATTTTTCCTTCCCTTTATTTATTCTTTAAAACTGGACCAAACAAGCTTCTCGGACTCTCCATTTATTTCTTCTCACCTTTCACGACCTCTCTTTCCTTCCTTTATACCGAGAATTAACTACTCATGACATACACAATGAATAGATTTTTGCTTTTGTCTTGATGACCGTCTTCAACAATCATATTTCCTCAAAAAAGACTGACTTTCTCTCGTGCCTCTCAGCCTCTAAGTTTTTCTATCTCTTTGACCTTGAAATAAGGGCAATGTAAAGCAACCTTGATCCTTGGAGATTTTTTTTAAATCACTTCTGAAAACTCTATTTATGTCTTCCCTTATCCTTCAAGAACAAAGGTTATTTGTTTTGTCTTCAGCACAATAGATGCTAAAATTATCTTCACAACACCATTTAAATCATGCCTTCCTCTGCCTGATATTGACATTGCTTAAATATTCAAACACAGCTTTCTTTGCCGTAAACACAAATCACCAGACTTTTCCCAGCACTCCGCAGCCCATAAATCACCCATAAGCTAAACCAATTGCAAGAAAACAAATTGGAAGCCGTCCAGATCGAGTTCGGCCGTCAACACTGTCTGCGCAGACTCCGAGGTAATACACAGAGATGCGGTGGTGTCCCTCGGCCTGTGTTTCCAGTTCTCGAACGTGCTCTCTGTTTCTAGCAGGCAAAGCCACGACCTCCACCACCACCCTGAAGAGCAAGAGATGTGTGGGTTCAGGTTTACCAGTGAAGCCAAACTGGGCCATTGCATAGGCTCTCTTGTAAGAATCAGGGACTGGATCAGAAATGCCACAAACCCCTACTGATGGTTTGATCCGAGGGTGTGTAAATTCTGAAGCTATGACATGTTCATCATTAGCACCGAGAGTCGGAGAAAAGATGTCTGCAGGGAAATAGGAATGAAGCAGACAGGCTAAGAATAGAGAAACGAGTGAGGAAGAGAAAATTAGAGAAAGTATGAATTACTTGGCTTGCTCCTGATACACTTTCCCCTCCGGGACTTGTGACACCTGCCTGCACTTCCTGAAAACAATTTCTTAAATTGCGCTTCAGTTATCCTTCTTTTACTGTCCGTGTAAGAAAACTTGAACGATATTGGCTAAAACTCCGAAGTAGAATGATTTCCTAAAGCAATTCAGACTCCCCAAATTCAAGTGTGTTTATTTATCATACCCTACTGATAAATACACAAAAATAGACTCATCCTTTTTTTTTTTTTTTAATAATACAGCTTTCGGCATAACACATAATAACAATATGGGGCGCCTGAGTGGTTCAGTCGTTAAGCATCTGCCTTCAGCTCAGGTCATGATTCCAGGATCCTGGGATCGACCCCCCACATCTGGCTCCCTGCTCAGCAGGAAGCCAGCTTCTCTCTCTCCCTCTCCCCCTGCTTGTGTTCCCTCTCTTGCTCTCTCTCTCTCTGTCAAATAAATAAAATATTTAAAAAAAACATAATAACAATCTGAAGTGAAAACATGACAGGATTTGCAATGAACCAATTGTTTCAAGAGTCCTCTCTAACAGCAAACAAAATTTGCCTGTACTTGTAATTACACTATGACTGCTATATCTTTACGTTTACAGTTTTCGTTTAGTTTTTTGGTAGTTATTTTTGTTTCCAAAATAACACATAAGTATGGCAAAGAGTTGAAAATAGAGAAGGGTCAAACTGAAAACCAGTGGTTTCCTACCCCATCACTTCCCATGCCTCCTCCAAATGTGAGACTCCATAACCTTTTACCATTTATCTTCTCAGTCCAACAGTGATTACCTCTATGTTTGTTTTGGGGTTTTTTTTAAAGATTTTTATTTATTTATTTGACAGAGACAGAGAGCACAAGCAGGGGGAGCAGCAGGCAGAGGGAGAGGGAGAAGTAGACTCCCTGCTGAGCAGGGAGCCCGATGCTGGGCTCCATCCCAGGACCATGGAATCATGACCTGAGCTGAAGGCAGACGCTTAACCAACTGAGCCACCCAGGCACCCCTACCTCCATATTTTAAATGAAGTGATTATGTCACTTTCTTGATTCATCTTGTTTTTTAAGATTTTATTTATTTATTATTTTTTATTTGAGAGAGAGAGAGAGTATAAGTGGGAGGAGGAGCAGAGGGGGAGAGGGAGTGAGGGGATGAATCTCAAGCAGACTCCTTGCTGATGGATCCCAATGTCGGGTTCCATCTCACAACCCTGAGATCATGACCTGAGCTGAAACCAAGAGTCAGAAAGAGCCACCTAGATGCTCCTTGATTCGTCATCTTTTGACAGTAATCACTGACTTAAAGCTAAGAGAAGAAAGATCCAGCTCACCTACATCTCAACCATGCATCCTCTCTCTTCTCAATTTTTTATAATTACCTAACTGTAGTAGCATGATTTTTCGGCCATCATTACTACATACCTTCCCTCCTGGGAGCAGCTTGATGTGATTTTTGAGTGCATCACGCAATTGCCTATCTGTTCTCAGTTCGTTCTCCCACCCATCTCTCTTTGCTGAATATTGTAGATCCTTAAACCACAATTGCTAGACTCTCTTGCCTTCTGGCTTCCAGAGTTTCTGGTAGTGAGAAATAGTGGCGGGTTACTGGAAGGCAGTTGGAGAGAATAAATTCTCCTCCTCATTCCAGTTTTGGGCTGTTTCTCTGGCCCCAACAGGGACACCAATGTTAATGATAACAATATCAATGAGATGGTGGTGGTGGTGGCGGCAATGGGGACTGCAACAAGATGGGACTGCAAGATGCAGGATTCCTAATCACACAGTGACTTCCGATAGCAAGAACCTTTGTAGCACTGTGCTGCTCTGGATGATTTTCTCAGAGCTCTTTTCCACTTAACCAAGTCTCTCTTTGACTGTTTTTAATATATTGGTTAGGTTTCACTGGGTTTCCTTTATGTTGTAATTTGTATCTTGTTAACAGATAGACTAGATGTTTTCCCCCTTATCCAAAAGTATACTTCTTTAAAAGTCCCGGCCATGTGAGAGTCTAGGATCAAAGTCTCCAAAGAGGAGACTAAGACTAGGGATCATTTCTGATTCTCTCATAGCCATTAAAATATAATTGCTTGCTTACCCTAATGCCAGTGAAGCTTCACTTCCCACTAAGCATCCTATTTGTTTTGTCCTCTGCATATTTTTCTTACACGTTCTTAGGAAATCATAAATGCATTTTAAATTTTATACATATTTTTCTATCATTTCTAGGTACTTTGTAGATTTTCCCTGCACTATCTTTCCAGATGAGTTATGAAAACAAAAACAAAATCAACAATGTTTCCGTCATTTTTGGCTAAGATTTAATTATCTGATTCCAACCCTATTAGAGCAGGAAAGTAATTAACTGTACTTCTTTTTCATTACATGCACATGTGAGTGAAGATTCTTGATCTTGTTTACTGTGAGGCTAAAAATAAAAAACAAACACACAGAATTTATCTCAGCATAGTACTTCCTCTTAAAGTAAGCTACAACAACTTAACTTTTTAAAAAAAGAATAGGATTTTTATTTAGTTTTATAAAATGATCTCCAAGATATATTTGTGAAGCAGTGTTACAACTGTTATGTAAAGTATGCTATCATTTATGTTAAAAAAGCAGGAGAGGAAAGTATATCTAAATGCATTTGCAAATAGATGGATGGATGGATAGATAGATGATAGATAGAAAGATAGATAGATAATAGATAGATGATAGATGATAGTAGATAAATAGATCTATCTCAAAACAAAATAAAACAAAGTATCTATCTGCCTAAGAATAACTTTTTTAACTTAATTATTTTTTAAGAGTACAATATATGCATTGTTGTACAGCAGACCTCTAGAAATTATTCCTCTTGCATGACTCAAACCCTATACCACCAAAAAGTAAATCCCCGTTTCACTCTCCCCCCAGCCCCTGGCAGCCACCATTCTACTTTCTGTATTTATGATTCTGACGATTCTGGGCACCTCAGAGAAGTAGAATCATACAGTATTTGCCTTTTTGTGACTGGCTTATTTCACTTAGCATCATGTCCTCAGGGTTCATCCACGTTGTAGCCTGTGTCAGAACTTCGTTCCTTTTTAAGGCCAAATAATTTTCCTTTGGATGTATATGTCACATTTTCTTTATCTACTCACCCATTGCTAAACATTTAGGTTGTTTCTACCTCTTGGCTATTGTGAATGATGCTGCAATGAATGTGGGGGTGCAGCAATCTCTTTGAGATCCTGATTACAATTCTTTTGGATAAATACCCAGAAGTGGAATTGCTGGATCCTACGATAGTTCTATTTTTTTTTTTAAGATTTTATTTATTCATTTGAGAGAGACAGACGGAGAGAGCACAAGCTGGGGGAGAGGCAGAGAGAGAAGCAGACTCCCCACTGAGCTGGGAGCCCAACATGGGGTTCGATCCCGGAACATGGAGATCATGACCTGAGCTGAAGGCAGATGCTTAACCATTTGAGCGCCCCAACAATAGTTCTATTTTTAACTTTTTGAAGAGCCTCCATGCTTTTTTCCATAATGGCTGTGCCATTTTACATTCCCACCAACAGTGCGTAAGGGTTTTAATTTCTCCACATCCTTGTCAACACTTGTTATTTTCTGGTGTTTTGTTTTGTTTTGTTTTGTTTTTTGAATAATGACAATCCTAATGGGTGTGGGGTGATAGCTCATTGTGGTTTTGTTTCACATTTCCCTGATGATTAGTGATATTGACCTACTTGTATGTCTTCTCTGGAGAAATGTCTATTCAATTCCTTTGCCCATTTTTAAATAGGGCAATTATTTCTTTGTGGTTGAGTTGTAGGAGTTTCTTACACATTTTGGAGATTAACTCCTTATAAGATACATGTTTGCATATATTTTCTCCCCTACCGTAGGTTGCCTTTTCACTGTGTTGATGATTTCCTTTACTGCACAGAGGGTTTTTAGACTGATGTAGTTCCACTGTCTATATTTGCTTTTTTTTTGTCTACATTTTTGGTGTCGTAGCCAAGAAATCATTGCTGAGACCAATATCATAAAGTTTTTATGCTATGTTTTCTTCTAAGTATTTGATAGTTTTGGGCCTTGTGTTTAAGCCTTTCATCTCTCTCTTTTTTTTTTAAGATTTTATTTATTTATTTGATGGAGAGAGAGACAGCCAGTGAGAGACAGAACACAAGCAGGGGGAGTGGGAGAGGGAGAAGCAGGCTTCTAGCGGAGGAGCCTGATGTAGGGCTCCATCTCATAATGCCGGGATCACGCCCTGAGCCGAAGGCAGACACTTAGCGACTGCGCCACCCAGGTGCACCAAAGCCTTTCATCTCTTTTGAGTTGATTTTTGTGTAATCTGAGCTAAGTGTCTGATTTTATTCTTTTGCATGTGGCTATCCAATTTTCCCAGCACCATCTGTTGAAGAAACTATCCTTTACCCATTGTGCAATCTTAGAACCCTTGTCAAAGATTATTTGACCACATATATGTGGTTTTATTCCTGGGCTTTCTGTTCTGCTCCATTGTTCTGTATTTCTGTCCTTAACCCACTACCATATCATTTTGATTACTGTAGCTTTGTAATATGTTTTCTTTAAAAGATTTATTTATTTATTTATTTATTTATTTATTTATTTATTTATAGAAAAAGAGAGAGCAAGCAGGGGTAGGGGAAGAGGGACAGGGAGAGAGCGAATCCTCAGGCAGACTCCCCACTGATCATGGAGCCTAACATAAGACCCAAGATCATGACCTGAGCTGAAATCAACAGTCAGACACCTAACTAACTGAGACACCCAGGCAACCCTGTAATAAGTTTTGAAGTCAAAAAGTGTGAGGCTTCCAGCTTTTTCCTTCTTTCTCAAGATCGTTTTGGCTATCTCGGGTGCTCTGTGGCTCCATGTTAATTTTAGGATGGATTTTTCTATTTCTGTGAAAAATTCCATTGGAATTTGGATAGGGAGTGCACTGAATCTCTAGATGGCTTTAGATAATGCAGACGTTTTAACAATATTAATGCTTCCAATCCATGAACACATGGTATCTTTCCATTTGTTTGTGTCTTCATTTTCTTTCACCAAAGACTTTTAGTTTTCAGTGTACAGATCTTTCACCTCCTTGGTTAAATTTATTTCTAACTATTTTATTGTTTTTGGTGTTATTATGAGTGGGATTTTTGAAATTTCTTTTTCAGATAGCTTGTTAGTATATAGAAATGCAACTGATTTATGAATGTTGATTTTGTATCCTGCAACTTTATTGAATTTGTTAATTAGTTCTAATCTGTTTTTGGTGAAGTTTTTAGGAGTTTCTTCATACACAATCACATCATCTGCAGACAAAGACGATTTTACTTCTTCCTTTACTATTTGGATGTCCTTTACTTTTTTTTCTTGCCTGATGTTCTGGCTAGGACTTCCAGTATCATGTTGAATAGGAGTGGTATGAGTGAGCACGGACACCTTGGTCTTGTTTCTGATCTTAGAGACAAAGCTTTCAATCTTTCGCCAGAGTGAGATAGCTGTCGGCTTGCTATATATAGCTTTTATTATGTTGAGTTACATTCCTTATATACTCAATTTGTTGAATGTGTTATGAAAGGATCTTGCATTTTGTCAAATGCTTTTTCTGTATCTATTGAGATGATCATATGATCTTTAACTTTCATTCTATTAATGTGGCATATCACATTTACTGATTTGGTATGTTGAACCATCCTTGCATCCCAGGGATAAATCCTGCTCTATCCTGGTATATGATCTTTTTAACACGCTGTTCAGTTTGGTTTGTTAATATTTTGCTGAGAATTTTTGCATCCATGTTTATCAGGAATATCTGTCTGTGGTTTTCTTTTCTTATACTGTCCTTCTTGGGTTTTGGTAACAGGGTAATGCTGGCCTCATAAAATGGGTTTGGGAGTATTCCCTTCTTTTCAATTTTTAGAAGATTTTTTTTTAAAGATTTTATTTATTTATTTGACAGTGAGAGAGAGACAGCCAGCGAGAGAGGGAACACAAGCAGGGGGAGTGGGAGAGGAAGAAGCAGGCTCATAGCGGAGGAGCCTGATGTGGGGCTCGATCCCAGGACTCTGGGATCACGCCCTGAGCCGAAGGCCAGACGCTTAACGACTGAGCCACCCAGGTGCCCCTAGAAGAGTTTTAAGAAGAACTTTAAATGTTTGGTAGAATTCACCAGTGAAACTATCTGGCTGAGAACTTTTCTTTGTTAAGACCTTTTATTACTTTCTTCAAGTCTGTTAGTATTTGCCTTATATATTTAGGTTCTCCTATGTTGGGTGCATAAGTATTTACAAATATTATATCCTCTTATTCACCCCTCTATCATTATGCAATGACTTTATCTTTTCTTATAGTCTGTCTTAAGGTTTTTCACATCTGATATAAGGATAGCTACCTCAAACACTACCAACAACAGCCAAATTATGGAAAGAGCCTAAATGTCCATCGACTGATGAATGGATAAAGAAGATGTGGTATATATACACAATAGAATATCATTCAGCCATCAGAAAGAATGAGATCTTGCCATTTGCAACAATGTGGGTGGAACTAGAGTATATTACACTAAGCAAAACCAGTCAGTCAGAGAAAGACAAATCCCATATAATTTTACTTATATGTGGAATTTAAGAAACAAAACAGATGAACAGAGGGGAAGGGAAGGAAAAGTAAAATAAGATAAAAACAGAGAGAGAAACAAACCATGAGATTCTTAACTATGGAGAACAAACTGAGGGTTGCTGGAGGGGAGGTGGGTGGAGGGATGAGCTAAATGGGTGATGGGCATTAAGGAGGGCATGTGATGTGATGAGCACCAGGTGTTACATGGAAGCGATGGATCGCTAAATTCTACCCCTGAAACTAGTACTACACTATGTGTTAACTAACTTGAATTTAAATAAAATCTTGGAAGAAAAAAAAAATAAATGTAGCTACCTCAGCTTTCTACCATTTTGCTGATATCATGAAGTCATCTCATTATTATTGACTCAGCATTTTATTACTGACTCATCATAAAGAGATCCAGCCTAATCAGAGAGGAATTACTTATCATATTCTACTTTATACTTATATTTTTGTAAGTGTACTTATACTTTAATTTATACTTATCATACCTATATTTTTATAAATTAGAATTTGTTTTTATTTTATTGATTATTTTAAATTTTATTTTTAAATTAAGCCAACTTACTGCCATTATAAATAACTCCTATTCATGGCAAAAAATGATGGTTTTTCCTGCTTAACAGTGCTATTAAAATGATTATGTTTAAGTAAAAAATGATTACAAATAAAAGAAAATGTAAGTAAATAATAATAATACACGTTGTATAAGATATGGCAAAACTCATGTGAGTAAAGTTTAGGAAACAGATTTGTCACCTGGTATCTAAAAGAGAATTTTCTTATTTTATACACCTTCAAAAGTATGCCTTGCCTTTTTTTTTTCTTTTTTTGTAAAAGATGAGGATAGGAGGGCCCATTTTACTTCTTTCCACCTGTCTTCCTTTTTCCAATTCCCAAATCCATTAGCTATAGCTTTTCATTTTCAAGATTGATAAGATTTACATTCTGGGGTTTTTTGATTTTTTTTTTGCCGTAATTAATTTCCATTTACTTTGCAATGGAGAGTGTATAAAAGTGTGTAACTACAAGCGTTGATGTTATTACAATATGTTTTTATTCCCTCACAGAGCCATGTAGTACACCATCTCTATTTTTCTGTTTTACTGCTGTGAATTTCAAGATTTAATGAATTGTTTTATTACATCCTACTATTCTTTAACATCATGCCAAATTTCAGCTCCCTGCATACTTGGACCATGACTTTCTTTTACAGTTCTCTGTATATGATTTTTCTAAAGTTTCTCAATGCTCTTCTGTCTTTAAATTGCTTACACATACATTTGATAAGTATTTATTGAGTGTATATCCAGTGTCAGGCAAAGAACAAATAGTCAACGATCCCTGACATCATGGAGCTTACATTCTATGGGGGACAAAGGCAATAAACAATAAACATAATCAGTTGATCAATTAATCAATCATATCGCATGTTAATAGAGCAGAAAAGGAGAGACTGGAAGAGCTAGAGTGAAACAGTTTGCAAGTTTAAATATGATTATCCAGATAAACCTCACTTAGATGGCATCTGCACAAAAGCTTAAAGAAGATGTGGGAGTGAAATGTATGGATACCTGGAGTAAATGCATTTATGTCAGGGGAAGAGGTGACCCAAAACCCCTAAGGTACGGGTATGTCTGCTGTCCTTTGAGGAATGTTGAGGAAGCCAGGGTGGTTGGAGCTGAGTGAATGAAGGAGAGAGAGGTGGGAGATGGGTAACAAAGGGCCAGATTAAGCAAAACTTGTAAGCTATCATCAGAATTGTGGCATTGATGGGGCGCCTGGGTGGCACAGCGGTTAAGCGTCTGCCTTCGGCTCAGGGCGTGATCCCGGCGTTCTGGGATCGACCCACATCAGGCTCCTCTGCTATGAGCCTGCTTCTTCCTCTCCCACTCCCCCTGCTTGTGTTCCCTCTCTCGCTGGCTGTCTCTATCTCTGTTGAATAAATAAATAAAATCTTTAAAAAAAAAAAAAAGAATTGTGGCATTGAGGCACCTGGGTGACTCAGTCAGTTAAGAGCCCGACTCTTGATTTCGGCTTAGGTCATAATCTCAGGTTCATGAGATGGAGCCCCACATTGGACTCCATGCCCTGCACGAGTCTCCTTAAGTTTCTCTCTCCCTCTTCGCCTCCTCCCATGTGGGCGCTCTCTCTCTCTCTATCAAAGAAATAGATGAATCTGAAAGAAAGAAAGAAAGAAAGAAAAGAAAGAAAGAAAGAAAGAAAGAAAGAAAGAGAAGAAAGAAAGAATTGTGGCTTTTGCTGTGAATGAAATGGAGAGCTACTGGTAAGTTCTGAGCAGAGGAGTGACGTGATATCTCTGAAGCACTAAGACTAGACTAAGGAGAAGGAGAGTCGAAACTTACATGTCACAAGGCCATTGAAGTGATGCAGGTGATAGATGATGGTGACTCAGACCCGGGTGGAAGTAGTGGAAGTGATGGGAACGGTTCCAACTCTGGGTACAGACGTGGGATGAGAAAGAAGAGAGGTTGGAAGGATGGTGGTGCCAACAACTGAGGCGAGGAAGGCTGGCCGTGCAGCAGGTTTCAGGGCGAGTATGGTGGACATCAGACTTCAGTTTGGGACATATTGCATTTGAGAATCTTATTATACTTCCTAAGGAAGGAATGATTGCACGTCCTTAGGAAGAACATTCCTAAAACATTGTAGTCTAAATGTCAGAATCGCACTCCACATGCTTGAGAAAGTTGTGTTAGGTCCTTCCACGTTCCTGTTCTAGTTTAGACAAATATCGTGCTGGGCCATATAACCATCACCCTGAGATTCATCTTCTTTTGATTTTTAGGATGAACCTCTGATTTGCATGTACCACAACCTCCTCTCTCTTGGTATTTACTGTCTCCTTGAAATAAATATTCAGGTAACTTCCTCAGAAAAGGCACACAAAACTTTCTAAGACTATACATGTCTGAAAATTAATTTAATTTGACTTACATGCAATAATTACTTTAGCCTTGAATAGAAGTCTATACCTCTCAGAACTTTAAAGTTTTTGCGTCATGCTCTTCTGGAATCCATTGTTGCAGATGAGAAGACTGCTGACAGTCTCGGTCTTATTCCTTTATTGTGACCCCCCTCTCCAGGATTTTATCTTTATCCTATATGTTCTGACATTTCATAGCAATGTGACTAGGACTGGGACTATAATTATTTATTCGGCTCAGTATCCAGTGGAACCCTTCTCTTTGAAGAATGTGTCTCTGATCGGCTCTGGGAAATTTTCTTCCATTCTGTCCCTTCTAGATTCATCCTCTATACTCATACCTTTCCTTTTATATTTTATTCTCTGGATTCTGAGAGATGCCCTGAATTAGTCTTCCAAACTTCTGAATATATGCTTTCTAAAAATATCAACAACCATATGTTTAATTTCCAACAGAAATTTATTGTTTTCCGTTCCATTTTCATATCATCCTGTTCCTGTTCTATGGATGAAATGTCACCTCTGATTTCTTTCACAATAATAGTCTGTTTTACCATCTCTTCAGTTTTTATGATTACCTCTTTTCTATTAATAGTCCCTCTATTAATCTCCATCCTTCTCTTGCCACAGATTTTCTTCCAATGTCTATTTATGTTTGGATTTTATTAATACTTTAAAATAAAGGAAAGGTGGCTGGTAACTCAGTGAATATATGCGAGGTCTATTATCCACCAAACCATGGAGTGAAAATAATACGTAACTATGCTCAGGGCTCCCCCAGATGCCATAACAGGTATATATTTATTCTGAGACATGAACACCTGCCCCAGCTCTCCTCGTTGTCTTTACACTTACTGTTCAATTCCTTTCGAGAGAAACCTGATTATATGCCTGGGGTGAGGGAGGGTAAACCCTGGGATGACTGAACTAATAGGTGGGAGAGAGAAGGGGGTACTGAAGGTGGACTATTTGTGATGAAATCATTAATTAGTCCTCTTGTCTTTATCTCCACTTCTCACCCTCACATTCCCTGGTGCCCACCATCTCTGAATATAGAACCTATCTAGGATTCTTCTGGGCAGCCTCTTTTCATTTATTCTGGCTGTGATTTTGTCCCCTCGGTTTTCTCCTCCATCTTCTGTCCAACATATAGAAATTTACGTCATTCATCAACTGCTGGCCAGACTCATATTCTCTTTTATATTTGTCTGATATTGCAATGGGCTTCTCGGACTGAAAAAAGACACAAGAGGGCTCAGTCTTCTGTGCTCAAGTGGAAACCCTTATACATTGATTCCTGATCCCAGGAATCTGCTCCTCCAGCCTCCACACTGCCCCACACAGGACAGAGGGAACCTCCACGGGTCTGTGTACTCCTAGTTAAGAGCATCTGTATTAACTGCCTTAATCAGCCATCCACAAAATGTGGTGGGTTAACAACATAAGAGCTTATTTCTTTTACACATAAACATCCAGATAAGGGACACAGAGCTGATAGGACACCCTACTAATGTCAGAAATCTGGGACATCCTCAAGTTGCTGTTTTTTGATTGTGGTCCAAGATGCATGTTCTGGATTATGGTATCTCATCTGTATTTTAGCCAAAAGGAAAGGAGAACGAGGGAATGGGATGGAGGATGGAGGACATGACCCTTACATTTTACAAGCAAGACTTAAAAGCTGCATACATCAAATTTACTCACATCCCGTTGTCTAGGACTTAGTCATGTGGCCACACCCAATTGCAAGGGAGGCTAGAAAGTAAGATTCACTGGGTGGTCATGTTTCTAATTTATCCAACTAAAAATTTTATTACTGTGTAAGAGAAGTGAATAGACATTAGCCACACCACACCACCATTCCCTCATCCTCTACACCCTGCTACTATCCCCCCACCAGTCTTGGCATTGTCCACAGCACGGTTCAACGAGTGCGCGCTCTCTCTCTCTCAAATAAATAGATAAATCTTAACAAAGAAAAGACACACACTTAAAATGCAAAGATTCCAAAAGATTCAAAGTAAAATGATAGGTAGATACACCAAGCAAGGAGAAATAAGAAAGAAGGGGATATAAGAGTGATATCTGATAGAGTAAAATTAAGACCCTAAAACGTCTATGAAAGATATTTCTAGAGGCTACGAATCATGACAGAACACATAACAGTGATTAATATTTGTACTCCAAAACACCCCATAAGTATCATAAAATAGAGACTAGCAGAGATATAAGGAAAAACACGCAGAAAGCTAGGATGATAGGAATGTTACACACACCTCTCTCTAATGAGACTGAGCAGGAGAACCAATAAAACTTAAGATGGATCTAGAAGTTCTAAACATCATCTCATCAATAAGGTAGAAGTGACAGGTTTATATTGAGCTCTGAACTCCGTAATAGATAATACACCTTTTCAAATGTCACGGAAGACATAAAATTTGACCATCTCTTGAATCACAAAAGAATCTTTAATAAATTCCCCCATACAGAGATTATATAAACAGTGATCTCTGACCACAATGCAATAAAACTGGAAATTAATAACAAGCCAAAAAAACTCATTCCACCTGAAAATTTAAAAAAGCTATGCAATGCTGAGTCCAACCTGAAGTAATGGGAGAAATTGCAAAATTAATTAATTAAAAACAAAGAATAATAGAAGATTTTGAGTGGGAGGGACTTGATTTATGAGTCCTTTTCTCTGATGCTTTAAAAATTATTTTGTTTTAAGAAAATAAAGTGTGCTTGGGTGGCTCAGTTGGTTAAGCAGCTGCCTCTTGATTTTGGCTCAGGTCATGATCTCAAGGTCGTGAAATTGAGCCCTCATTGGGCTAGGCGTTCAGTAGGGAGACTGCTTGTCCCTTTCCATGCCTCTCCCCCCCCCCACTGCTCATGCTCTCTCTCTCTAATAAATAAATAAATAAATAAATAAAATATTTTTTTTAAAAAGGTGTGTAAAGATACACAAAAGTAGAGAGAATGATGAACTCTCATTCAGTGATCTACACCTGACTATTCTTGTTTCATTCGTACCTCTATCAACTTTTTCCTTCCCACCCTATTATTGAATCATTTTGAAGCCAATCCCACCTCACACAGAATGAAATCCAGAATTCTTCCCAGAGTCATGAGATCCTACATGATCCAGTTCCCAGATGGGAACACACCGCCTTGCCTCTGACTCTCCCCCTTCTGCCGTCCTGACCCTCCACTCCAGCCACAGCCAGCAGGATGCCTCCCCAGGTTTGCCCTGGCTTCGTCCTCTACCTTGAATGCTCTGCAGGCAGATATTTGTGTGCCTGATGCCAATGCTTTTATTCAAATAGCAGTGAAATTTTTCAGCAGTGAAATTTTCTGACTACTCATAGGCATTTTCTACTATTGCCTTGTCCTACCTTTTTTTTTTTGTCCTTCAAATGCATACTGCTGCCTGACTTGAAATCAAATATTTAATACTTCTTTATTATCTGTCTCTCCCCATTAGAATAGAAGCTCCATGAGGACAAAAGCTCTCTCTCCTTTGCTGCTGTATCCCTGGAGCCTGGACAGTGTCTGGCATGTAATAGGTTCTCAGTAAATATATTCTGAATTTGTTCAATGAGTATTTATTTTTGAAAATTTTTCAAATAAGCCCTGGCTCTTTAGTTGACGGGTGTACCTATTACATGAACATCTCCATTAACTCAGGCTTTGGCAATAAGTGTAGCAAAAAATTTCTAAACAAATGAAAGGAATGAATTATCATACCCCCGTTTCTCAGCAGAAACACTGTTCGAGAACAAAATAATTTAGGAGGGATTAGGATCCACTTCAAGATAGCACAAAGGGGATTGTGGGAATGAAAATATTATTAAGTGTTGCTAAAATCATGTCAAAGGTGCTAGAAAGCATAAAAGAAGATTTTAATATAATCTCTAATAATTAACTTTAAAAAAAATCTTCTACACGTGGAATAAAACTTGAAACAATGCATAAATGCTATTGCTTTTTTCCTGGAAGACCTGCTGTTACGTTAGCAAAAGAGCGAGCAAGTGTCTGGGAGCAGCCAAGCACAGCGGCGCAGAGGTGCTAGTATGCACCTTTCGCAGCCGGAGACACATGGTGGCTGCGAAAGTATCTCTCTCCCAGCAGATTCTGTTCTTCTCCTTAATTTGGGGTTTTTTTTTATGATTTTATTTATTTGAGAGAGAGAACGAGCAAGCCCATGAGTGGGGGGGGGAGCAGAGGAAAAGGAAAAAGCAGACTCCCCCTGAGCAGGGAGCTCAAAGCAGGGCTCCATCCCAGGACCCTGAGATCATGACCTGAGCCGAAGGCAAACGCCCAGCGGACTAAGCCACCCAGGCACCTTAACTCTCATTTCTGATGCCCAAAATGACGCCCAAATTAATTTTTTGTTCAAGATGAATAACAATGAAGATTAAGGCAAAGCTTTAAAATGTACGTTGTAAGAAAACGTGTTTCTGTATTTCATTGTGTAGTTAAAAAGTAATCAAAGAATCAAAAGCCAAAAGAGAACCAGCGATACCAGCATGTGTACCAGTTTTCACTGGCCCATGTTTGGGGGGATGTCTAGAAGAGAAGGCTTCTCCACCCCTGTCTGAGTGCTACCTGCTGTCTTCCCACCACACACCATCTCTCTCCAGATCCTTCCTCCTGCTCGAATCAGCCTAGGAAAAAGCAGCAGGACTGGGGCACATCCAAACATACAATTGGGGGAGGGGGAGAGTCAATGAGACAACAGAGTGGGGGAATGTATAGTATTCTCCACATAGGCAGAGAACCGCTTACTGTCACCATTTTTTTTTCTCCACCTAGTGTTCTAGACCAATGGACCCCAACAGAACTTCATGCAATGCTGGAAATAATTCTATGTTTGTGCTGTTCAATGAAACAGCACTAACATCATGAGACTATTAAGCATTCACAATGTAGTCAGTGCAACTGAAGAGCTGAACTGGCTAAATTGTACTTAATTGTAATTAATTTACATTTAAGTAGTTGCATATCACTAATAGCTACCATACTGAACAGCACATCCCCGGGTAGGGATGAGAAGATGGCCACCCCATAAGGCTGGCTTAGCCACCACTTGTAGTGGTTCTTTGGGGTCTGTCTGGTGGCTCTTGTTAAATGATCCTCAGATTTAAGGTTGTTTCTGTTTTTGCTTAATTCAGAGACCCAAAAAAATCTCCTTGTTAACATCCTGCTATCCAACGGATGAACGGCTCATTCTTCAACCTCAGGCAATTCGCAACTTGGTTGCCAATCTTCTTTCCACTCCCTTACTCACAAACCCCCCAATTGAGTTACCTTCAGCATACTAAATGCTCTACTATCTTTCATCTTTTAAAGCATTTTCTGTTGACCTCATATTTTCCTCTAAGTCCCATTTCTCTGTTCCCTTTCAGAGTAAACTACTCCCGAAGAATGGCCCACCTCTCTCCACTTCCTCAGTTTCCCTATGTCCTAGAACCCACACTAATCGGGCTTTTACTCCCAGAATTCCACTAGCGTCTCCACGTTACCAAACCCAGTGATCAATTCACGCCTCTCATCATCCTCCTAGCAGCCTTTGACACAGTTGATCATATTTTTCTTCTTAAATTACATTTTCTTTTGTTTCTGGTTCACTATCCATTCACTGAACAAATATTTATTGACTGTTTCTTGAGAAATAATCCCTTTGAATATATATTAGCACTCCTCTTTTCTCAGCTGCATTAATAGATAAAATGGTACAAAACAATAATTATAACACTGTATCATTAAGTTTGTAATATTTTATAGATGAATACTTATAATAATAACAGCAAAAAAGAAAGCAAGGAGACATAGAGCTATTTAGAAGAAACATTTCTATATGTTATACTAACCTAAGTTAGTATAAACCTGAATTAGATTCTGGTAAGTTAAAATACATATGGTAAATGATAGAACAATGACTAAGAAAATTACAAAAATATAATAGTGAAAAATTCTTGGAGAAATTAGGATGCTACCCTAGAAAGTATTTGCTTAATGCAAAAGAAAGCAGTAAAGGAGAAATAGAAGAACAAAAAAGACATGAGTAATACAGAAAACAAAAAGTAAAATGGCAGAAATAAATCCAACTATATCAATAATAACATTAATTGTGAATGGATTAAATAATCCAATAAAAAAAGAGACTAGCAGAATGAATTAAAAGACATGCTCTAACTATGTGTTGTCTAAAGGAGACATACTGTATTTTTTTATTGAAGCATAATTAACATACAGTGTTATATTAGTTTAAGTATCAGGAGACATCCTTTATATTCAAAGATACAAATAGGTTGAAAGTAAAAGGATGGGAAAAAAAGATAACCAAATAACAGCCATAGGAGTGTTGAGATGACTAGAGTAATATAAGATAAAAGAGACTTTAAAAGAAAAATACATTACTACACATATATAGGGACATTTTATAGTTATAAAAGGGTCAATCCATAAAGAAGTTATAATAATTACAAACATACACGCATCTAACGACAGAACTTCAAAATACATGAAACAAAGGCTGACAAAACTGAGGGGAGAAATAGGAAATTCAACAGTCACAGTTGGATGCTTCATGCTCCATTTTTCCTAATGGACAGAACAACCAGACAGAAGATAAACAGGAAATAGAAAACTTAACCAACACTCTTAACAACCTAGACCTAGCTGACAATCCAAAAACATAAGAATAATAAATTCTTCTTAAGCAATGAAACATTCTCCAGGAGAGACCACAAGTTAGGCCATAAGACAAGCTTCAGTAAATTTAAAAGAATTGGAATCATACAAATTATGTTCTTTGATCACAATGGATTGAAATTGGAAATTAGTAACAGAAAAGAAACTGAGAAATTAACAAATACAGAGAAATTAAACAATGTATTCTTAAGTAATCAACGAGTCAAAAAAGAAATCACAAGGGAAATTAGAAAATGCTTTCAGATGAATGAAAATGGAGACATAACACAGCATAAGGGATGCAGTTAAGCAGTTTTTACAGGGAAATGTATAACTGTAAAAGCCTACCTCAAGAAAGAAGAAATATCTCAAATTAACATTCTATCTTAAAAACTAGAAAGGGAAGAGTGAACTAAATTCAAAGAAAGCAGAAGGAAGGAAATAATGAAGATTAGATGAAGGTGAATGACACAGAGAATAGAAAAACCCTAGAGTGAATCAATGAAACCAAAAATTGATTCTTTGAAAAAGATCAAAAGAAATGACAAACCTTTCGCTATACTAACAGAGAGAGAGAAAGAGAGAGAAGAGATTCAAACTACTAAAATCTTAAAAGAAAGTGGGGATGTTATTACCAGCCTGAGAAAAATAAAGAGGATTATAAGAGAATACTATGGACAATTCTATGCCAACAAATTAAATAACCTTAATGAAATGGATAAATTCCAAGAAACCTACATTACCAAAACTAACTGAAGAAGGCATGTAAAATCCAAATAGACCTATAACTGGTGTAGAGACGGAATCGTTTAACAAAACAAAACTTCCAACAAAGAAAAGCTCAGGTCCAGATGGCTACATTGGTGAATGCTACTAAATATTTAAAGAAAAATGGGCATGAAGTTTTCCCACGATCTTCTAAAAAATGTAAGAAGAAACACTTCCTAATTCAGTCTATGAAACCAGTATTATTCTGATACCAAAGAAAAAATCGCCACAAGTAAAGAAAACTACACAATTTATAAATATAGATGCCAAAATCCTTAACAAAATGCTAGCAAACTGAAGTCAGCAGCATATGAAGATAATTATACACCATGCCCAACTGGATTTACTCCAGGAATGCAAGAGTGATTCAACATAACAAAAATCTTTCAATGAAATACACCATATTCATAGAATAAAGGAAAACAACACACGATCATCCCAATTGAGGCAGAAAAAACATTAGACAGAATACCATACTCTCTCATTATAAAAATACTCAACAAATTAGGACTAGAAAGGAATCTCTTCAAATAATAAAGAGAATCGGTGAAAAACCCATGATTAAAATCATGCTTACTGGTGAGAAAAACTCAATGCTTTCCCTGCAAGAAGAGGAAAAAGACCAAAATGTCTACTTTCCCCACTTCTATTCACTGTTCTAGCCAGAGCCAAGTAGGCAAGAAAAAAACAGGGTAAAAGGCATATCTAGATTAGAAAGGAAAATATAAAACTCTTCTTGCAGAAGACATGATCTTACATATAGAAACATTTTTTTAAAAAAAATTCATGAACAAACTGTTCAAATTAGTAAATGAGCTTGGCAAAGTTGCAGGATACAAGATCAATTTTTTTAATATACTTGCAATGAACAAACCAAAATAAAATTATGAAAATAATTCCATTTATAATAACATCAAAAGCAATAAAATACTTAGGAATAAATAACCAAGGAATTGCAAAACCTTCACATTGAAATTACAAAATATGGTTTAAAAAAATTAAAGAAGATGTACATCAAAGGGAAAAATCATGGTCATGGATTGGAAGATTTAATATTCTTAGGACGGCAACCCTACCAAAAGTGATCTACATATTTGATTCTTTTTTTATTATAATAATATTTTTTATTATAGTATGTTAGTCACCATACAGTACATCCCTGGTTTTTGATGTAAAGTTCCATGATTCATTAGTTGTGTATAACACCCAGTGCACCATGCAATACATGCCCTCCTTACTACCCATCACCAGCCTATCCCATTCCCTCACCCCCCTCCCCTCTGAAGCCCTCAGTTGGTTTCTCATAGTCCATAGTCTCTCATGCTTCATTCCGCCTTCTGATTACCCCCTTTCTTTTTTTTTTTTTAAGATTTTTTATTTATTTGACAGAGACAGCCAACGAGAGAGGGAACACAAGCAGGGGGAGTGGGAGAGGAAGAAGCAGGTTCATAGTGGAGGAGCCTGATGTGGGGCTCGATCCCATAACGCCGGGATCATGCCCTGAGCCGAAGGCAGACACTTAACCGCTGTGCCACCCAGGTGCCCCTGATTACCCCCCCTTTCTTTATCCCTTTCTTCTCCTACCGATCTCCCTAGTTCTTATGTTCCATAGATGAGAGAAACCATATGATAATTGTCTTTCTCTGCTTGACTTATTTCACTTAGCATTATCTCCTCCAGTGCCATCCATGTTGCAACAAATATTGAGAATTAGTTCTTTTTGATAGCTGAGTAATATTCCATTGTATATGTGGACCACATCTTCTTAATCCAGTCTTCTGTTGAAGGGCATCTCGGCTCCTTCCACGATTTAGCTATTGTGGACAATGCTGTTATGAAACATTGGGGTGCATATGGCCCTTCTCTTCACTACGTCTGTATCTTTGGGGTAAATACTCAGTAGTGCAATGGCTGGATCATAGGGTAGCTCAATTTTTAACTTTTTAAGGGACCTCCACACTGTTTTCCAGAGTGGCTGTACCAACTTGCATTCCCACCAACAATGTAGGAGGGATCCCCTTTCTCCACATCCTCTCCAACAATTGTTGTTTCTTGCCTTGTCTATCTTTGCCATTCTAACTGGCGTAAGGTGGTATCTCAGTGTGGTTTTGATTTGAATTTCCCTGATGGCTAATGATTTTGAACATTTTTTCATGTGTCTGTTAGCCATTTGTATGTCTTCATTGGAAAAGTGTCTGTTCATATCTTCTGCCCATTTTATGATTTGTTTATTTGTTTCTCGTGTATTGAGTTTGAGAAGTTCTTTGTAGATCTTGGATACCAGTCCTTTATCTGTGGTGTCCTTTGCAAATATATTCTCCCATTCCGTGGGCTGTCTCTTAGTTTTTTTGACTGTTTCCTTGGCTGTGCAGAAGCTCTTTATCCTGATAAAGTCNTGGAAACAAATAATCAGATCAAAAAGTGGGCAGAAGATATGAACAGACACTTGCCCAATGAAGACATATGAATGGCTAACAGACACCTGAAAAAATGTGCAACATCATTAGCCATCAGGGAAATTCAAATCAAAACCACACTGAGATACCACCTTACGCCAGTTAGAATGGCAAAGATAGACAAGGCAAGAAACAACAATTGTTGGAGAGGATGTGGAGAAAGGGGATCCCTCCTACATTGTTGGTGGGAATGCAAGTTGGTACAGCCACTCTGGAAAACAGTGTGGAGGTCCCTTAAAAAGTTAAAAATTGAACTACCCTATGACCCAGCCATTGCACTACTGGGTGTTTACCCCAAAGATACAGACGTAGTAAAGAGAAGGGCCATATGCACCCCAATGTTCATAGCTGCATTGTCCACAATAGCCNCTGTCCACAATATCCAAACTGTGGAAGAAGCTGAGACGCCCTTCAACAGACAAATGGATTAAGAAGAGGTGGTCCATATATACAATGGAATATTACTCAGCCATCAGAAAGAACAATTACCCAACATTTACAGCGATATGGGCGGGACTGGAGGAGATTATGCTAAATGAAATAAGTCAAACAGAGAAAGACAATTATCATATGGTTTCACTCATTTATGGAACATAAGAAATAGGAAGATCGGTAGGAGAAGGAAGGGAAGAATGAAGGGGGGAAAACAGAGGGGAAAATGAACCACGAGAGACACTGGACTCCGGGAAACAAACTGAGGGTTTTAGAGGGGAGGTGGGCTAACCCGGTGATGGGTATTAAGGAGTACATATATTGCATGGAGCACTGGGTGTTATACGCAAACAATGAATCATGGAACACTGCATCAAAAACTAATGATGTACTGTATGGTGACTAACATAACATAATAGAAAAAAAAAAGGTAAAACAGATTTGGGGAATCCATTGGTGGTCTCTGTCAAATCCCCTTTGATTTTTATCTGGAATGGTTTCTCAGCAAAGCCACCAACAGGGAAAGTAAAACCAGGACCATTTAAAGGTCAGGGCCAGAACCACAGGCAGTATTTCTGCCAGTAGTCCCCACCAAGTCAGGCCTCGCGCCAGGTTGAGGCTTTGTGAAGACCCAGAGCTTTGCCTTCCTGCATGCACTTGGATCAGCTAACACGTTGGTCGACCCTGTGCATTCGGGTACGTTCTCTGCCCTGAGTGGTATCGGAGCCCCTCTTGTTAGCAGTACGCTCCGAGGCAGGGAAGAACTAGCTACTGCTGCCTGGCAAACCGCTCCTAAACTCGGTGTTTTAAAATGACATATTTGCCTGTGGACGTGCAGTTTGGGACGCTCTGGATGCGGGCAGCTCATCTCCGCACCCCATGGCTCCACCAGAGCTGCTCAGTGGCTCCCGACTAGCATCTTCTGAAGCTTCACTCACGCCATGTCTGCTGCCGATGGTACTGAGGATGGCTGATCAACGCTGACAGTCAGCTAGGTTTGTGGCCAGGACTTTGACGGTGGCCATCCCATGCGGCTGGAGGCAGGATCCCCAGGTCAAGGATCCTGAGAAGGCCAACTGAAAGTTGCATTGCCCTTTATGACCGACCCCTGCATCATAGTCACAGGCCCACCAGGTGCAAAGAGGGGAAGAGAGAACCCCCCCCCAACTTCCTGTTGGGAGAGGAACTATGCCCATTATAAGAACATGTGGATGAAACCATCCTTGGAAATGACAATCTGCCACAGCAGGCATGAGATTCAGACAGTGTTCCTACCAACCACGCATATCGTGTGTGTGTGTGTGTGTGTGTGTGTGTGTGTTGTGTTGTGTTGTTTCTTCTTTAACCACCTCGTATCTGTGTGCTCCCCACTGCCTACAGTCTGACCTTGGCAAAGCCCCTTCTCTCTCCATATCCCAGGCTATGGGACACCTTGAGAGGTGCCAGGCTTTATTTAGTACTTTATAATGAAATCCTCAGAGCTCTGAGGGCTATAAATCACGTTCCGAGAGCTTCAGCGTTGTGCTTAATGGCAAAGCTAAGACGAAATGCCTTCCTCTTGGGTTTCCAGCAAGTTATTAACTTGGGTTAGAAATATTGCCACTCAGCAGTTTCCAAAGTTTTCTCTCTAATAACCCTTTGATCCTGTGAGTACGTGTTATGGATCTCTTCTGTCTCTTTTTTCGTTTAAATGAAGAAATTCAAATTATCCTTCTCAGACTACCCTGAAGTACTTACTGTGTCTAAGATTCTGCTCTTTACGGCTCCTCCTCTAATCAAGTCTTGCCTCTCAGTCTCCTTCCTTTAAACCATATGCCCAAATTGTTACTTGGACAACTGAGTGTGGGCCACACACATGACACAGTCCATGGGGATACAGCAAGCTTATCTTAGGAATTCATTGAACTGCAGTTAACCCAACTCTCGGCAGCTTTAATGCCCATTTATAGGTCTCACTTCAAAAGTGCATAGATGGCACCAACTTCCAATAATGACAGACTAGCTTACTGAACACATTACTCTCACCAAGAGAATCAGAAAAGCTGGACAAGGGGCACCTGGGTGGCACAGCGGTTAAGCGTCTGCCTTCGGCTCAGGGCGTGATCCCGGCATTATGGGATCGAGCCCCGCATCAGGCTCCTCCGCGATGAGCCTGCTTCTTCCTCTCCCACTCCCCCTGCTTGTGTTCCCTCTCTCACTGGCTGTCTCTATCTCTGTCAAATAGATAAATAAAATCTTTAGAAAAAAAGAAAAAAAGAAAAAAAAGAAAAGCTGGACAAAATACATGAAATATGTTTGAGCCATCAGAGAGCCTCTGAGGTGATGAGGGGCGGAAGAGGCAGCCGTCTGGCAGAAGGGAAATGCAGAGAGCCGAGTCACACTGTGTTGGTACAACTGAGATTGTGTGGGCACCAGCCCATCAGAATGAAGCAGAATCCTGAGGACAAATGCTGTTCTGGGCGTTAATTAACCTTGTAATTGTGGGAGGCCCTGGTGATCCCAGAGGCAGAGCCTGTGAGATACGGATGTCCGTGAAGGGACACAGGGACTATTTACCAACCAATAAAGCAGTTTTTCAAGAATTTAACTAGTACCAATGAATCTTGGAGAAGTTACCTAACTGCCTGCCATAAATCTCAGGCAGGCAAAACCATCTGTCAAAGCTAGGTATATCAGAGTGTGATTTTTATACCGTGTAGCAAGTCCAACAGGTTTCTGAGAGGGTTTGATTAGATCAAGTGGTGAGCAAAGGTGCTGTGGCTGCTATTTGAAAGCATGACCGAGGCTTGGGAAAACACCGTACAGCATCCCCACCTCTTCATGCATCAGATTATGAAATAAGGATGCACGGCCTGGAGCCTGTTCCAAGTACTGGCAATCTCCTGCATGTGGGGCTTTAGGAAAATTGGGGAGTTTCCCAAACCTGGGTGTTCTCCCCAGCAACCTGCCAGCCTCTGTAATCTCTCTCTCTGGCAGAAGGGCACTGCACTGGTTGTACCTGTACAAGGTCAAGTATCTGGCCCATAAGAGGTTCAAGAATAGCTGCTCTAAGGGTCACCTGGGTAGATCGGTCAGCTGAGCATCCAACTCTTGATTTGGGCGCAGATCATGATCTCAGGGTCCTGAGATCGAGCCCCGAGTCAGCATGGAGCCCACTTAAGATTCTCTCTGCCCCTCTTCCGCTGCCCTTCTCCCCACCACTCACACGTCTCACTGTCTCTCACTCAAAAAGAAAAGAAGAAAAGAATAGCTACTCTTGTGCCCAGTCCACCCGTCCCTTTGGGAAATGGGACCGTGGGCCTAGCAATCTGGACAGAGCGCATGGGAAGCAGGTGTCATGAAGAAGCAAAGCACTTGGTTGGGTCGTGCTGGGAAGGGGGGAGGATGGCACCTCCAAGTACTTCGTAATTTTCCTCCGGTTTAAATTTGAGGCTGCACCAGGGCCAGTCTCACCACACTTCCTCAATTACACATTTGCTTCCAACAATAATTATGTTTCTAAAACTATGAACTTTTCAAACTTTGAAAGCAGAAACATA
>NC_048230.1:86271600-86283317 GCF_002007445.2 Ailuropoda melanoleuca | reverse complement strand
CAGAGCTCTGAGGGCTATAAATCACGTTCCGAGAGCTTCAGCGTTGTGCTTAATGGCAAAGCTAAGACGAAATGCCTTCCTCTTGGGTTTCCAGCAAGTTATTAACTTGGGTTAGAAATATTGCCACTCAGCAGTTTCCAAAGTTTTCTCTCTAATAACCCTTTGATCCTGTGAGTACGTGTTATGGATCTCTTCTGTCTCTTTTTTCGTTTAAATGAAGAAATTCAAATTATCCTTCTCAGACTACCCTGAAGTACTTACTGTGTCTAAGATTCTGCTCTTTACGGCTCCTCCTCTAATCAAGTCTTGCCTCTCAGTCTCCTTCCTTTAAACCATATGCCCAAATTGTTACTTGGACAACTGAGTGTGGGCCACACACATGACACAGTCCATGGGGATACAGCAAGCTTATCTTAGGAATTCATTGAACTGCAGTTAACCCAACTCTCGGCAGCTTTAATGCCCATTTATAGGTCTCACTTCAAAAGTGCATAGATGGCACCAACTTCCAATAATGACAGACTAGCTTACTGAACACATTACTCTCACCAAGAGAATCAGAAAAGCTGGACAAGGGGCACCTGGGTGGCACAGCGGTTAAGCGTCTGCCTTCGGCTCAGGGCGTGATCCCGGCATTATGGGATCGAGCCCCGCATCAGGCTCCTCCGCGATGAGCCTGCTTCTTCCTCTCCCACTCCCCCTGCTTGTGTTCCCTCTCTCACTGGCTGTCTCTATCTCTGTCAAATAGATAAATAAAATCTTTAGAAAAAAAGAAAAAAAGAAAAAAAAGAAAAGCTGGACAAAATACATGAAATATGTTTGAGCCATCAGAGAGCCTCTGAGGTGATGAGGAGCGGAAGAGGCAGCCGTCTGGCAGAAGGGAAATGCAGAGAGCCGAGTCACACTGTGTTGGTACAACTGAGATTGTGTGGGCACCAGCCCATCAGAATGAAGCAGAATCCTGAGGACAAATGCTGTTCTGGGCGTTAATTAACCTTGTAATTGTGGGAGGCCCTGGTGATCCCAGAGGCAGAGCCTGTGAGATACGGATGTCCGTGAAGGGACACAGGGACTATTTACCAACCAATAAAGCAGTTTTTCAAGAATTTAACTAGTACCAATGAATCTTGGAGAAGTTACCTAACTGCCTGCCATAAATCTCAGGCAGGCAAAACCATCTGTCAAAGCTAGGTATATCAGAGTGTGATTTTTATACCGTGTAGCAAGTCCAACAGGTTTCTGAGAGGGTTTGATTAGATCAAGTGGTGAGCAAAGGTGCTGTGGCTGCTATTTGAAAGCATGACCGAGGCTTGGGAAAACACCGTACAGCATCCCCACCTTTTCATGCATCAGATTATGAAATAAGGATGCACGGCCTGGAGCCTGTTCCAAGTACTGGCAATCTCCTGCATGTGGGGCTTTAGGAAAATTGGGGAGTTTCCCAAACCTGGGTGTTCTCCCCAGCAACCTGCCAGCCTCTGTAATCTCTCTCTCTGGCAGAAGGGCACTGCACTGGTTGTACCTGTACAAGGTCAAGTATCTGGCCCATAAGAGGTTCAAGAATAGCTGCTCTAAGGGTCACCTGGGTAGATCGGTCAGCTGAGCATCCAACTCTTGATTTGGGCGCAGATCATGATCTCAGGGTCCTGAGATCGAGCCCCGAGTCAGCATGGAGCCCACTTAAGATTCTCTCTGCCCCTCTTCCGCTGCCCTTCTCCCCACCACTCACACGTCTCACTGTCTCTCACTCAAAAAGAAAAGAAGAAAAGAATAGCTACTCTTGTGCCCAGTCCACCCGTCCCTTTGGGAAATGGGACCGTGGGCCTAGCAATCTGGACAGAGCGCATGGGAAGCAGGTGTCATGAAGAAGCAAAGCACTTGGTTGGGTCGTGCTGGGAAGGGGGGAGGATGGCACCTCCAAGTACTTCGTAATTTTCCTCCGGTTTAAATTTGAGGCTGCACCAGGGCCAGTCTCACCACACTTCCTCAATTACACATTTGCTTCCAACAATAATTATGTTTCTAAAACTATGAACTTTTCAAACTTTGAAAGCAGAAACATACCGCCACTTAGAACCAGTCTCCCTTAAAAAAAAAAAAAAAGTCTGTTTCCAACTGTTTTTATCGTTCCCATCATATTTTGGCTTGACCTTTAAGTAAAGACCTTTCTTAACCTGGCAGCCATTTTACTCAGCTTCCGACTTGAGGAAATGTTCCCTGCCTGTTGATGACAGAGGCGTTCGGCAAATGTTTGCCTAACCTTTGCTTCGAGCATAATCTTACCTTTTAATAAAATACACCTGAAAGGCTGCTCTACAAGTTTTTCAGAGCTCTGAGTCGTGTTCGTACCAGGAAGTGGGAGAATTTAAGAACTGTTTTGTTTGAATAGTTAAATCCTAGTGTGATGAATCCGAAAGAGAGGAGGGATGGCTGGGGATGGCTTAAGAAGCTTTGAATAGGAACTAGAGGCGAGTAATAGGCCCTCCTTCTTGTGGGAGTTCTGAGCCCAGGCAGCCTGGAATGTTTGCCACAGGGACATGGGAACAGCCAGGAATAAACCTGAGCCCCCAGCAAAGCGAATCTTTTCATTTTGGCTTTTCTCTTCTTTCTCAGGGATGGGGTGGGATGGGAACCTGAGGGAAATCTCAAATTTTGTGCTACTCTGCCCTCCACATTTCGTCCTCCCCAGTGAGGAAGGAATTACAAATCATATGGGTCAGACTCCGAGACACTCAGTGAGCCACATCTGGGAGTGGATGGGGACCACTGGGCCTGGACGTACGGCCCTGCTTTCTCCCCTGCTCACCTCTGCATGCCAGGCCTTCCTCCCACCTCGTGTTCTGCATCGGGCTTCCCTGCCCAGGGCCTGCCTGCTCAGGACAGAATGGGACAGATGTTTTGTCTTGGTTTAGAAACAGGCCCTGAAACAAGGACACACGCAGGAGTAATTCCTTGGAGAGATGATTCCGGAGATCAGAGTGGGGGCGTGGAAAGTGAGCTGGGAAAGACGTGACAGGCACGGAGGGTGTTCTATCAAGAACGTCATCCCTGTGGGCACCTGGAACACAGGTTCACTAGGCACATCTGGGAGACAGTGGACTCCCACCGAAGAGTTAACCCCTCCAAGGATGGGGGATGCTGATAATCGCCAATCCCCATCCATCATTGGCTATGGGTTCCTCCCAGGAGGTGTTAATTCCCTCATACTCATACTCCCAGACTGCCTTGAAAGGGGAGAGCAAACTCCAGGGACTACAAAGGCCATCAGGCAGAGAGGCAGGTGTCTTGGACCAGGTGTCAAGAGCATCTGCTCTTCTTCTCTATTGTGGTAACTTCTCCATCGACAGTGGAGTGGGATCTGTTATTTGTCCCCTGGCTAAGTTGCACCCTGTGCCCCAGACCCCGGTGATTGAGACTCAGAGCCACAGGAGCCAGGAGACCTTATGCAGACCTGCCAGTCTGAGCCACACTCTCCATCCAGCCTGTGCCCCAGAAGCCCTAAGTCAGGAGATGGGGGCATCTTCTGATGCTTACCTAATGTTAACTAAGCTGATATTTCACAACTCACTTGGTTCTTTCACCCGGTGGGTGTCCTTTCCTTGTCAGGAGCCTTGGGAATGTGGGATCTGGAGCACCCAAACCCAAATTCCAAGCTCTCATGTGTATTTTAGCCATCGTACCTTCCTGTTGCTCAGAGTGTCCATTTTGAAAAATGTAATACAAAAAAAAANAAAAAATTAAAAAAAAAAAAAAAAAAAAAAGCAATACTATGTCACATGAGGGCAGGAGGCTTTGAAGAGAAATGTCTTCTTTCTTTCTTTCTTTTAAACTTAAATTCATTAGAAACTTAAAAAAGAGAAAGAAAAAAGGTCACACAAGCCCCATTCAAGGTTGTGAGCTATAACAGTAGGGGTTAAATTCAGCCTTCGTTCCAAAATCTACGTTCTTTTAGGCTTCAGGTATGAGATAAATTAATACATTTCCAATTAGGCTTTAGGTCTCCAATTACATATCTCTTTTAAACAAACCCACAGTTCTAATAGATGAGAGCTGTACGGTATCTTTCTCCCCTTCTCAGAACTGAAGTATGCACTGAAAAGTACATCACATGTATAGTTATTAATGTTTAAGTAAATTCTTGCTCCAAGGAATGAGAAATGTCAACATTAGGCTAAACACATGGTGTTTCAATTTTAATTGTGTGGGGGAGGAAAACATTTCCCTTCTTACCTTCTAGGTTCTTTGGCTGGTATAATAATTGAATTGACGTAAATCAGATTAACAGGAGAAAAACAGATTTAATTTCATACACACAGACACTCATTGAGGTGTGGGACTCGGAGAAGTGACCAAAGCTGGCAGCTTTTTGCCTTTCCAACAAAGAAACAATAATTTGTGAAAAATTGACAAACCAGGTGGTTTGGGTTTGGGGTAGCTAGTTGGTGAGGCAGTAGCCAGGCTTGTTTATGCAGACTTCCCTGCCCTGAATTCTCTATCTCTGGCGATCAGGGTGCCTCCTCTCCTCCAGGAGCAGGGAGGGTATCCTTCACATGGGGAATTTATTTCCCACTTTCAGGGGGACAGAGGAGGGTCAAAGTGTCCTTCTTGCACTGGCTCTTTCTTAAGTAACTTGAATTCAAAATAATTGATATGCCAAATGGCACATTTGGGTGTGATATATTCTGCTCCCCCTCAATTGTATCCACAAATGCACAGATACTCCATAAATAAATCTGTGAGCTTAGGAAGCTCTCTCAAGACAGGTTAAACAGGATAACAATAGCAAGGGGGGGAGGGAAAAAGAGATTCATGTCGGGTAAAGACAGCTGATGCTATTGAATTTGGCAGTGCATACATTACTGAGGGCTAAGGAAGCACTATTTTTGCTTGAAAAATAATAGGACATTGTAATCATCTTCTGGAAGAAGCTGTAAAGCTAGGAGGACATGATAGCTGTTTGAAAAGCAATTAAGCAATCTCCTAGAGGAGACTGAAAGGGCTGTAGGAAGAAATGCAAAATAGCCTTCAGTTCCCATCATGTGTCAGCCCTTCACTAGCCCTGAGCCTTCCCCGAGCTGATGAAGGGTGTTTGGTGAAATGTTACATCAGGAGCAAGGCCAGGCACAGCTAGAGCATGAAGCAAAAGGACCGTGTCTCAAATTATGAAGAAAGGGAATTGCTGATGCTTATTTGTAACAAGCTGATTGCAAAATGGAGGTTCTTTGTGTGCTGTCACAGCTCCAGAAGGTGTGGCGTATGTGTGTCAGGATAATCCATCTAATGGTTCATCACAATTCAAAAAATAGGGTGCCTGGCAGGCTCAGTCCATAGAGAGCATGTGACTCTTGATCTCAGGGTTGTGAGTTTGAGCCCCACGTTGAGGGTAGAGATTACTTAAAATTAAAAAAAAAANAAATTTAAAAAAAAAAAAAATATATATATATATATATATTAAAAAGAGAAAAAAACACAGCCAGATAATTGCTAAGGCCTTCCTAGCATTTGTCACTCATTCGAAATTCATCTACTGATTAATATCCCCCCTTACAGTAGCTTTCTCCGCCTGCACATTACTGTCGTTTAGGTCTGGATCATTCTTGGTTGGCGCTCTCGTACAGGATACCATGTTTAGCAGCATGACTGGCCTCTACCCACTAGATGCCAGGAGTGCCTCCCTCCAGTTGTAACAATCAAGAATGTATCAGGCGCCTGGTGGCTCAGTTGGTTGAGCGTCCAACTCTTGATTTCGGCTCAAGTCATGATTTCAGGGTCATGAGATCTAACCCCGAGTTAGACTCTGCCCTGGGTGTGGAGCCTGCTTCAGATTCTCTCTCTCCCCCGCCCTCTGCCCCTCTATCCCCCAAGGGAAAAAAAATGTCCCTAGACATTGTCAAATGTCCCCAGTAGGGGGCAGGGGTATGAGGTCAGAAGCACCGCCAGTAGAAAACCACCCTGTTAGATGAAATAGACACCAATTCTTTTTTCTTACTCTTATTTCAGCATGGTGTCATGCACAGCTTGTGAGCTTGAAGCCAGGCAGTCTAGATGCAGATCCCTGCTCTCATGCTTTGTAAGTGAATGATTTGGGACACTGTGTCCTCTATCTTTCAGCTACTCCATGGCGCCCCCTAGAGGGCCTTCTGCTCCCTCCGCTCGAGGTGCTATTGCTGCTTTTCTACAGATGAATTAAATCAACGAACGCAGTCTATAAGTTCTGCAAAGAAACATACAAAATGGGTCTGAAAGTGAAGTGTCAGCTTCCCCTAATGTGTGAATTTTCAGATCAGTGGAATTTATTATCAGGTCAGCAGTAAAGGTGTGCTATTACCCCTATCTATGTCATGTGACAAGCAGATTTTAAGACTGTGCGTGTTGGAAGGAAGGGGTGTGGCTGGAGAGTCCACCCAAGGAGGTGGCCCTGACATTGAGGATTCTGAATGCTACAAAGTACGCTCACACCGGGGGGGGGGGGGNGGGGGGGGGGGGGGGGGGGGGGGGTGTTGCTGACTTAAGTTTGGAAATGTCTCTCTGAGTGCCAGATCCCAAGCTCACCACTGGGTGTCACCCTGGTCCCACCGAAGTTCCCACTACAGCTAACTTGCACCTCAGAAAGTTTCAGGGTCCACGGAAGCTGATCAAGGAGGAAATCTGAGATTGGATCAGCCCCACCACAACCCTTAATCAACGATGGGCTGGCCAGAAGAAAGCTCATCTTTCTTGACGGGTCCAGACAGCCTCTGAGGTGTACCCTACCGCCCTTGGAAGTCCCGGTGGGATCAGGCAGGAGCTGGACACTGTGGGGCCTTGCTGGAGGTTACACCCTTGTCGAGCTCATTCCCTATCCTACTGCCCTTCTCCCTTGCCTGTTTCCCTGGAAGTCACACTTCCATAAATCACTGAACACAAATCCTCATGTCAGGCTCTGCTTCTGGGGAGCCTCAAGTAAGACACCGGTCTACAGGTGATGCTTGGAAATAATGGTTCTTATCTGCCTGCTTCAGGTAACAGTGGGACTGGGGGACACATCTCACCTAGAGTCGCCTTCTCCTGCAGGACAGACCAGCACTGCAAGTCTATCCAGCCGACCCACTCTCCCTTGTCTGCCTACTGTCCCTCGTGCCCTAACTGAGGCTGGATCTGCTGTCTGCTTGTGGCCCCTGGGAGTCAAGGCTCAGGTTTTGTCTGCTAATCCATGCGTGGCATTCGTAGTAACAGAAGGCTCAAGGAAAGATCTAGGAGCAGGAAAAAAAAAAAAGCCTTAAATCATTTTGTCACAAGGGGCAGGGAAGAAAAAAGCGTGAATTCCTGAGTGACTGGGGCCCAGCCAGGTGTGTGGATGGACAGCCAGGGAGGACACCTCAGGCTTTCTGCCTTTGGTTTGTGAAAATCTCAAAGCCCCCATGAACTCCCCCGCTAACCCCCACCGGCTTGACACAGATTTGCTCAAAGAGGTTAACATTGCCAGTGCGACTGAAGCTTTTGCCAAGATAAATTGCCCTGAGGAAGCAAATAGAAAGAAGGGGAGGGAGGGTAAGAAGATGAGAGGCAGGGAACATGGGCGAGGCATCGGTGGCGCCCCCAAACACACTCGCTTGAGCGCCGCGCACACTTGGCGAAGAAATGATTAAAACAATTGCTCACGTGTGACAGAAAAGTCATTTCCATTTAGCAAAATACTCAAATCACAGCTTGGGGAGCCTTCTCTGTCCTTGTGAATGATGGGTTAGAGGGCGGAATCGCTGAAGCGTGCGGATCGATAGGTCGTTTTTCCCGCTGAAATTCCTGATCTCCGGGGGCGTTTTCAGGGGCCGCAGCCAGACCCTGTAACGGGCTGGCCTCCAGGGCCGCGAACTTGTATTCAAGGACAGAAGATGCGCTCGCATGAGCTTGCGTGTGTCTCTCTTACTTTTTTCCCTCACCATTTCAGACAGATGAGGCTGATGGTTGAAGAAATGAGATTTTCTTCCTGATGCTCGCTTTTCTTTCTTCTCTCCACTCGGAGCTGAAACACCCATTTCCTCCAGAGATTTGTTTAAACACTACATGAAGCCGCTTCATCGTTCCCTGTATTAAATCGGATCTCGGAGGGCACAACCGTCTCCTCAGCCAATACACACGAGCAGCAATAAATGCCCCGTGTATCTAGGGTCAGGAGTGGGGGAGGCTAAAGGCAGAGCCACCTTGACTTCTCTTTCTTCTAAGCTTATGAAATCCGCGGGGGTTTTCTAAAACTTGGCTGCGCGAAATCTGCTGCTGAATGTAGTCACACCGCGAACAATGAACTAAGTCAGCTGTGACTCAAATATTTTTCACACAAACTGTCCTCACAGAAGCAGTTGGCGCCCCAATACCTTGGATGCTTCTGGTCAAGTTGACTTGAGGCCTGACATTCCAGCCATCACCCCAGTTACTCTGTGTCCCCATAGCAAGTCTGAAAAAACCTTGCAAGGCCACGTTAGGAAAGGGTCTTAGAAATTCATGGTCGGGAATGGAAAGGATAGGTTTCCAATCTTAATATCTGCTGGGGCTTCTGATTTACCTCTCTTATAGGTTTGCAGAAAGGAAAAGTAGCATTCCCAACGACTTGCCTCTTGAACAAGAGGCATGCCTTTTAACAAAAAGAATTGCTATTAGCAGGAATATGCAGCTTGACTTGCAGGGAGGAGCTCCCAGCGCTTTTCCGGGGATAATCAAAGCCCTGCCTTAAATTGCCCTTTCTTGCCATTTGCTGATGTCTGTTCCAGGGAAGTGGCCAAGAAAGGGAATTCAAAAGCTTGTACTCTGAAAATGGGGTGTCTTCCAGAACTATAGACTCGATAATTAGGTCAATGTTCATAGTTTCTGCAAGACTGCGAGGGTTTTACTCAAAAGGACACCCGGCCACTTATTTATTAGTCATCCCAAGCATATCTCACAATCACGAACACTCAGAAGGCGTATCTGCAGTCAAGTCACGTTGGCTTGGCTGGGCACCACGTAGCGCAGAGAATCCCACGGCCGGCTGCCCTATGCAACATTCTCTGAGGATAGAGGAGGATGTGGGAGGGAAGGGCTGGAAGTCAGAGTGTGGGGGGCTCTGTTCTGCCAGGTGGGTTTTTTTTCCTCAAGATTTTATTTATTTATTTGAGAGAGAGAGAGAATGAAAGCGAGAGAGCACGAGATGGGGGGTGGGTCAGAGGGAGAAGCAGACTCCCTGCTGAGCAGGGAGCCCGATATGGGACTCCATCCCAGGACCCCAGGATAATGACCTGAGCCTAAGGCAGTTGCTTAACCAACTGAGCCACCCAGGCGCCCTGCCAGGTGTTTCTTGAATGTCTCTTTGACAGAGCACCAGAGACATTCCCCTGATAATGAAGGCCCGGGAGCTGTGCCATCCCAGACATCAGATACAGCATTTGTCAAGGTGTGTGTACGTGTGCATGGGTGTTTGTATCTTCCTGCTGAGTATTTGCAGTATGCCTTGCATACAACTTTAAGAAAGTCACAGAAGAACACAAAAGTATTCTAGAAAGAATAGATGCTAAAGATACCCTTTTGATTCACTTAAAAAAAAAAAGAGCTGTAGTTCTTGAAAAGTTTCAAAAATGCCTTAAAAACCTCTCATTTTGAAGTTAATTTTATATACCATTTATTACACACCCACTGTGTACTGTGCTGGGTGATTTTACATACTGTATCTCATTTCATTTAATCCTCATAATTACCCCCCCAATTAGTTATTCTTATCCTCAAAGGCATTCTTATCCCCACGTGTAGATGAGTTACATAAGAGGCAAAAGGTTCAGTGACACGCATATGGCCACACAAACAATAGAAGACTTTGCCATCAGGCCACGCGACGTGCGCGAGCCCCAAGGGGTCTCAGGGCTACAACAATTCACGTTACAGTCATTCCACTGGCTTCGCCATAACATGGGGAACCCACCAAATGGAGCCCAAAGTACGTGGATTTATAAAAATTACTTGTATGTATTATAGGATTATTTAACAGAACACAGGTGTGGCCAGTAAGAAATCACATACTCTGGGGCGCCTGGGTGGCTCAGTGGGTTGGGCCACCGATTCTTGATTTCAGCTCAGGTCGTGATATCGGGATGGTGAGATCGAGCCCCTCCTGGGGCTCCGCACTCGGCACATGGAGCCTGCTCAAGGTTCTCTCTCTCCCCCTCTCCCTCTGCTCCTCCCCCGCTCCAAAAAATAATTAATTAATTAATTAATTAAAGAAATCACTACTCTGGCCATCTATTCAGGATGAATGTCTCATTAGCATGCGTTCCACGCTCCGTGCATACTTTTTTAGAGACGGAGTAGAAGCCATAGTACTTCAGTCTCGGGTGGGTGCCTGTGGCAGTCCGTGGAGGCCTTCTCTCTTCCTGGTGCCATGAGCTTTGGATCTCGTGTAAGGCTGTCTTCAGAGTGAGGGCCAAAATGTCTGGCCAGAGACGTGAACTTCCAGCATCAGGAGAGCGGAGGACCGGTATTCACCCCTGCAGTCGGAGCGAGAGCCATCACGCTGTGGAAACCCAAGGTGGCATGCGCCCCTTCCGAGAGGGGTCGTTATCTGCACCCTCGCGGGGATGGCTAGATGCAAATGAGACAACCCAACTTCGCTGAGCCTAAATATGATTAATTTACATACTAACATCCAGCTGCCTGCAGCTCTCAAAGATACACAAATGCATAGCGAACTTAATATGTTGAATCTTAGAAGGTGTGTTGTCCCCCAGGGGGATGTAAATGACCCTCACGCGTTGGTGTTAATGAAGGGCTGTGGCCAGAACTGGGACTTCAGATCGAAATTATACACTCCACACCGTGTCACCACATTGCTAGTGGAACGACCTGGGACTATCTCAGGTCATTTCAGATGTTTTTGTTTTTGGTTTTTTTAGGAAATGAAACCACAAGAAAACTATGCAATCTGGAAATATCTTTGATTCAGAAATCTCAGACGGTCTGAAGGGGAAATTACAATTTCTTCTCAGTGAAGTATCTGGCAGATTACAGCACAGCTCTTGAGGGAAGGCCGTTCTCCGTCCGGCCCTCTTGGGTCACATAATACTGGCTGCCACCGAGGGGTCCCACTCTTAGGGGCTTCTGTCTTCTCTTCCACACCCCATATTATATCTAAGCCCTGCAACGACCCAGCAAGGAAGATGCTGGGAACCGCATTGCTAGCCAAGGAAACGGAGGTCCGGCAAAGTCTGAACCTTATTCGAGCGTGCACACGCAGGGAACGACAGCCCTGAAAAAACCACACAGCCTACCTTGTTCCATGCCGCCCTGGGCTCTGTGCTCAGCCAACTTCGCTGAGCCACCAATTACACAGTTCCCTTAAACAAGATTTCATTTCATTTTATTGCCTGCCGGGGTCTTCCATGCCCTGGCTGCTTTCACCTCAGATGGGTTTCAGGGCTTTTCTCGCCTTGCACTGGTAACCTCTTTGAATAGGTCTGCTCCAGGCAAAGTCTCACCATTTGCCCTAAATTGGCTCCTGAAATCTACTTGCCTGGACTACCCATATCCGCTGCCCTCTATTGTTTCCCATGTTTGTGAGGTTAGGGATGAGGAAATTTTTTTTTATGGTTAGTTTCAGATGCACAGTATAGGGATTCAACACTTCTGTCCATCACTCAGTGCTCGTCATAAGTGTACTCTTTTTCTTTTTTAAAGATTTTATTTATTTATTTGACACAGAGAGACAGCCAGCGAGAGAG
>NC_048230.1:86212337-86271299 GCF_002007445.2 Ailuropoda melanoleuca | reverse complement strand
TTAGGGGCTTCTGTCTTCTCTTCCACACCCCATATTATATCTAAGCCCTGCAATGACCCAGCAAGGAAGATGCTGGGAACCGCATTGCTAGCCAAGGAAACGGAGGTCCGGCAAAGTCTGAACCTTATTCGAGCGTGCACACGCAGGGAACGACAGCCCTGAAAAAACCACACAGCCTACCTTGTTCCATGCCGCCCTGGGCTCTGTGCTCAGCCAACTTCGCTGAGCCACCAATTACACAGTTCCCTTAAACAAGATTTCATTTCATTTTATTGCCTGCCGGGGTCTTCCATGCCCTGGCTGCTTTCACCTCAGATGGGTTTCAGGGCTTTTCTCGCCTTGCACTGGTAACCTCTTTGAATAGGTCTGCTCCAGGCAAAGTCTCACCATTTGCCCTAAATTGGCTCCTGAAATCTACTTGCCTGGACTACCCATATCCGCTGCCCTGTATTGTTTCCCATGTTTGTGAGGTTAGGGATGAGGAAATTTTTTTTTTATGGTTAGTTTCAGATGCACAGTATAGGGATTCAACACTTCTGTCCATCACTCAGTGCTCGTCATAAGTGTACTCTTTTTCTTTTTTAAAGATTTTATTTATTTATTTGACACAGAGAGACAGCCAGCGAGAGAGGGAACACAAGCAGGGGGAGTGGGATAGGAAGAAGCAGGCTCCTAGCAGAGGAGCCNCCTGATGTGGGGCTCGATTCCCATAATACCGGGATCACGCCCTAAGCCGAAGGCAGATGCTTAATGACTACGCCACCCAGGCGCCCTGCATAAGTGTACTCTTGATACTATTTCCCCATCTCTCCACCTGCCTCCCCTCTGGCAACCTCCAGTTTGTTCTCTACAGTTAAAAGTCTGTTTTTGGAAAAAAGATTTTTAAAAAAGTCTGTTTTTTGGTTTGGCTCTTTTTTTATTTGTTTGTTTTGTAAATTCCACCTGAGTGAAATCATAGGGTGTTTGTCTTTCTCTGACTGACTTATTTCACTTAGCATAATACTCCATCCATGCAGCTGCAAGTGTCAAGATTTCGTTCTCTTATATGGCTGAGGAATGTTCCATTGTATACACATAAGGGATGGTGAAGTCCTTATTTTTCTCCCAAAGAGGAAACAGTACAACTACATGGAAAAATGTAAATACGACACAGACACACACACAGCCTCAGCTTGGGAGTATAGAGGAAACCTACAAGTTGGAATTCCCTCAGGGATCACTAGACCTAGTTGTGTGGGGTTTTTTGTTTCTTTAACGTCTGTGGAGGGAGGGCAGGAAGAGGACGTGACCACCAGTTGACCCTCGAGCCGGATACGAACGGTCAGTAGGGGCTCCTCGCTTGCCTTGCAGCTGCCCACCCCCGACAAGCCTCTTATATAAGTCCCCTGCTGCAGGAAACTGCCACCTACCGATCTGGAGTGATCTACCTCTTTCCCAGTCTCCCCATGCCCTCCCAGGGCCTGGTTTCCAGTTTCTCAGGAGCTCCCGAGACTGCAAAGCAACAACGTCAGTGACTGAGAACCAGAGATAAAGGTACCCTTACTCGTAGTGGGGAGGAAGGAGGATCCCCCAAGTGGCCTCACTGCCCCCCCAGGCTCTCACTCCTCCACCCCATGTCCCCCTTTTCTTGAAGGTAGAGATCTGTAGATGCCAAGCAGATGCCCACGACATCGGGGGGATACTGGTTTAGGAATGTGGAAATCCTGCCCGTTCAACCTTGGGAGAGCTGCTTCAGCTCCCAGGGGCTCTCGCTTTTTTCGTTTCTCTCTTTATGTGTCAGAGGAGAGGAGAGAACTAAAAGGAGTGTTCCTCAGAACCTTTAACGTCCAAGGGCTTCCGAACACGCTACCCCCGAAAGGTGTCTCTTCAGCATGTTGACCATTTTGAGCCGAAGGCAGGTGAGGACGCGCAGATGCAGGAAGGACTCTCTGACCTTCCCCTTTCTACCTAAAAACAGGCCATAAAATCTCCCACGAGGAAGGTGCCCTCGGTGCACTGGGAAGAGGACGCTCTTATCACCAGGCCCTGGGAGAAGGCGCTGGAAGGGACAGGTACAAACAAACCTTATCTTCCGCTGCTCTCCTTGTGCGTTTCCCAGTCACTGTCCCACGATCTACTGCCCCGCGCCCAAGCCTCTTTGCCTTGTCATGTCCCCCAATTTATTGTTCATTGTTGACAAAGGTATATAAGTACGTGGTTCTAGGGGTTTCTCTGGGTCTTCATTTTCCTTTTGAAGATTCCCATCTCCGTGTAGAAATAGGAAATTAAACACACCCGCTTCTCTGCTGGTGACCTCCGTCAGTTTTAGTCTTAGGCCCAGCCCGAGCCCCTAGGAGGTGGAAGCAGGTTTCTCTTTACTTCCAGTGTGCCCATGAATCTCGAATCTGGGGGGCTCTTGTGAAAATGTAAATTGTGATTCAGAAAGTCTGCAGTGGGCCCTGGGGTTCTGCCTTCTTTACCAGCATTCAAGCGAGGCCCACGCTGCCGCCGGGCCAGGGATGGCCCTTTGCCTTCGGAAAGGCTAGCTGGTGTTTGAAAGTCCCTGTAGGCGCTTTCATTCTGTTGAGGCAGGTGGGCCCCCAGAAGATGGAAACCATTCGGTGACCCCAAAAGTCCTGGATGAGATCGGTTCTGGTGAGGGGGAGGCAGGTGCAGCCGGGGCGGGGGACTGCAGCCTGGAACCCAGGGCTTGGGGAGGAAGGCTGGGAGCATGAGGCCAGAGAGATGGGGGCTTTGGCATATGGAGGGTGTCATGGGGATGCTGGGTGTCTTGAGGGACAATGGGGTACCTGGAATGTGGGAGCCAGCAAGTGAGAGACAGGTAGAAACAGAGGATAAATTTACCTTACCTTAAATTGTGTGGACCACCCTAGATGCTGCCTGAAACATTTTATGGAATGAAGTAAGACAGAGACAGTAAACTGGTGGGTTCGGGTTTGGGGGGCTTTTGGGGGGTACCATTTCACATGATGGAACCCCATCAGAATTTGGCAAAAATATATTCACCCCAAATCACAGTGGACACAGCTAGAAAAATGACCCTGGGGTCCCAGTCTCCGACTTGTCCTACATGCCCTCCTCATCCACAGACCACAGAAAATTGAGGAACCAACCCCATTTCCAAGCTCCTTCCAGATTTTTGATGCCCCCGGGGGGAAAAATGTTTTAAAACAATTTTTAAGTCAGAAATTGTCTTTTTTTTTTTTTAGTACAGGCATTTTAATTACATGTAAACAAAGACGACTACATAAAAAGAATTATACTAGGAATATACAATCAAAGCAAATTTCCCAATTAAATGTAGAGAAACTTGTACGTCCATTGGGACCACCAATCCCGTCACCAGCTTTCTCCACACATCATCCTTGACTCGGAGACTTGCCCAGGAAGAGGAAATTCGAAGTGGAAAGAGAAGTAGAGAAAAAACCCACAGACTTTTTTCCCCATCTTTTTTTTTTTTAAAGGTTTATTTATTTATTTATTTGACAGAGATAGCCAGCCAGCGAGAGAGGGAACACAATCAGGGGGAGTGGGAGAGGAAGAAGCAGGCTCCCAGCGGAGGTGCCCGATGTGGGACTCGATCCTGGAACGCCGGGATCACACCCTGAGCCAAAGGCAGATGCCTAACGACTGTGCTACCCAGGCACCCCTCCCCATCTTTTGACTTGAAGCTTGACCTACAGCAGATATGAAGGGGACACTATCCCATTATAAATATTTCATAACCTGTTATACCCTTATTATATGCACCCATACTTACTTACAATCTGGAGAGAGGCAAACTGATCATTAGAAGATAAAATTCAATTGCAAGAATTTGTGAATTTTGTTTAAAGAGAAGGAGGCATAGTCCAAATATCTATGAGCACAAACAGCTCACCCACTCCCACCAGCTTCACATCCCAAGTGCATCAAATATTAAAAGTAACAACAATCCTCGAATACTCCTTGAGGTTAGAACCCCTTTGGGCATGTTATAACACTCCCAATGGCCAGTGAGACAAATAATCAGAAAACAGCATGTCCAAAGGGAAGACCTGTGACCTACCAAGTTTATACAAGAAGCCAAAGAGCCGGCAAGAATTGCAAGTTGGAAGTAATAAAAATGAGCCAACTCCTGTATGTATTCCTGCATAAGAGAGGGTCCTCTAGGCTGAAATAGAATTTCTGCTTTCATTTTTTTTTAATTTAATTTTATTTTTTTTTAAGATTTTATTTATTTATTCGACAGAGATAGACAGCCAGCGAGAGAGGGAACACAAGCAGGGGGAGTGGGAGAGGAAGAAGCAGGCTCATAGCAGAGGAGCCTGATGTGGGGCTTGATCCCAGAAAGCCAGGATCACGCCCTGAGCCAAAGGCAGACGCTCAACCACTGTGCCACCCAGGCGCCCCNCCAGGGGGAGTGGGAGAGGAAGAAGCAGGCTCATAGCGGAGGAGCCTGATGTGGGGCTTGATCCCAGAAAGCCAGGATCATGCCCTGAGCCAAAGGCAGACGCTCAACCACTGTGCCACCCAGGCGCCCTAGAATTTCTGCTTTCAATTCTCCCACTTGAACCAAACATCGCCCTGCCCCAGGTCAGAGGAAGACCAGGCCGGCAGAAAACTGAGTGGAGCCCCCTCCTTCATCCCCCAAGGCCCAGCCCTCCTGCAAGGGTAACAAAGCCTTGGAAAAAAGTCAGGAATTAGGGACACGTATTTTTTGTTGTTGTTGTTATTTCACTTTTTCTAGTTTTTTGGTGTTTCCTTCTTATTTGCAAGTTTGTCTGATTTCTTACTCACAGAAGAAGTCAATATCCTGGAAAAAAACGAAAGCGAACAGAAAAAAAAGATTGAACTGAGCAGACAAGGGCCAAAAAACAAATGTAGTTTCTTTATTTAAAAATCATGGTCATCAAAGGGAAATTTGGATTTAAAATAAGGTTGAACCCCAAAGAGTATGACATAATTATCATTTTAAGTCAAAATCTACTTACAGTGAAGGTTCTCAAATACACTTTTAATTGGTGGTGATTTGACACATTCAAGTTCAATGCTCAGAAGCGATGACAAGCGAGTCCAGTTTGTGTGGGTTGGGCAATGTTTTGAAGTTCTTTCACGCAGCAATTAGCTCCAGGAGAATCTCTTCAAAACAACCTCCCTGTCAAGTAGCTCAAAGGGGATCTTTTACGTCTCTTCTGGGGTTTGCAAGACCCCAGGGCATTGGAAAGAGTATCATTTCTTTTTCAAACATAAGTAGAATCTATCTACCACAGAAGGAAGGCATCCAAAGACTTGTTTTCCCCCAGAATGTTTTGATTTGATTAAATACAGGTACTGATTTTTTTTTTCCAGCCCAAGTGTTTTAGTATATAAATGTAACCATCAGTTAAGCGTCCGTGAATACTATATTCATTTCTTTCTTTGTGACATGGACTCCTTTCTAGGATAACTTGTATCTAACAATGAAAGGGGGCGGGTGGAGAAAGTTCAGTAACCTTTCCACACTGAGAGCAGGTGTAAATGCTCTCCCAAACCTTCCGGTCTCATGGAAGCCTCCACTGCAAGTAAGGGGGTTTGCTCCTTACGTCTTGTAAGTGACAAGATGCGTTTTTAACACCTGCCTGCATCAGCCCAGGATCTGAGTCCTTCTCCGGCCCACTCTGAGACACTTACCGTGGTGGGGACTTCCTTGGTGGCTTCTTGGTACACGCGTTGCTCCTCGACCAAGCTGCTGGGGAAATAGCCCAGGGTGCCCATCTCGTCCTCGTGGTCATCTCCATAAACCTGAACGCCCAGAAGAGTAACAGTCAGGAGATTGCGGAAACCCTCTGGCATCGCATTTGCTGTGAATGAGAATTACATAATTGCAATGCCTCGCTTTTTCACTCTGGGTTCCAGGGGCCTCAGATCCAACTTTGAAGCTCATTCAAAGCCCCTGAGTCAACCCACAGAAATTGTGTCTCTGTTCTTCTGCGGCCGGGTCTTCCTGGTCGCAGTGAGGATTCCTTTATTTTATGCAAACTTGTGAGCCACCCGAAATCTTTTTGGAAGCCATCAATAAAGTCAGTACATTTTACAAAAACTGAATAGATACTTTGATTTTAAAGAACTGGCCCATCTCAGTTGTTAAAAAATCGAGCGCACAGATACTTCGGTGAATTTAAGGTTTAATTCTTCATTCCTTGAGAATCTGTAGGGCTGTTGAGGACAAGAAATCAGCCCTGCTTCGTCCCTCCCTAGGGTCCACCCCTGTGGGTTTTCACTGAAGAAAGCAGATTCTCTGGGACTGAAGAGGGTGTTAGTTTCCCGTAACATATTGAAGCGGAGCCTGACTGCCAACACGCGTGCCTTTTCCTTGGCAAATCCGCTCAAACATTTTTGAGTAAGTTTCAAACTCTTTGGGATGTTCAAGCCCCCATGTGGTTGACTAGTTCTTGCCAACACATCACGTAAACCTACATTTGGTTTTGTTACGAAAGTTTCCATTTCTTCAAAACGTAACAAAAGCAAATGCATGTGAATTTCTGCACTTGCATCTTAACCTTTCCATTGTTCTTAAGAGCTCATTTCAAACACAAAGATGTATTGGAGGTAGGTCAGAGAGAAAAAATGAAGAGCAACCTATGTCGAGATGTGTGTTTATTTGCAAGGATCTCATCTTACACTGCCAGCCCAAAATTCTCCGGCTCCATTTTCTTGTACCAGCTTTGAGTAAACGTAAATCTGCTGTCCTTTTTTAACATTAATGAACCTACAGTCCGGGGCATTGTAATCTTCTTGAGCTCTGGCCAGAGAAATAGTATCTGGAAGAAAAGAGACACTGAAATGACTACAGTTTAGTCTCCTGGATTTTCTAAGTAAAAAGGCCAAGCTTATCAGAAAACTAGGAAATCAGAGACGAATAACTCCCAGTTTACAGCTCCCGTTCGGTTCAAGAGGAGTAATAGAGCCAAGGTATGAAAGCGGAGAATCTTAACCAAGTGAATTCTCTCCGTAGTTAGACACCAAAGGTACAGTCAGGAGAAACAGTGCTAGCGACATACACATTAGAGAAGATTCACTTAAAGCCCAATTAGATGTTCTGCTGTTAGCGGGGGTTTTCTCAGTTATATAATAGAAAGATAATGAAAGGCATAAGAAATGTCCTTACACACGCACTCGTCATCTGCACAGAGTTTCTTGGAAGCAAGTCTGTCCATAAATATTCCATGCACGGCACATATGGCCACAAGACCCAGGAGAGAAAGTAATAATAGTCTGGCCATCTTCCTTTTTTTGCTGTTTTTTGCTGTCGTCCGTTAACTGGAAGTGGAAACTGACTGCAGTGGTTCCTGTCTTTTATGTGGAAGCCAGACATCTGGGTGAGTCCCCCCGGCCAATGGGAAGGTGCCCACCGTTCCTTCCTCTGCTTTCCTAACAGCTCCTGGGCTCCAGGGGCTAATTTGCATCTGGTTTTCCAGAGACTCAAACTCAGGGGTTTTTTTGTTTTTTTTGTTTTTTTACACAAATTAGATCCAAAACGGCCCACCATTGGTAAAGCCACTTTAGCTGTGGTGTGCTGCACGAGCAGGGCGTTGTGGAAAGAACTGTGAGAATACTAAATCATTTAAAACAATTTTTTGGCTCCATTTTCATATTCTTGCCACTTAGGAGCAGAGATGTACTAACTAGAGGCATCTGCTGGAATGCGAACTCTATATCCTTAGGACACATAATGTTCCTTGAAACAAATCCAATTAATAGACATGTGGATTCACAGAATAGAGAAATCAAGGATGCTTACGTTTACAAATCAGCCACGAGAGGATGTTTGGAAGTCGCGTCTGTCCTGAAGTAGACGTGGTTTGTAACATAAACCGCTACCACGTCTAGACCCTGTCAGTGGGGAAAGGAAGACATAGGTGAGATGGAAAGCATGGAACATTCTTTTTTTCCTGTCTGGGACATTTGAAATTCAGTCTCAAAATGCTCGTGGATAGAGACAGGAGAAAGCTAGAGGTTCCTGTGACGGCCCTTCTCCCTCTTCTGGGAATCGTTCCCATGGACAGGGGAGCGCTGCTAGAAGTCCCCAAAGTTGAAGTGCCAACATGCAGCTCCATCTATTCCACAAATATTTACTGAGCACCTACTGTGTGCCAGGCACTGTTCTAGGCCCTAGAGATAGAGCAGTGAACACAATAATTCCCTGGTCCCAAGGATTTACTTTCTGTGAGGAGAGAGAGACAATACGTTGCCACTTTTTCGGGTGTTTGGGGCTGGTACCTCTTTCATAAGGCTCACACACACACACCCTCATTGTTTCTAGAACAGAGGTCCCTGTCAGGATGCCCTGTCCGACTTGGCTGATGAGACTTCAGAGCAGAACTCCTCCTCTCTCCCCCCAACATGCAGTCACCTCACAAGATGAGGGACAAGCATTCGACTTACAAAATAATTTTGTGCAGGGGCGCCTGGGTGGCACAGCGGTTGAGCGTCTGCCTTCGGCTCAGGGCGTGATCCCGGCATGGGATCGAGCCCCACATCAGGCTCCTCTGCTATGAGCCTGCTTCTTCCTCTCCCACTCCCCCTGCTTGTGTTCCCTCTCTCGCTGACTGTCTCTATCTCTGTCAAATAAATAAAATCTTTAAAATAATAATAATAATAATTTTGTGCAAAACTGGGGATAAACTGGAAAAGCAAAATATACGTTTAGCACTTTTTTTTAAAGGTTTTATTTGGGGTGGGGTGTGAGTGTGTGTGTGTTATTTTCAGAGGACAATCTTTTATATAGCTGGCCCAGATTTGGAAACTTCTTTAATTCAATATCTTCATGATAGATAAAGAAACCACAGCCCCTACAGTCCAGCAAAGGCCAGACCATCTTTTTTTTTTTTTTTAAGATTTTTTAATTTATTCATTTGAGAAAAAGAGCACAAGCAGGGGGAGAGGCAGAAAGAGAGGGAGAAGCAGACTCCCCACTGAGCAAGGAGCCCGACATGGGACATGGGGCTCAATCCCAGGACCCTGGGATCATGACCCGAGCCAAAGGCAGACGCTTAACTGACTGTGCCACCCAGCTGCCCCAGAATTGAGATTTTAAACTCATTTCCTGTTTCACTTCAAGGAAAAGATGAATTAGAAATCATTTCCAAAAGCAGGCTGCCAGTGCATTTTTCCTTCCTATAATCTAGGGGCCTAGGAGGGTCTCTGGGAAAACTAAAGCATTGATTCAATCTTCTTAATCCTGATCGGGCGGCTGTTCCACAGACTGAGATGGTCTCAAGCCAGCCTTCAACACAGGAGAGCTGAAAGACAATTGGCATTTAAGAGGCACTTAACAGAAACAGAAACGGGGATTGCCACACCATGTCTAACCACCCCCCCACCCCACCCCCGGAGCAGAATGAAACGCGTAATAAAGCCACAACCAAGCCATCATAACCATTTAGCAAGCTAAGGCCGGTGTTCACACTAAGCCATTGTCGGCTACTGGAAGGTGGAGAAGTAAAGAAAAGAGATGTCAAGCCATCTGAGTGAGTCCCGGGCGGGCCTGCAATGTCTCAGCATTCTGTCGCGGCCAGAGACAGGATGGAAACGAAGGTTTTGCTTGCAAACTGGAACTTTAATTTACACTAACTCAGCGAGCAGTTGTCCCTGGAGGCACGCGCCAGACTCTGCGGTTACTGGGTGACCAGTCAGGGGAAGGGCTCTATCCTGAGCAGGCTCACCTCCTTCATCTGGATTTTCAGGTCTATCCTCTGCGCCTTTAATCCCCAAATGACATTTTTCTGCTTTTGTTCCTAAATTGGTTCTCAATCTGCAGTTCTTAAAGTGGAGGCCATGGCTCTTTTAAGGTCTAAAAATAGCCTTGGGCGGTGGATAGGGTGGAAGCAGCCTCCCTGCCTTGTCCCACAAGGCCCTTCGTGATCTGGCCCCTCTCCCCCTCTGAAGTCACCTGCTGTCACTCTCTCCCTCACTCGCTCTGTGCTCTGCTCCGTCTTTTGAAAATGTGAAGCCCATTGGTACTTCAGGCCCTCCAGAGCTGATGAGGGGGAAGCCTTCGCTCCACAGACGGGCCCTCGGGTCTCTGACAAGCTGTCTCCTCAGGCAGACCGGTTGCACAAAGCCATTCTTGCACCCTCGCACTCAGTCCTTCCATCGTGGGGCCTGGTGCACTGCCTCGTCACTTAGCACTGCCTGACAGGCCTTCTTCATTTACGCGGAGGCGATTTGTCCCCAGACACCCCAGTGAAAGCTCTGGGAGGTGGGGACCTTGTCTACCTTGCCCTTTGCTCTATCATTAGCACCCAGAAAAACGGGTATTCATTGAATGAATGCGTGGCCTCCCTGAAAGTGTATGCTTAGGAGTATACATGTACGCTTTGGTTTTTATTTTTGTTTTTTCCTGGGGAAAGCCCTTAGGTTTTATCAGATTTCAAGAGAGGTTCATAACACCCCAAAATCAAGACTTACTAAGTTATCAGGGCAAAGACTCTGGGGTTTTGCCACCAAAGCGGGGCCCCCAGACCAGGACCTTCAGCATCACTTTATAAAGCCTCTCAAACCCCAGCCCTCGGGCGCCTGGGTGGCTCGGTTGGTTAGGGGACTGCCTTGGGCTTGGGTCATGATCCCCGGGGACTTGGGATCAAGTCTGCTTCTCCCTCTGACCCCCTCTCATGCTCTCTCTCTCTCATTCTATCGCTCTCAAATAAATAAAATCGTAAGGAAAAAACAACAACCACCCACCCCTCTCCCCCCAGTCCTGCTAGATCAGTCTACAGTTTAATAAGCTACGAAAGTGATTTGGAAGAACATGAAAGTTTGAGAAGTACTGCTCAAGGGCAAATCAATTACAGCACAAATTTTAAGCCAGGGCTTCACATTCTTCGTTAGATCTTTACTGGATACAGTATTTCCAAGGACAAAATGCTTGCTAAATACCCAAACAGAAAATACTTTAAGCCTTAAAGTTCAAAATGGAGATGTGAGCCTCCTGCAATGCTTTCCTTTAAGGAAAAAAAAAATTATTTATTTGAAAGAGAGAGAGAAAGAGTGTGAGCAGGAGGAAGAGGGAGAGAAAATCTAAACAGAAACCAAGAGTCAGACACTTAACCAACGGAACCACCCAGGTGCCTCACAACACTTCATTTTTCATTTTTACACCATCATCTTCTTACCAACATGCTGCCTTTGAAAAATACAATTTGAACTAATGATCTACTCATTATAACCTACTTAGAAAGGTAGAAATCTGCTTACTTCTTAGCTCACGTTGGAATCACTCAGGGAGCTTAAAAATATTGCTGATTGGCTTTCACACCTAGAGATTGGGATTTAATTGATATGGGGTGTAGGTTAGGCGTGGGCATTTGGAAATGTTTCCCAAATGATTCGGATCCACAGCCGAAGTTAAAGTTAAACTCAGGGGGCGCCTGGGTGGCACAGCGGTTAAGCGTCTGCCTTCGGCTCAGGGCGTGATCCCGGCGTTATGGGAGAGCCCCACATCAGGCTCCTCCGCTATGAGCCTGCTTCTTCCTCTCCCACTCCCCCTGCTTGTGTTCCCCCTCTCTCGCTGGCTGTCTCTCTCTCTGTCGAATAAATAAATAAAATCTTTTAAAAAAACAAAGTTAAACTCAGAGTTGAGAACCGCATTAGATGGGCACATCTACTTCCTCCAAGACTCCTGGCAACTCCCACAGATGGGGAAGGGGAGGAAGGGCCCAAGATCCCAGTGTGATCAAATCATCTTCAAAGTGTAGTGAGCTCCTTTTTTCTTCCCCCTCTTTCCTCTTGAAGCCTTGCTTCCCAGAGTTTGGTTACGTTCCAGGGGATTTAAGCAAGTAAGTAAATGCACGGACCGCTGGGAGCAGAGGAGTTGCAAAGAAGGAAGGGGGCGTTGGGGCACCTGGGTGGTTCAGTCCCTTAAGCATCTGCCTTTGGCTCTGGTAGTGATCCTGGGGTCCTGGGACTGAGCCCTGCATCAGGCTCCCTGCTCAGCGGGAGCCTGATTCTCCCTCTCCCCGCCCCACTCATGCCCTCTCTCTCTCTCTCAAATANAAAAAAAAAAAAATTTAAAAAAAAAAAAAAAAAAAAGGAAAGGGGGAAGCCCAGAATGAACTCAGCGCTGTTGGATTGCAATTAGAGGTACTGCTGTAAATTCCTTCTTCATATAATTGTATAGATAGAGCCACAAATACAGACATATAGATATCTGTATACCATTAAGACAGGTAAGAACAGGCTGAGGAATGCACAGGACACTAAAGAGACAACTTTACACGTGGCATGATCCTGGGTTTGGAATCTTGGGTCATTTCTGGGACATGAGCAAAATGTGAATCAGGTTGGCTACTGCATGAACGTCACTTCCGGATTCTGCTGGTCATATGGCAGTTATGCAGCAGGCTGGTCTAGTATTTAGGAAATACACACAGAGGTATTACGGGGTAATAAAGGTTCAAGGCAGCACGACTCCTGAATGGTTCAGAAACGTTTATGGGAGCTGTGTACTATTTCTGCATTTTTTTAAAAGATTTTATTTACTTATTTGACAGAGAGAGAGCGCACACACAAGTAGGGGGAGCAGCTGGCTCCCCGCTGAGCAAGGAGCCCAATGCAGGGCTCGACCCCAGAACCCTAGGATCATGACCTGAGCTGAAGGCAGACGCTTACCAAATGAGCCACCCAGGTGCCCCTATTTCTGCATTTTTTATGTAAATTAGAAATTATATCAAAATAAATTTTCAAAAGTAATCAGATGCTCATAAGCTCTTTATTTCTAACAGCCCCAACTTAAAAAGAGCCCAAATGCCCATCCACTGGTAGAACTGCTAATGCATGCAATAGAGATGAACTTCAAAAGCATTCTAATCATTTTTTTTTTAATTTTAAAGTAATCTCTAAATCCAACATGGATCTCGAACCCACAACCCTACGACCAAGAGTTGCCTGCTCCACCGACTGAGCCAGTCAGGCGCCCCCAAAACTATTCTACACAGGGAAAAACTACAGTGTTAGAAAGCAGATCACTGGTTGCCTAGGGTCAGGGCTGGGGAACAGATTAACTGCAAAGGGGCAAAGGGAGCCTTTGTTTTTGAGGGGTGATGGAATGCTCTGTACCTTGATCATGGCTATTACACAACTGTATATAATTGTCAAAGTCCATTAACTTGGGTCACTCACCAAAACTCACTAAAAATGGGTGAATTTTATTGCATGTAAATAACTGAAAAAAAATCTGAGTTCCCCATTTCACAGTTTAAGCAAAACCTTTAAAAGGCCCACATAGTCCCATCTTACTCTCTCCTCTCTCCCTCCTCTCACTCCAGCTACATAGACCTTTCTACTTCCTCTCATACAGACACTCAAAGCAGGAGTGTCTGTGAAACCTTTTCTCAGACAAGGTGAGGACAGTCACTGAGAGTAGAGTTAGAAAATTTAATAGCAACTGGCATTGCTCTAACATCTTATGGTCCTTTTTCTAATAATTCATTCTTAGTCCATTTTACAAGAGTACATAAACTTCACAATTAAGTTATTCAAGTCAGACCATAGTGGCACCTGGGAGGCTCAGTTAAGCATCTGCCTTTGGCTCAGGTCATGATCTGAGGGTCCTGGGATCCAGCTCTGTCAGGCTCCCTGCTCAGCGAAGGGTCTGCTTCTCCTTCTCCCTCTGCCCCCCCCCTTGTGCTTGTTCTCTCTCCAATAAATAAAATCTTAAAAAAAAAAAGAGATTCTAAATGTGGCACCTTTAGGAATAAAAACTATTTTGCTTTTTCCTCCTTATGTATACATAAGAGTGACCCGACAAAAATCTACATAAGTCTAAAAGTAGTCTTCCCATTAAATATACAGTAAAGAGTCAACCTTTTGTTGAAGGAAATATTCAGAGAAACAACATGAGAAAATGATCCAGTGTCACTTTAATGTGTACTATAGATGCAAAAAATTGTCCACTTCTACAGATGCCCATGGTTTTACTAGCAGGGGACTGAATCGCAGCCTTAGGTATAAATCAAAAGCTAAAGAAAATGAGCTTTGGTCTTTAAGAATTAAACATTGGTGTTTGAGAATTACAAAAAGGTATAAAGATTAGAATTGGCAATTATTTACAAGTCAGCCTATTTATCTTAAAATTTTTTCTTGATTGTAAATTCTTTCCCTTGGAGGGAAACCTTCCTAAAGAAGAGGTTAGAGTATTAGACAAGCAGGCATTCCTTAGGAAGAATTCTGCATCAAGAGGATAAGAGCATGACATGGGAAGTTCGAAGACAGCACTCCCTTTCCTTGTTTTCCAGAAAACATAAGTTATTCCTAAATGGCCTCTATCCAATTAAATGCTGAATGAAAAGCTTTGCTAAATGCCTACTACCAGCAAGAAATGATGCTCATTTATTTAAAGAATACAAAGTTCAAATTTAGATCCTGTCCAGGTCTCATTTTCTTCTAACACTTCGGGCAATTATTTTTACCATTAATACAACACACACACACACTCAAAGAACTCCAGGAGGGCAGTCCATACGAATAAAAAATAACTACAAAAACATCTAATAATCGAGGGCTTGATCTAATTCTTCTTTTGTTAAAATGATTCAATGGGGGACTCTGACTTAGGCTCAGGTCACAACCTCAGGGTCCTGGGATCGAGCCCTGCCTCGGGCTCCATGAGGATTCTCTCTCCCTCTGTCTCTGCCCCTCCCCTTGCTCTGCTCATGTTCTCTCTCAAATAAATAAATATCTTTAAAAAAAAAAAAAAGGGGCGCCTGGGTGGCACAGCGGTTAAGCGTCTGCCTTCGGCTCAGGGCGTGATCCTGGCGTTATGGGATCGAGCCCCACATCAGGCTCTTCCACTATGAGCCTGCTTCTTCCTCTCCCACTCCCTCTGCTTGTGTTCCCCTCTCTCGCTGGCTGTCTCTGTCTCTGTCGAATAAATAAATAAAATCTTTAAAAAAAAAAAAAAAAGATTCAATGTTTCTCTCCAAATTATTCCTAGGAAAGCATCCTATTACAGTTGTATATACCTTAAGAGGTGCTCTAGACTAGCTTAAACATTTGGTGACAGGACAATGGAATAAATGAAGTATTAGGAAAAGAATACAAATAAAAGTTTATTATACAAAATCGAGGCCTTCGTATTTCATAGTTCACTAAGGCTAAACAGTATTTTTTTAAATCATTCATGAAAATTTCACTTTCGTTCCCCCTCACCCCAACTATTAAAAAATGGCCTGACCACATGTTATCAAAACAAACACTATAAATAACACCAAGTCCTTTGAAGACAACTATCCCATATGTTATTTCTTGGCATAGGTGATCTTCATGGCATGGGACGGTGTGATTTTAAATCCCTGTAAAGCATCCCTGGCAGCTCCAGCCTGTCCGTCATTTTCAAATTCAACAAAAGCAATGTCATGCCTCCCGGGTACCAAACGTACTTCCTTGAAGCCAGGAAACCTGCAAGAGGACAAACAATTTATATATGTAAATATATAAAGGGATATCAAAGACATAAATGCTTATTCTGTGTTTAAATCAGCAACTTCCAATACTGGTCCAGGAAAAGTATCATATCCTACACCAAGAATCCTGAGTAGGCTGAAGGAGCCTAAAATATAATTAATAATACCAGGAAGTGTACATGTAAGGTAAGCTAGTTCAATTTTGCCACTTTATCAAAGCTTTGTTTCCTGTTTTACTCATCAATTAGAATAATTCAAACATCAGAGGTAATTCAGCTTTTTATTTGCTAAATCTGCAGATTAGCCTCAATTCACATCATTAATCCCAGACCAAATCAAGGAAGCTCTAGGAATTACTGTTGTGATACACAAAAGGATTCAACCCATAGAAGAGCTATTCGTCCTGTGGGGAGGCTTTCAGAACACTGACTGGTTCATGAAAAAACTTACTGATTAAACAGCATGGATAACATCATCTCATTAGTCTCTTCTGGTAAATTATTGAGGAATAAAATATAGTTTGGAGGGTAATCAGGGACCTATTACAAAGAAAAAAGGCAAAGTTAGCTTTAAGTATAAAAAATATAGTACACCATTTAGCTCTTACATTAAAATCTAAACTTCAGAGAGCTACGTTCCAGTTTATTAAGGATTATGAAACTGTAGCACTACATTGAACACTAAAGCTGAACGACGACACCAGAGAAAAAAACATAAACTTAACAGCAACTAAGCAGACGTTCAAGTCACTTAATACAAATTTGGATGATTACAAGTCTTATTAAGTTTAAAGCATTTAATAGTATTTAAAACAGCATTTGAGTTTTAAGCATCTGTAATCAGTTGTACTGGAAGGATTCTGTCATCTGGATGAGGTAACTGAAAGATCCTAACAAAACTAGAGAAGACAGCAATGTCACCCATCTTCAGCTGGTTACCCAAATAATAACACTCAGAGGTTCAATCCTCTGAGTTACTGTTTACAATCTCCCAGCATTTTAGAAAATCTGGAACTACCACTTAGAGCCACTACTTGGTGACTTTTAATGTTTTCTTCAAGTAAATGAGATATACAGAGCATCTAGTTACATCCAAGTAAGTAGAAACAAATATTATTAGATGTTAAACTAATTATCTGATACCCTAAGCTGGGGTTTTGGGGAACTATAGGGAAAGGGTCCTCCTGTACCTAAGATCCTCTCTGTCTTCAGGCTACCTTCATGAAGAGAAAAGACACGTAAAGAACAACTTAAGACTTAGAGAATTAAGTGCTGGCATTTGTAAAATGTACTGTAATTGCTGAAAGACTCCAAAGGAGGGAGGTAGATAACATAGGAAAATGCACATAACTTCAAATCAGAGAAGGAAAGCTCTGAGGCGCAAGGAAAGCTCTGAGATGCAAGGAATTCTCTGGACTTAAGGATCTTGTCAGACTCTAGCATCCAAGGAACCAAGGGGAAACCAGTAGTACCTAACTGAGGCTTTCTCTTTGAGGCCTCCAGCAGGGAAATTTGCTAAGAGGTTTCTAAAACCTATATATAGACAGACATATATTTGTTCTCAGAAGCCAGAGCAAGGGTAACCATAAAATAAACTTGCTCTATTAGAAAAGCTGGTTCAGTGTTTCAAGCTACTGGTATGGAAATAGAGCCCATTCACCTGGCCAATTTCCCCTGTGTGTCTGTAAAGCCCTGGGCTTTGTACACACTGTAGAGAAAATAAAAATGTTTGCTCTGTGCCTTTGCAGAGTTTAAGATCTGTCATTTTGATTCCACCATTAAAACATTATGGAAAGCAAGAAATAAAGTCAGGTTTCATTTTCTCCCCCTTAAAAAAATTAAAATTTTTTGAGAAGTGAGTTTCTATAGTAAACTGTTATACAATTTAATGTCTTTTCTTTTTTTTTTTTTTTAAAGATTTTTATTTATTTATTTGACAGAGATAGAGACAGCCAGCGAGAGAGGGAACACAAGCAGGGGGAGTGGGAGAGGAAGAAGCAGCCTCCTAGCAGAGGAGCCTGATGTGGGGCTCGATCCCAGAACGCCGGGACCACGCCCTGAGCCAAAGGCAGACGCTTAACAACTGCGCCACCCAGGCGCCCTCAATTTAATGTCTTATAAAAGGAATTATTTTCAGTTTTTGTTGGTTTATAATTTACTTTAAAAAGCAAGCACCACATGGTAACAAAGATTACCTGAGGATTTGGAGTTGAATTTCCTTGGGTATTTGCTGCATTTGGTGTTCCCTAAACAAAAGAAATAGAAAACAGTTAAAACTTCTGATTGCTCTAAAAGAGCAACAGGTGATTATAATTTTAATTACTGCATCAATTTTTAAAAGGCCACCTACTAAATGGGAGAAGATATTTGCAAATGACATATCTGATAAAAGGTAAGTATCCAAAGTATATTACAAACTGATCAAGCACCCAAAAAACAAATAATCCAACTAAAAAATGGGCAGAAGACATGAACAGACAGTTCTCCAAAGACATGCAGATGGCCAACAGACACAGGAAAAGATGCTCAACATCACTTATCATGAGGGAAATGCAAATCAAAACTACAATGACATGTCACCTCACACCTGTCAGAATAGCTAAAATCAGAAACACAAGAAACCACAAGTGTTGGTGAGGATGTGGAGAAAGGGAAACCCTCTTGCACCGCTGGTGGGAATGCAAACTGGTGCAGCCACTCTGGAAAGCAGTTTGGAGGTTCCTCAAAAAATTAAAAATAGAACTGCCCCTTGATCCAGTAATTGCACTACTGGACATTTACCCAAAGAATATGAAAACACTAATTCAAAGGGATACATGCACCCCTATGTTTATATCAGCATTATTTACAACAGCCACCCAAATGTCCATCAACAGATAAATGGATAAAGAAGATGTGGCGTAGCTACAACGGAATATTATTCAGCCATGAGAAAGAATAAAATACTGTCTTTTGCAACAACACGGATGGAACTAGAGGGTATAATGCTAAGTGAAATAAGTCAGAGAAAGACAATTATCATATGATTTCACTCCTATGTGGAATTTCAGAAACAAAAACCAACAGACAAAGGAAAAAAAGAGAAAAAAGAGAGAGAGACACAACAAGAAACATTCTTAACTACAGAGAATAAACTGATGGTTACTGGAGGGGAGATGGGTAGAGGGATGAAACAAACAGGTGACAGGGATTTAAGGAGGGCACTTATTATGACGAGCATGGACTGATGTATTTGCTGAATCACTATACTGTATGCTGGAACTAACAACACTTACGCTAACTCTACTGGAATTAAAATTAAAACCTTAAAAAAACACACTAATTTAAAAAGATTTCTTATTCCATTTAATTTTACATTAAGAATTTACGTCGTTAACTGAGTCAAACTTTAACTTGGCAGTTAATTTTGAAAGATCTAGTCCTAAATTTTAAAGACTGTATCATAAAATTTAGCCTCTAACCTTTAAAATTATGGAGAAATTAATAAAAACTACATATCTGTAATATGTAAACATAAAATTATGGAGAAATACATACAGAAAAACCAGGAACCAGTCTTTCCTTTTTTTTTTTTTAAATAATTAGACAAGAGTCCAGCATTATACTTCATGAAACTGATTTCTAATAATTTTCAATCCAAAAGTAACTACTTTTTGGATGATAATTTTACCTTTATCTGGTATTTTAAATTAGATTTTTTAATTCCTCAACTGTTCAAAGAAAGCAGCTTTGTGTGGAGCACTCAAGATTAAAGATAATATCTACAGGATTATTTTTTTAAAATATTTTAGTTATTTGACAGAGACAGACAGCCAGCAAGAGAGGGAACACAAGCAGGGGGAGTGGGAGAGGAAGAAGCAGGCTCCCAGGAGGAGCCCGATGTGGGGCTCGATCCCATAACGCCGGGATCACGCCCTGAGCCGAAGGCAGACGCTTAACGACTGCACCACCCAGGCGCCCCTATCTACAGCATTACTGACAGGTAGTACAACTTGAGAAAGAAGCCAGCAAATATTAACATATTTTGAAGAATGATGTAACTAAATGTCATACAAATTCATATAAAACTGCTTAATATAAATCTGCATGTGTAAATTCAATTGGGGACTTAAACATAAACACTGGAATTCTACAACTCAACTAATTCCAGTTTCTTGAAAGTGTACCTTTTAAACACACACAGGCACGGACAGACACACCCACCCCAAAGATCACCCCTTAAGTGGAAAACGGACAGCTCTGTCAAGTTAACACCAACAAACCTAGGAACTTTGTCTATCTCACCTGACCGGGCTTTTTGTTTGCAGTGGTCGCAGTTTGTTCCACAGTTTTCGCTTTTTTCTTTTCCTTCTTCTTTTCTTTGTCAGCAAAAGTGCCACGCATTTTAGATATTATATCAGAATCTGTTTTTGCATACTGGATTCGCTGTTTTAATTATTTGGAAACAGGTTACTATTCATTATGCTAAAGGCTGTTTACACTCTTCATTAATATTTCAAATTTCATTACACAAGTATACTACAAGCTGGTTTTAAACACATCCCTAAGGAAATCTGTCGAATACACTGGGCACCAAATGAAAATAAAGTGTAGTCTATGATTCACAACTTAGACAAAGTTAGACTCAACAATGCTTATTAGAAGAAAACACACAGATTTCCATATGGGAACCACAGAACTTTGAAACATCTGCACTACTGCTTCTCTCAATTTCACGAAACAGAGAAAAATGCGCTGGAAAGCTGTCTACTCCTTGGTAAGGACTCTCAGTAAAAGGGTCAAGATGTGTCGATAAGCTGTGGAATGTATCATATGGAATTTGTTATTTCCACACGTAAAGTACTAAAGATTGAGAATGATTTCCTTTTGAATATGATCTAGGATTTTTAAATGAAATGACTAACAATGGCAACAACTTAAACTTTAAAATGCTTTGAAAAGAAACAAAGGACGGCATCTCAGCTAGTGCAACCAGGCCATTTGCTGACTCCTCCTACACAGAGGCCAGCAGGAACAGTATGCCAGCGAGACAACAGGCGGGCGTTTAAAAACCCTAGTCTAGAAGAGCATTTCGTAAACTTGAACGTGCATTCTAACTACACAGAAGACGGCAGATTCTGATGCAGTAGGTCTGAGTGAGGCCTGAGATTCCGCACTTCTAACAGGCACAAAATAGATGGTGGGGCCCACACTTTGAGTAGTATGGCCCTGGCCTAAAGCATTATCACACAGCTAGATTCAACACCCATCACCCTAATTTTTCCCAGGAGTTAAAACTATTTTCTAGGGTGTATCTATTTGCAAACTGCAGTTTCCATTTCCAGGAAACATTTCTTCTCTGGAGCTGAATGAGTTGAAACCACCTCTCTGACCATATCAAAACACGAGAGTCCTACAAATTACGATCTAAAATTGCCTTATAAAATAAGAATTTCATCTCAGTCTGAAAGGAAACAAGTGACCTTCTAAAGCAGCATGACTTTGAAAGCAGAAAATCTGTTAAAACCAAAAGCAAGTCTCTCTTCTTCCTCAGCTAGAGATGAGCGTGCTGGGGGAAACGAGAGAGGGGCATCGTACCCTCACCTCAGTAAGCAAAGCTTTCTCCAGCTACTCTGGCTGCTGTACCGTCGGGTCCCCAGGCGGACTTACTGCTGTAAGCAACTGCCGGTTTTGCACGTCATCATCTAACCAGAAGGAATACGCTTAGACTCTTAGTCCCAAGGACTCCTTGCCATCTCCCCTGCATCTTCAACCCTCTCCCTGACCTGAACAGATTTTGGGTGACCTGTCCTTATGACACAGTCACTTCTGAAGACGTCTGATCTCAGCCATCATTCTTAGCTGGCTGGTCTATACTAGTGATTCTCAAGCAGAGGTGATTTTCTGCACAGAGGACAACTGGTGCTACTGAATGGAGACAGTCTGAGCTGTCATGCTATTGGCATGTGGTAGACAGAGCCCAGGAATGCTATTAAACACTGCAATGAACATGATAGCCCACCGTGACAAGAATTATTCTGGTCAAAATGTCAGAAGTACCAATGCTGAAAAAAACTGGTCGAGACCGAATACCCATAAGGGATAAAAAAAAGTACACCAACAGCTTAGAGAAGGGGCAAGGTTTACATTTATGCCAAAGGTTTTATAAAAGAAGCCATTCAGGAAGATTGTTGTCCTTCACTGAGGTATTTTGGGCATTAAATAGCCAAATATCCTTGAATTCAGGTAATTTTGTTATGAGTTCCAAGTTGTAGCAAATTTTGCTTATTTCTGATCTGGTATGTTGGGAATTAGAAGAGCAACTACAACCACCTGAATAAACACAACGCAAGACAGCTCCAAGAACACTGTCCTTCCTCTTCCAGGATGCTGGGAATTTGGCAGTACCTGCTACCTTCCTGAAGGCAGAGAAGGGAACTCATAAAATACTTTCAGCGCATTATCCGTCTACCGGATTTTTTCCATTGATTTAAAATAATTAGTTGGCAAAGTGAAGCCAGTGCTAACAATGTCCAGCTCTCCTGTATCTGAGTAAGCAGTGCACGCAAACTTGTCATCTCAACTCAACAGAACAAAATCTTCAACGGGAAGAATTCGTTCCTCTGTGTTAATGTAATTTTAGATTTAAACTAAAACCCAGTCTTAACGCTCCTGCCAACTGCGATCTCCATTATACTATTTCTTCATACTTACTAAGACAGACAAACTGGTTTCAGGAAATTCCAACTTATTAAAAAGAGTGTATGTAGGCATAATCCCCGTTTTCTGAGGTGGGCCTTTCCACACAGCTGGTGCCCATCAGATGGGAAGTGATGGGAAAAGGGGAACTGGATAGAAGAGGAGAAGAAAACTTGCTCTAGTAACAGAGAAAAAACGCCCACTCCTGAATTAAACAATGTGCTATATAAAGGCCCTCGAACCACTGACCACAGCCAACACTGCCTGTTTTTGTAAATCAGGTCTTGCCGGAACACAGCCACATTCGTTCATTTGCACACCACCTATGGCTGCTTTTGCTGCCATAAAGGCAGAGTTAAACAGCTGCAGGACAGATCACCTGGCTCACAAAGCCTAAAATACCTTCTATCTGGCCCTTCAGGACAGCGTGCCAACTCCTAGTTTTGGGGGGAAAAAATCGTAACACTGGGTGTCAGGTTAGCTTTTGAGGCCTTGTACTGCCACTGGGTATATTAATATAACCTAGACTGGCAACTACCCTTTCTGTGCCTGACTCTTCTTTTTTTTCCGAGTCTTCGTTTCAAAAATAAAGGGATTAGACCAGTATCTGCACTACAGACTACAGGCCAAATCCAACCAGCCCACAGCCTGTTTTTGCATGGTCTATAGTTTAAGGACTCCCCTCCTCCCCCCAATTTTAAAGGACTGTTAAAAAACATGCACAGACACAAGAATATGTGACAGAAACAGTCTGTGGCCCATAAAGCCTCAAATATTTACTATCCAGTCTTTTAAAAGTTTTTGCTGACCTCTGAATTGGCCCAAAGGATAGCCAATATGCTTACATTTTACAGGTACTGAAAATGAACACAGGCACACAGCTAATTACGGCAGAATCAGAATGAGGATCCAGGGCCTGGAAACTCTGGGCCTTGGGTCTTTCCTCGAGGTCTCTTCTCTTCCCACTCCAGTCTCGGGATAAAGCACTAGGAATCCGTACCCAAGGTACTCTGTACTCACTTACACATGCAGAACCCCTTGCTTTACACTCTGTCTCCACCCTAATCCAATCCTCTACCATCTCTGCCTTACACCAGTGGCCTCCTGAGTTCTCCAGTCCCACATGACCCTCCCACAATCCAGTCTTCACGCCGCAGCTAAATGTGAATCTCACGATGTCATTCCCGAGGTTAAAACTTTCTATGCATAACTATTTCACTGTTGCTCATTGTTTGTTCATCAATAAAACCTATGAATTTTTCTTAAATCACTGCTTCTTCTAGACTGCATAGCTTCTGATACGTATTTCCCTATGCTATTTTCTGAAACTTCAAATTCATTTCCTCTTTGACCCATGATTTTTGTGTTTTGTATTGCTTTACAAGTTTACAAAGGTTTCTTTTTACTCTTCTGAGTTAAACTTCTAGTTCTTTTGAGATGAGAATATTGCCAATACTGCCACTATTCTTTAAACACTGTACACCTTGATATATTTTGTTACTGCCTATCTGATCTATCATAAACTAGCGAATTATAAACTCTACTATTACTGTGCTTCTATAAACACAAATGTGTAAATAAAACAAACCCAAACTTCCTCTAACACATAATTAAAAGCAGAAATGAACAGCCATAGTTTCAAATGTGTATCTACAAACTTAACATACCATTAACAGTGATTAAATGCAAAATAATAAGATTGCCTTACCATTGGTTTACCATAAAATGGAAATCCTTGTAACTGTCTCAAGGCATTTGTGGATGAGCCCAGTTCCTTAAAAATAACAAAGGCTTGCCCCCTCATCTTCATGGTCTTTAAAGCCACAATATCTACAACGTGGCCAAACTGAGAAAACAGGGCGTACAGGGATCTCTTCAACTCTGAGCAAAAGTAGAGGGGAAAACAATTTATTTGTGAAAGAAACAATGACAAAACTCTTCATAAAATGACACTGCACTGAATGCCCCCCACCATACATTTACTTATTTATACAAAGTTACATATTTTAATAAAATCACATTATACTATTTAAAAGTTGTTTCAAACCACTGTATCTATGAGTGAAGACATAGTCACCAAATTTTCAGCCCCTACCAATTTTTGTTTTTAAAAAGCCTTAAAATCCTCACACAAAAGGAACAAGCCATTATTTCAGGTACTGACAAAGATAACTACGTGGGAAGTTTTAAAGCAGCACAGTTTTTAAGATGCCAGTAATTAAATGCACTTTGGTTGTGAACAGATGTTTTTTAAAAGCACTTACCTTCTTTTTTAATTTTGTCATTCATATTGTTGATGTAAATTGTATGATTCGGTCTGATATCCATGTTTGGAGTTAAACTGTTCAAATTGTCTAAGGAGACAGTAAATATTGTTATAAACAGGGAGCATTAACTCACACTGTTGTATGGTATAAGGATGTAACACAGGGATTATTAACTTCCCAATTTTCTCTCGATCCCAAATGTCAGAAAATACCAGTTTGTTAGTCTTTAAAACCTCTCCAGCACTTGGCTAGCCCTCCTTTTTAAACAAAAAAAAAAAAAAACAGTTCTCAGGCTGAAACCTTGGTGGAGCACCAGTATCTAGGCAGATTTCAATAACATTATTTCACCCAATGTATTTATTTTTATACTTATCTTTCACTTGCAACAAACAATAGTTTTTTCACCTGCAAAGTTACAAAGTAACTTTTGTTTTTTAATGAAATTATTTTTACTTATTTAAGTAGGCTCCACACCCAGCATGGAGCCCAACATGGGGCTTGAACTCATGACCCTGAGATCAAGAGCTGGATGATTAACCGACTGAGCCACCCAGACACCTCACTTAATGAAATTATTTTTAAAATGTTTTAGGTTTTAAAAGAAATGAGAAAGAAACTAGCAAATGTGTGCCCAGTAAAAATCATTAAGACAACATATTAAGGAAGTCTGTCAAGCAATACTTCATGATACACTTAAAAAATGCTTTCCGGGGCGCCTGGGTGGCACAGCGGTTAAGCGTCTGCCTTCGGCTCAGGGCGTGATCCCGGCGTTATGGGATCAAGCCCCACATCAGGTTCCTCCCCTGTGGGCCTGCTTCTTCCTCTCCCACTCCCCCTGCTTGTGTTCCCTCTCTCGCTGGCTGTCTCTATCTCTGTCGAATAAATAAATAAAATCTTTAAAAAAAATAAATAAAAATAAAAAATGCTTTCCTACCAGTTACTTAATTTATATACACATCACCAGCTGTCCTCACTCTAAGGTTAACTCTAACGGACTTGAAATTAAGGAGCTCAGAGACAGCAGTATTGCATGATGGTTAAGAGCTCAGATTCTAGTATCAGCCTCCTGTGAATTCAAATCCTCTCTACGCTTATTACTAGCTGCTTGACTGAAGGCAAGTTCCCTAATCTCAGGTCCACAGCTGTGAGATGGGGCTGGTGTAACAGCGTTTACCTACTAGAACTCAGAACACTAGACGAGATAAAGTTCTAGCACAGTTCTCAGATGGGCAGTGAGCACTTTGAGTAGCTGTTACTAATGGCTAGTACAGATAAAGGACTTGCCTATCGTTAGCTAATAAACAGCAGGCTTGGGAATTGCACCCTTGTCTCCTCTTTTGCACTTTTCTTTCACATCACATGGTTATTTCATTTTTTACACCGTTTTCAGTTGTCAACTGCTGACTCTGCTTTATCTCCTCGGGTGCCCCCCCATACTCCTTCATTTCACCAATTTTAAGCCCACTGTGTGTGAAAAGTATAGGAAGCCTGACAAGGAAAGTACCTACGGACAGGGACTGCACTTGTGCGGAAACAGGTGAAAGGTAACGCTTCTCAGACTTGCGACCCCCCTACCTCAAACTTGGAGGGGCTGGGGTAGCGAATAGAGCGAGAAGAAAGTGAGAGATCAGACTGAAGGCAGAGCTCTCACAGGAGAGGCCCTTGAAGATCTCATGCGAGGTTTGACGGTGGTCTGGATTAGAGCAAGGGCACCTGAGTCCAAAGTGAGCTTCCCGCCTGTCCAGCCACAGGCACGTTCGACCAAAGCCCCAGGAAGCGGCCACGCGATCGCCGATCCCAACCCTTCCCACTACAGACAAATCCCCTAAATTCGGAGGCCTAGCGGGACCAGCGCGTCAGTTTCCAACTCCCCCCGCCCTCTCGCCAACCCCTCCGCGAACCCGGGAGCGAATCCGCGCCGTCCCCAGCACCGCGCCCCGTCCACTCCCGGCTCCCACAAGTGGGCGTCTGGCAGAGCGGCAGCCGACAACCGGAAGAACGGAAACAGCGAACGAGAACACTTTCCAACTCACCTGAGGCCTAAGCCCTTCCCGCACGAACCGAAAGCCGGAAACGGAGCCGCTACCGGAAGTTATGCCACCACGCGCCTCAATCAAACGCCGACAAGTCGAGCAGTCGATCTCAGAGTTGATCGATGCCCTCCGGCTCCGACGGCGGCAGCTGGGAATCTCTCTGCGCATGCGCACATCTGGCGGGCGGGAAGGGAGGATGGAGACCGGGAAAGAAGCCTGTGGGGGATCTTCGTGGATTACACTGGGGGTGCAGGGAGGCGATAGCGAAGGGCAGTGATTCCTTAACCAGCCACGACTTTGTGCGGTTTTACCCCACACGACGGTGGCGTCCGGTTTAATATCACCTTGAGGGCACCTGGTACCTCCCCCCAAATGTCCTCCCATTCCTGGTGCTCTTGAGCGGAAGCCTCTCACCATTCTGCTGATAAGTGTGAATCTCAGAAGCAACTCAGGTTGAGACTCCAAAGCAGAGAGAATCGATGCCTCGCTTCTGCTCTCTCACCTGATAAGGCAACCACCTCCAATAATAGCCAAGCAGGCACCCCTAAGATCATCTGCCTAAACTCACTGGAAAAACAAAACCAAACCCTACTACCTTTCACATCTTCTTTCCCCACAAAATCCCTAGATTGTTTTAGGACAATACAAGCTGTTGATATTGATGCCTAACTGAATGGGAATCCAAAAAAAAGTACATGCAGTCATTCTTCTCATCAAATGTATGTAAAGTATCATCAGAAACATGAAACGGTTATGAGCGAAGGGAAGTCTAATTTTGTATCTTCTGGTAACCTTAAAAATAAAACTTATTTTACCAGCAAAAAAGTGGGCTTACTCAGGGAATGGCAGGGAATTCTAAAATTCAAGACAAGCAAGTCACAGACAAACCATTGGCAAACCCAACAAACACAGCAGGGGAATGTTATTTGTATGGAGAAGAAGGAGGAAATTGGGAGGGGTTGTTTTGAAGGAAAATCCGTTGGAATAAAGCAAGATCTCTGGGTAATGAGGGTTTCTCATTGGCTGAGTTGCAGAGGTAACAAATTTCTTAGAGAAGATGCAATGTACATCTTTTTGTCTGTTGGGACCTGTAATTGATGATTCTTTCCTACTAAGGTTTCTTTCCTTGGGTCTGTAATTGACACTAACTTTGGAGTTTGTAATTGACAATTCTTTCTGTAATTGACATTGAGTGGTACTCCCTTTTCTAGTCTCCCCAGTCCACTTTAGTGAGGTTTCCCTTTATTAACTTTAGCACTTCCCCTTAACTAATCTCTCTGAGCCTCCTTTCTTTATCTGTAAACTAAGAAGAGTAGTAATACCTCCTTTTGGAGCTATTGTGAGGATTAAGTGAGCTAAATGTAAAGTGGTTAGCACACTGTCAGGCACAAAATAAATGTTTTATAAATGTTATTCATAAATGCTGGCTATGGTTTGTACATATGGATGAAGAGGCCAACTAGGTTGGTTTTATAAATGGGGATTTTTATTTTTTTAAAAAATCACCTGAAGTTGGAACAACTTGAAACTAATGTAAGCTTCTTAAGGGTGGGGATTTTTGTCTACTTTGTTCACTCAAGTACCCTCAGTGACTAGAAAAGTTAACTGAGGGGCGCCTGGGTGGCACAGCGGTTAAGCATCTGCCTTCGGCTCAGGGCATGATCCCGGCATTGTGGGATCAAGCCCCACATCAGGCTTTTCCGCTATGAGCCTGCTTCTTCCTCTCCCACTCTCCCTGCTTGTGTTCCCTCTCTCGCTGGCTGTCTCTATCTCTGTCAAATAAATAAATAAATCTTTTTTAAAAAAGTTAACTGATAATAAATATATTAAATGAACGAATGAAATTTCATGGAAAATTAGGCAGCACTAAAAAATGTGACATTTTACGAAGATGCATGTAAGTGTAGGACATAAACAATCACAGAAAAGCATTATTTTCATATATATATATCAGAAGAAATGTAACTAGTTCTATCTCAGTTAAAGAATTATGAGGGAATATAAAGGGCATATCCTTAATACATTAAAAGAGACTATAAACTACAAATAATTTCTGAATAACAAAGGACGAGCTGTCCTTCACATTAATATGGGCGTCTGTGCCATTAATTAATTTTGTTTGATGTTACTGAGGATGGCTTATCTATTTCTCTGAAAATAAGCTATAACCTGACAGTATTATGCAAGTGCTTCTGGCCAAGAACTCATCATAACTATTAAATGGGAATGATGTAGGACTTTGCCAAGATAGGAAGAAAACACCGCAGGAAACACAGAGACCTAAAGACAAGCTACGTAGTGTTTAACAACTAAATAATCCCTATACGTTACACTGTGAGAAAGAAATCCTCTAATGCCAACTCAGTGACAATGATCTGCTGCTATTTCCCAGCTTCTTCTCAAAAGAGCTCGTGCATTTTCCTGTCCTTGGGCAGTTGCTCTGTGCTTTCCAATAGTCCACTGATGGTCCTCCATAGTTTCCTGAATGATCTTGAGAAACCGGTAATTGAAAGCAAGAGTGAGAAAGGAAAGAAGGGGAGAGAGGAGCTTTTCTGGTCCTGTGAGAAGTCTTGCATGGCCTGGTTATAGAACTTATTAAGAGTGTTATAATATCTAAACCTTGGTCAGCTGTATTATAAAGCAGCTGAGGCTGGACACCTGTTACCTGGACCTACTCTGAAAGCATAAGCAGAACTATAGTTGTGTTAGTTGCGTTTTTAACTTAGCTCCACGTTCTGTTTTGTTCCCTACTTATGTTTTATGCACCTTTTATCAACCATTAACTTTGCCTTTTCTGCTCCTAGTCCCTGTTTACCCACTGATCGTAGTAACCTGATGGGGATCCGATGATGCTAACATTTGTATTGAACTTATCTGCTTAACCGATTGCCAGGTCCCAAAGGTGCCTCATTGTCTGAAAGAATGAGCACCTCCAGGTTGTGTCAAGGCACCCCCCACACACACTCAAGTTTTCAAGAAACCTTTCACCCTCTTCTGTGTATTCACCTCCTTCCCCAACCATATATAAACTTTCCCTAGGCTCAACTGGGCAAGGCAGCTTTAGGAATGATCCCCTGCCTTCTCCTTGGGCTGCCATTCTGATAACAAGGCTGTCTTTGCTTCAGAGTCAGTGTCTCAGACATTGGCTGGCTGCGCCCTGGGTGCACGGACAAGTTTGAGTTCTATAACGGAACTGTCATTCCTTTATAACCAAATTCACCTCTTGAGGATCAGATCAGGAATCAGTGTCAAAAGCTTTCGTGGTTTTAAAAATAATAGAAGAGCAAATGGGTTTCCCTGGAGTTCTGTTCAGACCAGTCTCTCTCACATTTCAGTTAAGCAACATGATTTACTTTCCTGTGGAACAGGTTTTTTATCAGACTAAACCCAGAGACACCACTGTAACACCTTGGGCAGGCTTGACGTGTCTACTGATGATGAAACTTGCTTAGTTTAGGGGTAGCAGAAAAATGCCTACAAACAATTGGGAATAAAACGGTGTCAAGACACCTAAATTGCAAGGATGATAACTGAGGTGTCTCTTAGTGACTCAGAATGCACAAATATTTACTTACCTTATCTGCACGTGTTTTATGTTTCTCATTAAATGTTTTCAGTGTCTTGCTGCAGTAGTTCCGAGATGGAGCCATGTTTAGAGGAAAATGCATCATAAAACTGGTGGATAAATTTTAGCTTATTTATGTTAGATAGAGCCACAAAACGTACGACCATTTGTTTGTAGCTTCTTTCTCTCCCCAGGTGGCGATTAGATTAAGAAATTTATGTAGAGTGAAATTATTTTCACAACAAGCATTAAACAAACCTAGGCATTATTGTTGAGCACTAAATTGGGTTTACCTTTCCCTCGCTGGTTGAGATTAGGTTTGCTGAAACTTCCTAAAAAGCACCCCCACCCTCGCAATTCAGGAAGGAAACCATTTTGTGTGATTATTTCCGTTCACTTCAGCCCTTCCGTTTCTTTCTTTCTTTCATTTTTTTTTTTGGAAATATTCTTGTTTTCAGGGAAGAAAAAAAAACCTGAAGTAACTATCCCCTCTGATATGTACTACTGTGTTAATGGTAATAATCCCATCCACAAGGATAATTCCCTCTCCCCCAGATAGGTGAAATCTGAGCTAGGCCATGATAATATATGTGTTCCTTAAAGTTTGGAAGCAGCAGTTTGCCTTTGAAGACCTAATAACTAATCCAAGAGAAATTTGTTGGGGGGGAGGGAGACCTGAACTTCTTATTGCTTAATATTATGATATGTGCAAGTTGCGTTTGGCATGGTGTCTTCTGACCTTCTCTGAGGTCTGCGAAAATAATCTCACAAAGCTGCCATTCTCTTTGAGGCTGGAAAAATAAGGTGCTAGTCTCATTAGGCCCACCTAACAAGCAAAATATTATGGAGATAACAATTTTTAAGTAGAGCAGGTTTTGCTTCTATGATTTAAGATGTAATTTTTTTGAGTCTTAAGCCCTATGACAATAGGAAAACCCAAACTTGAAAAAGGAAAGTTCTTTTTTAAATGTCAGACCTCAATTATGGAATTTATACATGATATATCATTGATTTCATGGACATACCCCAGCTATCCTAATCCAGTGCTTCTCAAACATTAATGTGCACACGGCTCAGCTAGGAATTTTGTTAAAATCAAGTTTCGATTGAGTAGATCTAGGATACAGCCTAAGAATCTGCAGTTATAGCAGCCTTCCAGGTGATGCCGATGCTGCTGGTCCCTCATATTTTAGGTAGGGAGATCGAAAGCATTTCCTCTTTAAGATAATTAATTAATCCCTAGATTATCAGTATCTCACAATAGTTAGCTCTAAAGCCACAGAGCTTTTATCAGATACAGAATACTATCTTCCTATGCAAACACAAATCAACCATTTCTTTCAAAGAAGGTGCTATTTATCTGAAGCTTTATTTTAACTGCCTTCTACTGGGCATTTGGAAATAAATCTTAGGTGAGAGTGAGAAAGTCTGGAATTTATATTCCTTATTGACGAGAGATTGCTTTATTGTTCCTTAGGCCCAGGGTCACCTCCTAATTTGTGGTACTCATTATATCTGTGCACAAACGTTCTGATTCGTATCTCCTTCCAGACTCGTGAAGGGTTTGAACTTCTCCACACCCTTTGGAAATCGTCATAGTAGTGTAACTTGTTTCGGCTAATGCAGTCTGAGGACATGAGATACATGTCATCTCCAGGCAGCAGCGTTGAGAGCTAGTGCACAATTAGCCAAGTGCCCTCTTTCCTGGCTTGGTGATCTTGGAAATATATCCCAAAATGGAACCTCTGTCAAGCTTAGGTCCCTGAGTGATTTCAGTGATTAGACACCTCCCTTACACACACAGACGTCACGTCAAATTGCTGGTGTAACATAAGCAAGACATAATTAACTGAGGTTTAGGGGGTATTTGTTAAGGTGGCATAGCTTAACCAATCCTGACTTATATACTAATTGAAACCATCTCGGAGAAATAATTCTTAGAAAGTTCAAGAGTTTGGGGAGCCTGACTGGCTCAGTCGGTGAAGTGTATGCAACTCTTGATCTCAGGGTTATGGGTTTCAGCCCCAAGCTGGGTGTAGAGATCACTTAAAAAAAAATAAAATCTTAGGAAACAGAACTTCAAGAGTTTTACAGAAGTAGTTTCACAATGAAGGATTGTTTCTGAGTCCTAAGAGGTTATGTAGCTGAAGTGGCTCATTTCTTTTGAAGGAAAATCAAAGTAATCAATTTATAACTGCAGTTAGCCCTTGAATAACGCAAGTTTATACTGCGTGGGTCCACTTCTTTGCAGATTATTCTTAATAAATTCAGTACAGTACTGTAAATGTATTTTCTCTTCCTTATGATTTTTTAAAGATTTATTTTAGAGAGAGAGAGAGCATGGGGGGTGGACGGAGGAAGGGGCAGAGGGAGAGACAAAATCTCAAGCAGGCTCTACACTGAGCACAGAACCTGATGTAGGGCTCGATCCCAGGACGCTGAGATCAAGACCAGAGCTGAAACCAAGAGTCAGACACTCAACCGAGCCACCCAGGTGCCCCTTCCTTATGATTTTCTTAGTAGCAGTCTTTTTTCTCTAGCTTACTTTATTAAGAATACCGTATATCAGGGGCGCCTGGGTGGCACAGCAGTTAAGCGTCTGCCTTCGGCTCAGGGCGTGATCCCGGCATTATGGGATCGAGCCTCACATCAGGCTTCTCCGCTATGAGCCTGCTTCTTCCTCTCCCACTCCCCCTGCTTGTGTTCCCTCTCTTGCTGGCTGTCTCTATCTCTGTCGAATAAATAAAATCTTTTTTAAAAAAAGAATACAGTATATCATACATATAACGTACAAAATATGTGCTAATTAACTATGTTATCAGTAAGGTTTCTGATCAACAGTATTAGTCAAATTTGGGGGGGATCGAAAGTTGTATGTGCATTTTCAACTGCATGGGGGTTCTAACCTCTAACCCCCACATTAGGGCCAAATGCATATGGTCCATGTTTTGAGTGACCTTTATGTAGTAATTTAAACCTAGATTTGTTGGGCATGTATGTTGGATGACTATGTAAGAAAATATCTTAAGGCCTAGCTGAGAGAAGAATCTGTGGTTGGTAACATTTTCACATACCTTCAGAGAAGGGTTCTAAAGAAATAAAGAGATGTCATGCTCACACTCTAATTTTAGAGTGGTCAGAATCATCTTGCAACAAGAAACCAAGATATGTATTAAACATTTCAGGCACGATTTAACATCATGAGACAGTTTGGATTCTTATCCCAAAGAAGTTGAAAGAAAAAAAAATGAAGCTTCTAGTTTGAATTGTAGGTTATTTTTGGACTAGACAACCCCGGAAATTATTTCTGTCTAAGGAATCCAAAACAATTATGTAAATGAGGCTAGTACTTCCTATTCTATTTTGTTTAGGGTGAGTGGGGATCAGTTCAACTATTGTAAATTTCCCTAATATCCACTGGCAGAAACATCATCACCTAGGTTAATGAGTTTATTAAAATGGATGGTGAAAAAATAAGAAATAATATGTATCTCTTATTGATATGGGATAGTCTCTCCTTAATCAGTCTTTTATTTTTTCAGTTTTACTATGAAACTACTTTCTGACATTTAATGTTACCAAATTTCTTCAGTTCCTGAGAGATATTAATATGACATAATACATTTTGTCATTTTAGTAGAAGATTCTGAGTAAGACCGGTCAGTTGAGAAGGCAGAAAGAAATTAGTTCTAAGTTATTTCCTTGCGACTGAAATTGCAAATGTCAGATTCCATTACAGGTGGCTAAGAGCAGAAGAGCTCCTCCCTTGCTTCATCCAACAGAGGGTATCCCAGAAGTCTTTGTGCAGTGTTAAGCTTTAAATAGCTTAACACAGGACTAAGACCTTGGGACACTCTTATCTTTATTGAACACCTAGCAAATCCCGCGCTAGCTAAGGAAGACATGATTGTAAGCAGCACAGACATACTAGTTGGTCTCACAGAACTTCCGATCTCCTGTAGGTGTCAGACCACTAAGTAAATGCTTGTGAACAGCCACTGTGGAGATGTTCCCATTACTCTTGCTGCGTAACAAACTGCACAAGACTATGCCTCCTGGACTCTGTGGGTCAAGAATTCAGTCAGAGTGTGGCTGGGTGATTCTTCTACTCCTGGAGCGACTGCAGGCACTCAGTGGGACTCAGCTGATGGATCGGCTGATCTAGAGAATCCAAGTGGCTTTGCTCACGTTTGGTGGAAGGAGGGGCTGAATGACTGAGCTCACATGGGACTGGCAACTGAGCATCCATTAATGGTGTCTCCAGCCTGGTAGTCTCCGATAGTCGGATTTCNTGACTGAGCTCACATGGGACTGGCAACTGAGCATCCATTAATGGTGTCTCCAGCCTGGTAGTCTCCGATAGTTGGATTTCTTTTTTTTCTTTTTTTTTTTAAGATTTTATTTATTTATTCGACAGAGATAGAGACAGCCAGCGAGAGAGGGAACACAAGCAGGGGGAGTGGGAAAGGAAGAAGCAGGCTCATCGCGGAGGAGCCTAATGTGGGGCTCGATCCCAGAATGCCGGGATCACGCCCTGAGCCGAAGGCAGACGCTTAACCGCTGTGTCACCCAGGCANGCCTAATGTGGGGCTCGATCCCAGAATGCCGGGATCACGCCCTGAGCCGAAGGCAGACGCTTAACCGCTGTGTCACCCAGGCACCCCAACGGTAGTTGGATTTCTTACACAGGGGCCAGGTTCCCCCAGACAATATGTCTCAAGAAAATTAGGTGGAAACTTCATGACATTTTTGGACCCAGCCTGGAAAGTCACACAACAAAACTTCCAACAATTTCTTGTTGGTTAACGAAGGAGTCATAAAGCCAGCCTAGATTCAAGGAGAAAGAAATTGGATTCCATTTCTTGGTGTGGGAATAGCAAATTCACACTGTAGAAAGCTTGTGGGAAAGGAGATACTATTATGGCTATCTTTTTTTTTTCTTTAATGGTTAAAAAATTTATACGTAGAATTAGCCAGCTGGACTCGGTTTAGATGATCCCACTTTTGTTGGGTCAACATCCCAAGCACCATAGTCAGGAGCTAGTTGAACATATGCTTTATTCTCTTTATCAGGCTTGATCAGGGTGTTGACCTTGACCACATCAATGTCAGAGAGCTTCTTCATAGGCTGTTCGATCTGGCGCTTGTTGATTTTGACATCCACAATGAATAGAAGTGTGTTGTTGTCTGCTGTCTTCTTCATGGCTGACTCGGTGGTCGGGGGCTTGATGATGGCATAGGGGTCAAACTTGTTTCTCCTGGGGGCACTCTTTTGAGGATATTTCGGCTGCCTTCAGAGCCACAGTGTCTTAGGCCGTCAAAAGGTGCTTGATATGCAGATCTTCTTTATGACTATCTTCGAAAATACAATCTTCCAGAAAAAGAAAGAAAGAAAAAACACAGAGTTGGAGGGAAAGACTTTGTAGAACTAAAGGTAAGAAAGACAGGCAGTTAGAAAGGTAGCAAATAGAAAGAAGACAATGGAGACGTCCCTTGGCAGAGTAAATACTTCTTGCAAAGGCCCTATGGTGAAGAGGAATTTGCCAAATTTGAGGAACAAAACAAAACAAAACAACAGCTGGAGCTGGAGTGTGGAGGGTGAGGGAGAGGGTGAGTTTCAAAGAATAGGTAGTATCTTGCAAGCCATGTTAAGACATCTGAGTGCTGTACTAAGAGCAGTGGAATCAGATGTTTAAGCAGAGAGTAACATGATCTGAGGCTTTGCATGGATCATTCTGAATGATTTGGAGGGGTCAAGTGTGGGCCAGTTAGGAAATGGTTGCAGTGTCCATGCTGACGATGAAGGTGGCCTGAATTAATATGGTGGTGGAGAAGATTTGAGTTTCATTTAGAGATGTAATTGAGAGATATTGCTGTGGATTGAACTTGGAGAGGGCAGGGATTGTGAGATGTATTGGTTTCCTACAGCTGCTATACAAATGTGGAAAGTGAAATAAAATGGAGCCAGTTATGTCAAGGGATCTTAAAATGGAGCCATGAGGCCATTAAGGAAATGGACCCTTTGCACATTCTCACTGGGTAGAACCATGAACTTTTGAACTGGGCCAAATCCCAAATGTTCCAAGGACTCTACAACTCGCTTTTGCTTAGTGGTGGTCTTAGCAACCATTTATGTCTACCAAGACGTTTTCTGCCACCAACACTAACCAAAATCTTTATAAAAACCTATACAAGCATTCCATTTTGTCTTTAAAAACTCCCTGGCTTCTGTTCCCTAGTGGGACACAGTGTGGATTGCTACCTAAATCTCTGCTCCCCAAACTGTAATTCTGAGACTCCAAATAAATGCTTCTGTTCTATTTTGGCTCTGCCTCTTCTTTTGGTTGACACAACTACCAGAAATTAAGTGGCTTAAAACAACAGAAACTTATTCTCTCATAGTTTTGGAGGCTAGACGTCTAAATCAAGATGTCAGAGCGCCAAGCTTTCTCTGAATGTCCTAGAGGAAAATCTATTCGATGCCTTTCTCTTGGTTCTGGTGCTTATTTTAAATAGGTTAAATTTCACATGACAGTGACATGCCCAGGTGGGGAGGTCAAGCAGGTAGCTGGATAGACAAGTCTAGAGATTTCTGAGGGGAAATCTGGACAGGAAGCCCTATGTTGAGGGAACTGTAACCTGCTGAGGGACAAGCAAGGGAGTACAGGAGAACTGGTTGGTGAGAACAGAGAGAAAAGCCTAGAGCCCCAGGGGACCTCTGTTCAATGTCTCAAGACTGAAGAGAGAAAATCAAGACCAGTGTTAGGCTAGAAAATGTTTAACAACTAGCTCTCCAGGGGGAGGAGGGAGGAGGAAAGCCCTGCTTTATGAAGTTGGCCAATTCCTGTGGTGTAAATATGGTGTACTTACTCCTACTATGATCACAGGCTTGAAAAGTTCCTGAAAATTTAAAAACTGATTGCTTACAAGCTGGAACGAACTGGCTCCAGCCCATCCCTGAGTCAAGGCCCTGGTTCTGGTACTTGCTGTGTAAGCTGAACCTTGCCCTTTCTGGGCCTTCGTATCATTATCTAGGAAATGAATGGCTGCTCCTAGTGGTTTCTTCAGGGCGCTTTCCTGCTCTCACATAGCATAAAACCAACAGTCAAATTTGGTTTGGTTTTGATGGTCACGGGCCCTTTGAGGCCCATGTGTATGGGCAGAGTATGTGGTATTTTCCAATTAAAGAGCTGAATGGGTGAGGCCTAAGTCGTGACACTCCCAGTCTGCGCCCGTCAACTCCTGGCTTTCAGATGTATATACACATACAAAAAGGAGGAAGACTGGAAACTACCGTCTCACTCTCTGGAGTCCTGTTGGCAAATTTAAGCTCTATTTGTCTCTCCTCAATTTGCCCTGCCCTCGGCCCAAGAAGTCACCTCCAGGCTACTCCTTGGACAAGGTCTGCCCTGGGGTGTGAAGAGATCCATGGAGGCCCTAAAAGAGGACCCAGACCACTTAGACAGAGGATTCTGAAGTCCCTGGACCCAGAGCATAATCCAGTAAGGAAAGGGATGTAGGTTCTGGTGGTGACAACCACTTGGCCCCTTGAACTGGAGGGGCTTCTCTTGCCCCTCTTGCCTAAGGGGGTTGCTGTCAAAACACATGGAATATATGAGATAAAGTAATAGGAAATAACCTACTACTCATGGTGGTATTTGACCAAAAGGGGTTCTGGGGCACCTGGGTGGCACAGTGGTTAAGCGTCTGCCTTCGGCTCAGGGCGTGATCCCGGCGTTATGGGATCGAGCCCCACATCAGGCTCCTCCGCTATGAGCCTGCTTCTTCCTCTCCCACTCCCCCTGCTTGTGTTCCCTCTCTCGCTTGCTGTCTCTATCTCTGTCAAATAAATAAATAAAATCTTTAAAAAAAAAAGGGGGTTCTTTCTACAGGAATATGTATACATATTAAGCGCGTGCTTTATACTGTGGGAGACACCAGGCCTGGGTGATACACTCTCTCTTCTCTCATAGGCAGGAAAAACTTGTTGAGGAAAGGAGACACTTGAAAAGTGTAACTGATCCGAAAGGCACTTTTCTGAAATGTACAAAATGGTACACAGCCTGGCTCTGTGGAATGCAGAGAAGTGGGGGGAATTCGAGCTGAGAAGCTCAAAGAAAACCACCCAGAAGCAGCTCTGGGAATAGATAGACAGATAAGGCATTCAGAGGTCACACTCAGGAACAATGAGCAGACTATCACAGAATGTTAGAGTTGGAAAGCAATGGTAAATAAACTGGAATAAATAGTGCTGACAGCTTCTTTCTAGCTTTGATGCTAGAAAGTGAAGAGCCCCTGAAGATTTGCTTTCTTTTCCTGATAAAATAAGTCAAAAAAGTTACTCAGAGATGTTTTAAGGTTTTTTGCATGCAAATTGACCCTTTGCCAGGGAGATAATCCAAAGGCTGTTAATGAGCCAAGGCAAAAAAGAGGATTTATGAAAGAAAGGAGAAAGGAGAGAGAAAAACTACGAATGGTCTGGAGCAGTGAACCTTGGGTTACTTGTTTTGGGTACACAATTTGCTGGCAGGTTGCTGAAAGGTCAGCTGGACCATCTGACCTTGAGCAGACCAATTGGGCATTGAATACAATCATTTTATTTCTTTATGGATGTGGGGAAAGCCCTTGAGAGCTGACGTGTGGCACACACACGCCTGCATAGCTCCTTCATTAACATCTCCACCTTCCTTAGGCTACAACACACCATGTCTCTCTTCGGAGGTGATTTAGGACAGTATAGGAAGCTTTGAAAATCAGGCAGAAAATCACCCTTTTAATACAATTTTTCTATGGGGGGGTATTACTTCATTGTCTATTTCATATGCTTATTTTGCATAATTACAATTCTGGTGAATACATAATATTCATATAAAATCTTGGTTTTTACCTTCTATTACATCATTGCCCTCTGAAGATTTCTCTACGGCTTCACATCACTTCTTCTCACTCCTAGCACCTCGGCGGAGGGGGGGGGGTTTCGTCCAGCAGTTAAATGCACACCAAAAAGGGGGGGGAAGCAATATTTAGAGAAACAAAAATTCATAAGAAGCAAGAAAGAGGTCTTTATATAGTTGAAAGTTTGCTTGTGGGGGAGGAATCTGGCTTGCTCTGAACGGTCCCAGAGCTCTCAGTTGAGACCAAGAGGCAGAAGTCACAGGGAGACACGTTTCGCTTTGCAGAACGCACTGAGAACCAGGCCGGCTCTCTGGGGTGGTGAGTCCCCCGTCCCTGGAGGAGTTCAGGTGAAATGGGAAGCACCGCCTACCAGGGATGCTTCTGCAGGTATCTAAGCCTGGCTCATGGGGCAGGAGTGAATGGCTGCTCAGAGCCTGACATTCAGCTTGTTGGGCTGCTCTGGTTTTCTATAGTCGTGAACAAATCATCTTAAAAAATTAGTTGCTTGAGTGGTGCCTGGTGGCTCAGTCGGTTAAGCCTGCCTTCAGCTCAGCGCATGATCTTGGGGTCCTGGGATCAAGCCCCGCATTGGGCTCCCTGCTTAGTAGGGAATCTGTTTCTCCCTCTCTCTGCTCCTCCCCTGCTTGTGTGCTCTCTCTCTTTGTCTCTCTCAAATAAAAAAATAGTTGCTTGAGACTGCAATAATCATTTGATTATTCTCTTTCACAGCTCTGGGGGTTGACTAGGCCCAGCTTGACAGCTCTTGCCAGGGTATCTCATGTTATACAGTGGCTGAGGTTGGAATTATCTTGAAGACTCCTCACTCCTATGCCTGTGAACTGGGTTGGCAAGACTCAAATGGCTACAGGACTGGAGTTCCCAGCATTCTTGGACATCTCTCTCTCTCTCTCCTTTTGTGTGATCTGTTCAACACTGTGACTTCAGGGGAGTGGACCTCTTACATGGCGGCTCAGAACTAGAAATGCATGTGTCAGGAAAAGGATTGAGAGAGAGCGAGAGAGTGCATTCATGCACGTGTGCCAGGCAGAGAAGTTGTGTTACCATCATGATTCAGCCTCCAAAGTCACATAGACTCTCTTCTGCTGTCCTCTGTTAATTGAGACAGTCACAAAGACCTGATCAGTTTCAAAGGAAGAGGAAATAGACTCCACTCCTGATGAGAGAGTGGAAAATCCCTTTTTTAATTTGTATTTATTTATTTATTTATTTATTTATTTATTTGATGTAAAGTTCCATGATTCATTAGTTGCGTATAACACCCAGGGCACCATGCAATACGTGCCCTCCTTACTACCCATCACCACCCTATCCCATTCCCCCACTCCCCCTCCCCTCTGAAGCCCTCAGTTTGTTTTTCAGAGTCCATAGTCTCTCATGCTTCATTCCCCCTTCTGATTACCCCCCCTTTCTTTATCCCTTTCTTCTCCTACTGATCTTCCTAGTTCTTATGCTCCATAGATGAGAGAAACCATATGATAATTGCCTTTCTCTGCTTGACTTATTTCATTTAACATTATCTCCTCCAGTGCCATCCATGTTGCAGCAAATATTGAGAATTCGTTCTTTTTGATAGCTGAGTAATATTCCATTGTATATATGGACCACATCTTCTTAATCCAGTCATCTGTTGAAAGGCATCTCGGCTCCTTCCACAATTTAGGTATTGTGGACAATGCTGCTATGAACATTGGGGTGCATATGGCCCTTCTCTTCACTACGTCTGTATCTTTGGGGTAAATACCCAGTAGTGCAATGGCTGGATCATAGGGTAGCTCAATTTTTAACTTTTTAAGGGACCTCCACACTGTTTTCCAGAGTGGCTGTACCAACTTGCATTCCCACCAACAATGTAGGAGGGATCCCCTTTCTCCACATCCTCTCCAACAATTGTTGTTTCTTGCCTTGTCTATTTTTGCCATTCTAACTGGCGTAAGGTGGTATCTCAGTGTGGTTTTGATTTGAATTTCCCTGATGGCTAATGATTTTGAACATTTTTTATGTGTCTGTTAGCCATTTGTATGTCTTCATTAGAAAAGTGTCTATTCATATCTTCTACCCATTTTTATGATTGATTTGTTTCTCATGTATTGAGTTGGAGAAGTTCTTTGTAGATCTTGGATACCAGTCTTTTAATTTTATTTATTTGAGAGGGAGAGCACATGAGTGGGGGGTGGGGGGAGCAGGGGGGAGGAGCAGAGGGAGAAGGACAAGCAGACTCTGTGCTGAGTGCAGAGCCCAATGTGGGGCTCAATCCCACGCCCCTGAGAACATGACCTGAGCCAAAATCAAGAGATGGACACTTAAATGACAGTGTCACCCAAGTGGCCCGGGACCAGAGGTATTCTTGTGTTCACTTTGGAAAACGCAAACTGCCCCCTGAACTTTCTAGAGGACGAGTTTTCTCACGTTTCTGGGTGGGATGTCAAGGCGACATAATCATAACTCTCTCAAGGTGCCTCAAGCTTCTGGAGCCAGGGATGTCTCTAATATAAAGGTCATCACAGACGTCTGTGGTCTTAATGTGAGGAGAGAATACTTCTTATTTTCCCCAATTCCTGAGATCAACGAGAACTGAAGAAAGCGGAATAAATAGGACTGACGACATAGTGACAGTTTTAAGTAGTGCAGGGAGCCAAACATGGGGCTAGGTGCATATCCCTCTCCACTGGGATTCCTATGGAGAGGGAAACACTATCAGGACCCACTGATTAGCCTTAATCTATAGATGGGGAGAGATGGATTGTATATTTCTATCCATCTGCATCAGTGGGGAATCAGTTTCAACTGCTAACAGCAGGGATTCATTTGCAGTAGCTTGAACTCACAATGGTTTATTATATAAAACACAGCTGAAAATCAGCTGGCTAGGGCAGTTCCACAAAGTTTTCATGGGTCAATCTTCCCTCTATCGTTTTGCTCTATTTTCTTGCTCTATTTTTCCGTTTCCATTCAAAAGATCACCTCATGGTTCAAGGTGGCTGCTGGAGTTCCAACTATTTTTCCACATTCCTGGCAGCAGGAGAGAAGGAGGAAGCATATCTCAGTGTCTTTTAAGTAGGCTTCTCAGAAGTCTCAAACTCTATTTCTATCTATATCACTTTGAACAACACTTAGTTTTATGCGCTCACGTAGTTAAAAGCAAGCCTGGGAAATAGAGTTTTCTCTGCGGGGGATGTCTGAGGTCTTGTTTCCTAAAGACAAAAAGGGAAAATTAGTATTTGCTTTATCTGCCAAATTTCAACTTAAGAGATAAGAAAAGATACCCACCCAGTTAAATGAATCATAGAGACCTTTCTAGTGACATGTAACTGTGCTAACATTTCTTCTTTTTGAGTGCCTTCAAGAAAGGAGAGATTTAATCCAATATTTCAAAATCTGAGATGGGAAATAGATTTTGCGGAATCTATTTCCATTCTGAACAGTTGATGACAGCGTACAAATCATGTTTTCAAACCCCCCCTCCCCAATTTGCCCTTTTGGTCTAAATGACTAAAGTCACAGCTAATGCAAGATATAAGAGATCAATTGGAGGGGCGCCTGGGTGGCTCAGTCGTTGAGTGTCTGTCTTCGGCTCAGGGCATGATCCCGGCATTCTGGGATCGGGCTCCTCCACTGGGAGCCTGCGTCTTCCTCTCCCACTCTCCCCTGCTTGTGTTCCCTCTCTCCCTGGCTGTCTCTATCTCTGTGGAATAAATAAATAAAATCTTTTTAAAAAAAGAGAGATCAATTGGAAACTTAAAGGACGGCGCTGACTCTCTGAAGCATTCAGTGAGCTGAGACTCTCCTCGAGGTGCTGGCAATTTAGGTAATTGTCGCTATGAAGACATTTGCTCAGTGTTACATACACATGAATGTACATGCCCGTCCACCCAGATAATGTCAGGAAGTGTTTTCCTAGCTTCTCCACCTGCAAACCTCTTACACTTAAAGGCCCAGCTGAAGTCCCATTTCATTCCTGAAGCTTCTCCCAGCACGTGTGTCCTGTCATGTCTCCCCTCTCTGTACTCAGGGACTGATTCGACTGTTTGCATTTAACAGTTAGTACCCAACATTTAACCAACATTAAGAGAATGTCTAACATGGTCCAAAACACTTTGGGACTTCGATGTGGCCTGCTAGTGTCATATGTAGGATTCTTGTCTCCCTAGGATGAGTGTGAGCTCTTTGAGGGCCTCATACTTGTTTTGTATCATTCCATTTTAGGCATTAAATACTTCCCAATTGATAGAGTCCTGTAGATTGCTCAGGCACTAGGCATCAGAAGCCAAAGGAGTATATACTAACCAGGTCATGGAATGTTTCCACTAAGGAAAAAAATCTTACCCTAAATCTTTATTTTTTATTTTTTATTAAACTCTATGCCCAACATGAGGTTCAAACTCATGACCCTGAGATCAAGAGGCACATGTTCTACCAACTGAGCCAGCCAGGCGCTCCCTTATTCCAGCAAATCTTTGAGTCTCAAAACCAAACCATAACACACATTCCAGAAGAGCTAGAATGGAAAAGACAGATAATACCACAGGGTGGAATCATGTAACAACATGGATGTATCTTATAAACATAATGTTGAGTGAGAGAAGCCAAGTGTAAAATAAGCCTGTTTGGTTTCATTTATATACATTTCAAAAACAGGCAAATGAATCTATTCCATTAGAAACCAGGATCGAGGTCACCTGGAATGGGAAGGGGTCGCCCATGGGAAGGGGCTCAGGGAGGGTTTTGAGGATGCTGGGAATGTTGTGTTTCCTAATCTGAGTGATGGTGACATAGATACAATGAAACACAAACTGAACTGTATGCCCATGATTTGTGCATTTTAAACTATGTTATATCTCGATAAAAGCATACTAGAAGACAAACCCAGAAATGATGAGCTGTGGGATACAGTTGGTAGTCACCCAGCCCAACCTTCCCATGTGCTGCTCCTGGGCACCATAGAAGGAGGGACTTACCAGAAAAACTCTCACCTGCTTGTAGCTCTAACATCCTATGGTTCTATGATTCTATTAGGAGCCCACTGGAAAAAGACTAGAAGAAAAGTTCTTTGACTCTAAGTCACAGAAGGAAATCCCACTTGGCAGGGAGGAGCCCTGGGGCCAGCAGTCCTCTGTGCCTGAGCCCCCCGGTGGGTGTCCCAAGTCCTGGGAGCCATCCATGCACAGCTGTGCAGAGCATCCTCGACAGAAGAGCAGACAGGCTGGGAGGCTGGCTCCAGCGGCACTTTCTAGATGTCCTCCTCCCCTTCTCTTCCATCAGCCTCTGTCTCCCTTACCTTGTCAGCGGCTTTCCTGCCTGGCACCCCCTGGTTTTGGGGGCTGACGGTTGGGAGAAATGCCCCCCTTTTCTCTTCCCTCGTCGGCATCTGTCTCAGTTCTTCTTACAATGGCTGCAACTGTGAGCTCACACATCCTTTGTGTGGGTTGGGAGAAATGCCCCCCTTTTCTCTTCCCTCGTCGGCATCTGTCTCAGTTCTTCTTACAATGGCTGCAAACTGTGAGCTCACACGTCCTTTGTGTGATGCGTTCCTCACCCACCTAATAGCTAAAGTTGCCCTGTTTGCTTTTCCAGGTGGCACACAGCATTTCAAAGTTAAAAGCATCAAACTCTCCCCCTGGTCTGCATTACTTCTCAATGGCACACTGAGTCCATTTCCGATGGGCTCCACTACCCTGACAACTCAGGAAAACTCATCGAGGGGAAAAACAATCAAGAATAGAGGTGCTACAGACGGGCAGAAGGACCAAAGGCGAAGATGGACATTGAGTAGCACCTCCCAGCCCATCACTTAGTTATTAAGCACTCCCTGCTCACACCTGTGGACAGGTTACAGACCACGCAAACAGCGCCAGGTGTGCCCTCCACAAGTTCCTGACCTAAAGGGGGTGCGGGATGTGGGCAAATGTAGAGGTAATCAACGAGACGCCGCAAATGAATAATAATGTAGTGATGAACTGGAGATGACACGCGGACACACAAAGGGCATGGGGGCCCCTGAGACAGTGCCAGTTGCATAAACAAAGACTCGTGGAAGGCAGACAGGTTAAAATTGGAAACACTTTCAGTGCAGTCCAGGTCTGAGGCTGGTTGGAGAGATTAATGGGGCATGTGGCAGGCTGGCTCCATAATCATGAAATACAGGCAGCACAGAGGATGGCTCTGTGAGTTTCACTTGGGGGCTTTTCCTGTAGAAGATGATTTCCTAGGAAGGGGGAATAAATAAGGGTGACCGTGTGACGCTGAGGAAATTTTGAGCAAGGAGAAGTCAGATCTAGTCCGTGGTGGAAGAATTGTCAGGATAAAAATCGTGGAAGTTCTGCCACTCATTGTAACTGAAGCATTCAAGGACTTGGCTTTTCCCCCTCCTGCCTGCAATGCAAGGTCCAGGCCAAGTCCTGACTCTTTGGGTCTGATGCGCTCACTGGGACTCCAGGGGCTGACAGCACGGGAAGTAAAGAATATCGGTTTATTCCCGCCACCCTCCATTCCCGCCTCCGATGTAAAACACCAGTCATAAAAGAACCTAATCCGACCGTTAAAGGATGAGCCAGACGTGATGGGACCCGTCTCACCAATTTTTAATTTGTGTGATTTTCTGGATTGCAAACCAACTGGGTATAATAGAGAAAAAGCCCAAGTGCTGTGGGAACTGCTAAAGTATAATACTCGTGATGCTCGAGACTAGATCTCACTGTCCACTTTAAGGATCATTGTCTAGGAAGCCACCAAAAGATGAAAACTGATACAAAGCTTAATAATAAACGTCGTAAGAGTATATAATTTTATGGGGTAAACGGGGGGGGGAGCCACAATGGTCTAAGCACTTGACAGGTACTTTTAACCATAACCCTGTGATGGAGTCACTATAACTGCATGTTTTAGAGAAATAAAGAAAGAAGAGGGATGTCCATTCATTCATTCAAATATTTTTGAGCTCCTGTTGCACACAGGAAGTCGGCTTAATTGCAGGTTAGTGCTGAACATCTAGGTGGGTCTCATTTTAACTTAATCACCTCTTTGAAAGCGCTATTTCCAAATACAGTCACATTCTGATGTACTGGGGGTTCAGGCTTTAACAGAGGACAGAGGTAGGAAGGCCATGGACACCACTCAGTCCATTACAGCTGGGAAGACAATTTGATGTCTTGACCAAGGTCATGGGACGGTAACTTCATCCCTCCAAACTGGGGCCGGATGGTTTCTTTTTCCCAGCAGCGTCAGGATTCACAAAAAGTCTAAATCCTGAATTTGGCCATGGAGTGCCATGGAGGAAGTACACTGAGGCAAGTTCCCACCTTGTGATCCCACGGTATCGCAGTACAATGATGGCTTGTACGGACCAAGGGAAGCAACTGTGTCCAATTGCCCAGACTGTTTGCTAAAAACACTGAAAAGGAAACATCTGCTTATACTATATATTTTCTTTCTTTCTTTCTTTTTTCTCTGAATGCTTCAAAAGTGAATAAAGTAGATTTCAGTAACCCTGCCACACAAAGCTGGATTCATGCATTCAGTAATCCTTTCTGTGCCTGTCACATTCATTCTTGCTCTGAGGCACTTCAAACACTGTCGATTTATTCTTCCATGAATCTGAATGAAGGTAACGCTGTGGAGCCAAGTTGTTCCTGCTCTTCGGGGTGGGATTTCACGGTCTATCTGCCAACTCATTAAGAGCGCCCACCCCTTCCAGTTTTCCGGATTTATTCTGATTGTAATTTCTCTTAGTCTTCTTAATCTTGAAATAAAGAGCTTTTGGAGCCAGCAGTGTATTACGTCCACCACAATATTCATTTACTTCAATCCCTCAAGATGATTTGGAAGAACATTTAAAAATGTGGGAAAAGAAAGGGAAAGTGGCTGAGCATTCACAATGCATCGCTTGCACAATGCTCTGAAAATGCCTTCTCCTCTTTAAATTTCCCAATCCCTTTAGAAGGCAGGGAAAAAAACAGTTCAGATGCGGCTGGTCAGAAGAAGATAAAGATCCTTGTATGTTTCTATACAATGTTTCTTTTCAAACCCTTTGCAAATATCCAAGATCTGGAAACCCAGGTACTACCTGGCATCATCACTGCTTGTCTGGACAGCCCGCAGATAATCCGGTGCAGCATCTAGCTCCCTCCTGCTTTAAATTAAAAGGGCTGCCTTTGGTAGGGAACAAAGAACAACATCTGTTTACTCAGGAGAAGCCCCCTTTCGTGCAGAAGGAGAAGCTGGGAGGATGTGCGTTCTGTGTCGAGTTCAAACAGGGATTTTTTCTATCACTTAAGAGATCATTTTACATCCCATTGCCTCATGTTCCTTCCCACTAAGATGGCAATGCTTCACCAGGTTCCTTGCTCACAAGAGTCTTAGGCAGAACAATTAAGGGTTAATTAATTAATTGGAGGACAACCAAGCAAAAGAGATAATGAGGATTTCTACTGCATTTCCTTGGCTTTAGGTAAGGCCACCCCTAAATCAATTTTAATCAGAAGCTTCAGCCTCAATTTTTCATTAGTAGTCACACTTCAGGGTTTAAAATGAACACGAATCCCTTGACTATGATCTTTCCCAAATCAGATATTTTATCCCCCTGCAAGACTGATCTCTACTAACTACTTCACTGGGTTAATCAGTAAGTTACCTTGCATTCAATTTCGTAGTCCTGTTGTGAGTCAATAAAAATGACAAGGGTTTTTTCCTTTGCTATCTAATGTGGGGGTTTTTTTTGTATATTTAAGTTAAATGGGAGAAATCCCATAGTCCAATATGAATTTGCTCATTTCCGTCTTTTATCTTCTGAGATAGTTCTGGCCAAAACCCAGGACAGAATAATGACAGACCTTGGATACAAAGTTGATGACTTAAAAAAAAAAAAAACAAAACTCTGACCACCTGCTGATTATCCAAATGCTAGTTTTCTAGGGTGGACATGACCTGTTTTCCGCCCCATCTCCCTCCTGGTTCTCACTCTATTGATGGAAGATGGGCTGGAGCGCACATATGTAGACCAAGAGGGATGCATGAATCGATTTGCTCCCTGCTGCTAGGAGAGCTGGTGCCAGTTCTAAGCTCAGCCCCAAAGAGCTCTAGTTCAAGTGCCTTTAATGTTCCGGATCAGTGATACCCTGGTGGTGGCTGAACTTTCATTTCCTTACCATCTTATTCTATTCTGAACAGATCTCTCGATCATGTCCTGGGGAAGGCAAGATGGCATTCCTCCCCCTTACTGAACAACCTGCTTTCCCCCCCTCATGGCCACAGCGAATCACATCACTTTCTTCCTGAATGTAGACCTCTTACTTGGGCTAGAGGTACAGTCTGTACTGTTTCCAGTTTCCCAAAGAAACTCGCTGCTACAGTCCTTTGAAGAAACCTATTCCTCTGCTTGGTGCAAATCAGCAACTTTTTATTCAATTCATTCAACCGATGTTTATTGAGGATAACATGAGACACAACTAGAAACAAACTACTAGGAACAAAAAGAAGGTATCGGACACAGTCTGCCTCAATGAGGTCAGAGTTAATCTAGGGGACGAGAGCAGCATAGCAAGGCAAGAAGGTTAAGCCCAAATTCATTGGTTTGACCTCTACATAGGAAATCTGGTCAAAGACTGAGTGAAGAGATAAAAAAAAGTCCAAGAGAATATGAACAGTTTTCTTTGGGGATAAAATATTCAAAGTCTGAATCTGGGAATACTCAGAATTTATATTCTTAGAATAGAAATTTCTGTACTATCATTGGGTTCAGAAGAATTTATTTTTTGGTTAACTTTTACAGATAAATGTCAAATTTCTTCTAACTAATAATGGAATAGAGGGGCCTCAGACATAATCCAACTCTCTCATTTTAAATATTAGAAAAATTGAGCTACCAAGCTAAATGATTTGCCTAAAATCATGTTGATAAAAAAAACATGGTGGACTGGGTCTAGAGCTCAATTTTCCAGCCCAATCTTATGTTACTTCAGAATAAAAAATTACTATGTATTTGCTATAATTTCCCAGCACCTTTTTTTTAATACCTTCAAGTCTATGGGGAAATCTTTAAGCTATATTAATAGACTTAATTAAAATATAACTTGATAGATTGTAAAATGGTCACAAATTCTTTCACCCTATCACCCATCAAATGTATTCTTTACTTTGTGACTGGCTTTAACTAATGGGGCATGAACAAAAGTGAGCCTAGCTGAAGCCTCAAGGGAGCTCACCCTCTGGCTGCTGTTGGAACCCAGCCACCATGTGAAGGAGTGAATATAGCCTGTTCGACGATGAGAGGCACATGGACCAGTCAGGCCAGTTGCCCCATCAGCCAACAGCCCAGGCAGCCCTTGGCCAAATCACCAACTGGCTACAGATGCACGAATGAGCCCGGCTGAGCTCAGCCAAGCCTAGCACAGAAAAACACCCAGTCAAGTCCTGAGCTATATAAATGCTGTTAGGTCCCATAAAAGTTGGGGTGGTTCATTGCAAAGCAAAAATTAGCTAATACAATGAATGTAAGAATGAATAATAATTATTGGAGAAGTGAGCTCTAGAGGGGAGAGTGCACTGTTGCTAGTCCAAGTAAATGGGGAGAGGTTCCTTTTGCAACTTACACTTTGTATACAAGAGAACAGAACTTTAATGCCGAATTTGCTATTTTATGCAGGAAAAGGCAGAAGTTGTATGCTGTCCTTTCTTCCTTGGAGAAACTTCCTCATGGGATGGATACGAGTTCTCTTTTAACTTGTTTCCTAATTTAATTTCAAGCCTTGGCCAATAACTGGCCACTAACTAACATGAATTTGCAAATGAAATTTTCTATTAAGAGCACAGACAGGCGCATACACATGCACACACACGCGTGCACACAGGCACATACACACCCGATGCTGGCAGAGGCAGAATTGTGCCTCCTCTTACAGGATCATTTATCCGGGAGACTGCATATTGTGATCGCTTCCAGCCAGAGCTCTGTTTATTGTGGATTTCTGCCAAGATAACCCTTGGCATTCTTCAAAGATTTCTCTTTTAACAAGAACATCTCTGTAATGCAATATGCTTTCCAGGGGTTGAAATATAACCCTGATAGAATATAAAGATAACTCCTTGTAATAAATAAATGCAACCCTCTTTCCTGTGTTCTTTGAGAACAAAACTTAAACAGTTTTTAAAGTCTATTCAGAAAGAAATAGGCTCCTGACAATATCTGGTAACTTCTCCTTCCCACTGCACAATCTTAGGAGTTATGGGAGAAATATAGCTCTAGAGACAAATACATAATCCGTTTGGAAAATAAGAAAAGGTGTTTTCGGTAGGTTAGAAGGAAAATAAAATTGTACTATAAAGAGTAAAAACCTACGTAGGAGAGGACTGTTGTAAAATGTGGGGGTGCTTCCAGCCTAAGGTAGCAAAAATGGGAATGGACAAGGACCTGGGTGGGGTGGCTTCTGGATCGCTGTCGGGATAATGCCAACAGACAAGCCAGATGGTTGACCCCTCTTGCCCGTGTACCTTCCCACCGGCTAGATGGTGCTCAACTGGACTGTCTTAATCTAAGTAAAGTCAATCTGGCAGCTAGATGGGAGAGGCAGAACATAATCATCAGGAGGATAGTGACCAAAAGGAGTATTGGAAATTACTCATGTCCAGAAGATGTCATGCCTTGTCCACCAGCACACACTGTGCTCCCTGTCTACACCCAAACCTGGACAGTGATGGCAGCGCACCCCACCCAGAAGCAGAGTCTTCTCATCCAGCATAATCAGTCATGGGCCATGACAAACAGACAAAATAGTCCCAGAATCAGGCCAGCAGGAAATCAGAGCAAGAATCTGTAAACATCTGCATGGATCAACAACACGGAAAAGGCTCACCGAACTCAACAAAGGGAGAGACACCGTTAATACAGCAGACAGAAGAAGCTTTGAGAATGGTTATAATGACTACTCTTAGGCAACTCTAGGAGGACACTGTAGTCATCAAAAACAATCAATGAGAGATCTAGGAAATTTTTAAAAATGTATTGTTAAAATTAAAAAACCGAGTAATGGGATGAACAGTAAAACAGATATCGATGTAACATCAATTGGTGGCCTGGAAGAGGAATTCTGCCAGAATGCAGGACAAGAGGACGAAAAATTATAAGGCATAGAAGAAAAAGTAAGGGATTCGGAGGAACAAGTCAGAAGTGCCAACTTTATCTAGGAAGAATTCTGGGAGGGACTGGAGTGGGTGGTGAGCATGAGAACATGCAAAACCATGATAGAAAAGGAAGTCCCACAACGAAAGGAAACAGCACTTGAACAGGGAAGCTCAGCTCTACACTACTGACAAGAGATATATCCATATAACCATCGTCGAAGGTTGAAAATAAATTTTGCATTTAATATATTTAAAAAATAGCAAATATATAAAAATATATATCTATATATATAGATATCTATCTCTCTCTATATATAAATATATTTAATTGTGCCATACTTAATAGTACTTTGCATGTTTAAGCCAGGAATAATTCCAGTCCTAGCCCAAACTGGCCTTCCCCCCTCATTTGCTAAAACCTTGTTAGTCTCTGACACACAGCTTTCATCACTAAATTTCTTGCCTTTCTGCACTGTTGTCTGGTTGTTGTTAAGTGAACATCAGTCATGTAACTTCAATTGGAGGTCCCTAGGATGAAAGGGATTTTTCTTATATTCTAAATAAGAACAGAATATTATTAATAGATTTAGAAATAGTGTTTTGTCCGGATGCCTGGGTGGCTAGTCGGTTGAGTGTGTGCCTTTGGCTCAGGTCATGATCCCAGGGTCCTGGGATTGAGCGCTACACCGGGCTCCCTGCTCAGAAGGGAGCCTGCTTCTCCCTCTGCCCCTCCCTGAGCTTGCACGCTCTCTCCCTCAAATAAATAAATAAAATCTTAAAAAAAAATAGTGTTTTGTAATGAGTGCGTATTATGTGGCACTTTGTATTATCTCATTTAATCTTCTCAATGGCCCTTTAGAATAAGAACCATACAGGTCCCATTTTACAGATGAGGCACGAGGTTGTTTTAGGCAGATTAAACAACTTGTCCAGATTCCCAGAGCAAGTAAGAACAGAAAGAACCAATATTTGAAAGGAGGTCTGCTTGATTCGGTATTGTGAATCTTTTTTTTTTTTTTAAAGATTTTATTTATGCGACAGAGATAGAGACAGCCAGCGAGAGAGGGAACACAAGCAGGGGGAGTGGGAGAGGAAGAAGCAGGCTCATAGCGGAGGAGCCTGATGTGGGGCTCGATCCCATAACGCCGGGATCACGCCGTGAGCCGAAGGCAGCCGCCCAACCACTGTGCCACCCAGGCGCCCCGCCGGTATTGTGAATCTTAACCACTGTGAACGGGTCTAGGGACAGAGAACCTGCTCGACAAAGGTTGCAATGGTTAATGGCTAATTTCACATCTCACGGGCAGTCCTGTTTCATGACATCAAGCCCTCCTATGACACCAGGAGGAAGGATCAGAATTGGAAATTGCAAAGTGTCATAATTAACAATTTTAAAGAGGGGAACACCCCAGCCATCATTTTACAGGTGAGGAAAATGAAGCCCAGGGAGGTAAGCGAGTAGTCCAAGGTCACAGAGCTCGATCCTGGAACAGCTAGGACTAAAGCGAAGTCTCCTGGAGCCCAGACGCAGCAGGATGGAAAGCAACGTCAAGGTGGACGGCCACGTCAAAGGTGTGGCTCCTGCAGCTTCTAAGCAGCCCTCCTGCCGCGTGGTGGGCTACAGTCCTCACGCCGCTGGATTTCCAGTCCCCGCCTCCCAGACCCGGCATATAAATCGCCTCGCGGTGTCTTGAAGGGGGCCACGCGACTCACCGCCCTGGGCTTTGCCAGAACGAAGGTGCGAAAGTCAGAGGTGATTCCAGGAACAGAAAGCAGGACCTCAGACATTAAAAGAGGCATTGAGGGGCGAAAACCAGAGGACAAGTCACAGGTGGAGAATAGATCCTGAGAGCGTCCAGACAACAAAAGAAGTGGGGCTGTCCACGAGAGAGGGTAGCTTCAGACAGCAACACCCAGAAGGTCTGCATGAACTGATCCCGGGAGCTCCAGCCAGAGTTCCAGGGCTCCCGTTTCTCCTCACCCGGCGGGGAGTGTCTGGGAGTTGTCACGGTGAGAAATACCTCACTTTGGCCCTTGTCCAGGGTCCAAGCTATAGTCGATGAGGTGACCTGTGAAGTAAAATGGACTTTCTTTGTCTTTCCTTCTTTCTTTCTCTTTTTCTTTCTCTTTCTTTCTTTCTTTCTTTCTTTCTTTCTTTCTTTCTTTCTTTCTTCTTTCTCTTTCTTTCTTTCTTCTTTCAGANCTTTCAGGTTTTATTTATTAGAAAGAGAACTCACACCAGCCGGGGGGGCTGGGGGGGTGGGGAAGCAGGGGGAGCAGACAGAGCCGGACAAGCAGACCCTCCCCACTGAGTAGGGATCCCAACAAGGGGGCTCGATCCCAGGAACCTGGGATCACCTGAGGCAAAGGCAGACGCTTAACTGACTGAGCCACCCAGGCGCCCCTTTTTCTTTTAAAGAATACTTAAATGTTTTCTTTAAACTGGGTATTTCAGACCCACAGAGGTGTTTCAAACATGAAACCATGAACACCTGCATACCCTTTATCTAGACTCCCAGTGTTTTGCCACATTTCTCTGTGTGTTTTTTCCTGTTCTTTTTCTTGCTGAACCACTTCAGAATTTCCATATATGGTAACTCTTTTTTTTTTTAAAGATTTTATTTATTTATGTGACAGAGAGACAGCCAGCGAGAGAGGGAGCACAGCAGGGGAGTGGGTGACGAAGAAGCAGGCTCCCAGCGGAGGAGCCCAATGTGGGACTCGATCCTGGAACCCCGGGATCATGCCCTGAGCCGAAGGCAGACGCTTAACAACTGAGCCTACCCAGGTGCCCCAGCATGTCACCTTTAAAGACAGCTATTTCATTGTGTATTTATAGCATGACCAGTTACCCACCTCCTTCACCAGATTTACCACCAAATGTTTTAGCTGTTTCCAAAGATGGTTCTAGCAATTAAGAACAAGAATGGAAACTTGAATGGAATAAAGACATAGAACCAGAGGGTCTCATACAAACATAATGTTCCACGATCCGAGAATATGGTTAATTTAACCCACTGCACATAAGGTGGCCAAAAAACGAACTGTAAACCGTGAAACTTAAGAAGTACGCCATCTACTGTATGTGATTCCCTGTCCCGGTTCCCATAGCCTGCTGCCCACCTCTTGTGAGTCCCTATAGCACTCCATCTTCCTTCTGCTCCTGTCCCCGAATGTAGACATTTCTCCAACATGGAGGCGATAGACAGCCTTCTTTCTATATATGCCTTGTCTCTCAGGGTTCTCATTGACTTCCACAGCTGTGCCCATCATTTTTCTACCAGCAAATCCCAGATTTATCTCTCCAGTACATTCCAGATCATTGTTGGCTGGAATGGTTTTGGCAATTTGAATCCTTCCTAGAAATCCTCAGCAAGCCTAGACTAGTTTGTCCAGATGGCAAAAGGCCCATGATTTCCCATTATTCAAAAAAGTCTGCTAATTTCTGAAGGGCAAGAGTTATATCTCACTTCATTTCTTTATGATAGAGTAGGCATCCACTCAGGCAAATTTGAAGTCCCATAAACTTAATAGAAAATAAAGACTTTACTGTGGTAGTAGATATACACATAACGCGTGGCTATTTCTGTGTCGTAAATTACCCCAAAGTTAGTGGCTTAAAAAATAACCATTTTCTTGATTTGTAATTCTGTTGGTTAGGCCCAGGGCTAGGGCACGTCTAGTTGGTTCTTCTGGTCTTGGCTGGGCTAACACATGCATCTGCCGTCAGCTGCTGTGTTGGCCCGGGTAGAAGGGCTTCAGCTGTTTATCTCTGCTTCTGTGGTCTCTCATCCTCCAGGAGGCTAGCCTGGGCTTGTTCTCATGGTGATGATGGAAAGGATCCCACAAGAGCAAAAAGAAGTGTGCAGGGCGCCTTGATTCCCACGCCTGGAACTAGCACACGACCGGTTCTCTCTAAGGGCCACACAAATCAGAAGGCCAGCCCAGACTCAAGGTCTTCATCTCTTGATGGAAGATGCTGCAAAGTCACGTTGCCTGGGGGTGCGGATGCAGCAAGGGAAATTATTGTGGCTCTTTTTGCCAACAGTTTACCCCAGTGAGTAATGGTGTGCTAGTGGAATGTGTCTCTTTGAAGTGTGCTTAAAGAGAAGATACACAGACAATGGTAGGCAGGCAACGAAGCCTAAATTCTTTTTCTGTTTTTGCATAAACCACCATAAGCCATGACCTCATCCTCACTAAATGGGCTTCAGGCTGCTGCTTCACAGGAAAGAAGTTAGAATTGCAACTGCTCCAGAACAGCTGAGACCCAGTGGGGGCCTGCCTGGCCCCTGCTGATTCTCTGGAAGTTGGAGGTTATGATAACCACAGCAAGTAACGCCTGAGAGAGCAGTCTCCGCAGATCTGGCCTGGAAGGGCTCAGTTAATCAATCACTTGTCTGAATGGGTGACAGAAAAGCTCAGCTCAGTAAGGCGGCGAACGGGAGTTAAGACTTCTAGGATAGTGCGTTTGGTCATTCCTTTCCAGCCTGCCCTGTTGCTATGACAACCGAAGGCTGCCTCTTAGATTCATCAAATATACAGGGGCACATCTGAAGTGCAGGAGAACTGCTTTGATGGAGATTTTTTTTTCCCTAACTCGCAACAGGCAGGTGGTACTTCCTGATTTTTTTTTCACTGGCGGTCCTGAACGGAAGTTTACCTGCCGATCAAATAATATTTAGGCTTTCTCAGGTAGTTAGAGGAAGGGTGCTAATGCAGTGTTTCTCAATCCTGGCTGCTTATTAGAATTCCTCGGAATGCTTTTCAAACATATTCGAGCCCCACGAGCAAGAAATATAATTGGTTTAGGGTGGGGCTCTTAATGATTCTGTTTTTGAACCTGTGCAAGTGACTGATGTGCGTCCGGGGTCTTGAATGGCTGTGCTGACATAATGAACTCAGGGTCATAGAGAACGATGCTGTTGGAAAAGCACCTGTAGAGGTTCATTTGTATTTCGGTATGTTTGTATCGGAATTCTGGCCCCGCCACCTTCTAGCTGTTCGGCCGTGAGAAACCTCAGTGTCTTCATCCACATAAGGGCTCTAATACCTACTGCGTACCACTTGTGAGGACAAGAGATAGCATTTTACAAGTGTAGAGCAAAGAAAATTAAAAGAAATGTCAAATTGTAAGGAATGGCCAAGAACAAAGGAAAGGGCTTGGGAATGGACCTCCTTCCTCCCTCCTTCTCTTCCACCACCACCACCACCACCTAGCAGGATGATCTGCCCCTAGGTGGCACCAGGACCCACCTGTTCTATTAGCAATGACAACACTGGACCCATACAGGACTCAACTCAAGGGCCTGTAGTCTGATGAAAGAGGCAAAACCACCAGGCTTGACCGAAGTGCTGGGAGCAAAGGGTAATCATAAGTTCGGTTATGGGGCAGCATCAGTTGAGGGACCTTTCTGGGGAGGGAGCAGGGGAGAGGGCTGCCTAAGCCTATTCTGCATGGGGCGAAGCTGGATTCATCTCCAGGGTACTTTGGGTCCTGTTAGAGCTCCATGCCTAGTTGGCCCGAAGTGCAATGAAACTACTGAAAATTAGTGTCCAACGTGCAAAGATGNTGAAGCTGGATTCATCTCCAGGGTACTTTGGTTCATTTAGAGCTCCATGCCTAGTTGGCCCGAAGTGCAATGAAACTACTGAAAATTAGTGTCCAACGTGCAAAGATGCTGAGCTCATCATTAAGTGGTTCAAGTTCTAAGTGCTGGAAGCATTCAGAGCAAAAGGAAGTGGCCTTGAAAGATGAATAAGGCTTGGAGAGGCAGAGGGAAAAGTAAAAGGGAATGCCTTTTCAGGAGCCAAGACAAAGAGGAATTGGCTGGCATCTTGTGACTTGGGGAAAATACCGTCTGGAACCAGAGAGACACATGGGGAAATCGGGTTAGACAGGCCACCTGGATCCAGACGTGGGACGGCCTTGGAGTTAGGCAGAGAAATTCACATTTGAAATGACTGGGGAGAGGTGGCCATTGAACATTTTTGAGCAGAGGTAATGAAAGGATTTATTTCAGCAGTAGCCCTTGAAGAAGCTGGAAGGTTCTTGTGGGGACAACTGTGTGAGACGCAAGAGAGGATTATTTGAAAGGAAAATCAGCAGGACTTGGTTCCTAACTGGAGATGGGGAATAAGAGAGGAAAACCGTATCTAGCCTGAATTAAGGAAGACAGATGGTCAGCTTCTAGCATTCTCTATCTAAGTTCTAGACGGTCTCAACTTAGGCTGAACAAGGGAATCATCTGGAGATCTTGTTAAAATGCAGACTNTCAGGACTTGGCTCCTAACTGGAGATGGGGAATAAGAGAGGAAAACCGTATCTAGCCTGAATTAAGGATGACAGATGGTCAGCTTCTAGCATTCTCTATCTAAGTTCTAGACGGTCTCAACTTAGGCTGAACAAGGGAATCATCTGGAGATCTTGTTAAAATGCAGACTGATTCAGTGTGTCTGGGCCCACATTCTGCATTTCTAAGTAGTTCCCTCGTGAGGCTGCTGCGGCTGGTCCACAGATCAACCACGCTCCAAGAAGATAAGTTTTAGAACAACCGTTTCCAGCTTGACTGTGCACGCGAGCCTTCTGGAGAGCTTTTAAAAACCCAAACACCCGGGACAGACCACTTCAGTCAGGATCTCTGGAGTGGCGGGGTGTAGGCATCAGGATTCTAAAGCTCTCCAGGTGGTTCATTGGCACAGCCTAGGTTCAACTGAGCTGTGCATGCTCTCGATTTCAGAGGTTAAAAGAACACATTTGAAATGTCTTCAAAGGTTTCCTGGATATATTCCCCAGGGCGAATGACTTCCTCAAGATTGTTTTGGAGTGGTTCCATAAATAGCCTTTTTTGTTTTTTTTTAACTTGTGCACTTCCAATCATCAACAACGACAAAAATCAAACTGTCCCTTAAGATGCCAGGTACCTGAGCAAAATAACAGCAGATCCTTAACGCCATTGCAGCGAGTACATTTTTTTAAACGGCAGAGCGGGAGATGTCTTGCAAGGCCTGCAAATCCTGGTGATTTATGAGCACGAATGCGCAGTGCACAAGCGGCTGAATTGCTTCAGCTCATCAAAGAAGCTTCTCTGCGAGTTATTTTGAAGACTTCCTGCTGTGTCTTCAGTCCTCGTTTCTGTAAATCCATCTCTGAATGGTCAGGCCTTCTCTGCTCCCAGCTCCAGCAGGGGCCTGGGCTCAGCCCTCTGCTCCTCGTTAATCTTTACCAGGCTGGAAAAACACACAAGGCAAATCCTATACCGAGTAGCAATTAAGGGACTTTACAACAGACTGCAAATTGTGGCTGTAAAAGAGCGTTCCTCCCAGGGCTTTCTCGCAGCGCCCTGAGATTTATAGCAAGTGGCCTTCATTCTGGTGGGTATTAGAATTACACAATGCTGGCGCTGGGCAGAGAAATTTAAGAGGCGGGGCATAGACCCTCTCCAAATGTGCAAGCCCCTTTGAATCTGATTTCTGCTGGGCAGCCTGGCTGAGATAGAAATAGAGTGATCGCATTTCCTCCCGTGTGCATAGAGAGGCAGTGTGGTATCATGCAAAGATCCCTAGTTTGGGAGCCCGGGGACCCAGTTCCTGCTTGAATCCCGTGTTTTAGGAGCTAGCGTTTTCTCATTATGCAATCTGGAATTAGACTGCTTTTTCGCAGGGAATGTTATGATTAGGGATATGCTGGTAGATGTTTGATACCTAGCTCTGGTGGGCGGAGGGGGCCTGATCTGTACTGTTTGCCCCTTTGCATGGTATAAATACCTCCACGCTGGCCCATTTCAGACTCCTAACCTGACAGCCTTGAACCTGCAGTAGCATGCCATCTGGAGCGTGCCCACTGTTCAGATCCAGTGACTCCAACTGACGGAACTTCAAGGACATGGATGGGAGTAAAATGCAGTAAAATAATTAGGAAGTGATGGGTTTTACATATTTATCACCTTTTATTTATTTATTTATTTATTT
>NC_048230.1:86210442-86211405 GCF_002007445.2 Ailuropoda melanoleuca | reverse complement strand
GATGTGGGGCTCGATCCCAGCATGCTGGGATCACGCCCTGAGCCAAAGGCAGACGCCCAACCACTGTACCACCCAGGCGCCCCTACTATTTCTTTTTCTACCATGAGTGGTTGATGTGGGTGTTATTTGGTACCAGCTAAGATTTCTCACTGACTCATGTACACCCTTAGGGATGCCCTTAGGTATGTAACAGTCCATCACAGGCATGTGATTGCTTATGTTTTCTTCTTTTTACTTCTTTTTTTTTTTTTTTTAAGATTTTATTTGTTTATTTGACAGAGATAGAGACAGCCAGCAAGAGAGGGAACACAAGCAGGGGGAGTGGGAGAGGAAGAACCAGGCTCATAGCAGAGGAGCCTGATGTGGGGCTCGAACCCACAACGCCGGGATCACGCCCTGAGCCGAAGGCAGACGCCCAACTGCTGTGCCACCCAGGCGCCCCTGTTCTTTTTACTTCTTGATGCCTGGAGCCCGTGGAGCATAGGCGTTAAGAGTTCAGTCTCTAAAACCAGAATCTCACTTTCACAATTGTATTGTCATGGCTAGAAACCACAGGTATCGTCATATCACGCTGTGTTTGCTATAGAAGTTGAAGACCGCCATCGAAATCCCACCAGGAGTAAGATCATCGTCCAAACGTTCGGGTTTATTTAGCTTGCTGCAGCAAAGGAGAACAAACAAAGAGACCCCAGAGATGTCTGAGTAAAAAGGAATTAGGGTGGGATTATTGTACAACAGGTCTTGTGAGTGTTTCTAGGAAGTTTGAAAGAAGTGGCTGGGGGTGGGGGTTGGGGAAGAAGGCATTTTGGGCTGGATCCTGTCCCTGCGAGGGGGTCATGCAGTGATGGGGAATCTACATCACCTTTTTTTTTTTTTAAGATTTTATTTATTTATTTGACAGAGATAGAGACAGCCAGCGAGAGAGGGAACACAAGCAGGGGGAGTGGGAGAGGAAGAAGCAGG
>NC_048230.1:86193379-86208906 GCF_002007445.2 Ailuropoda melanoleuca | reverse complement strand
GAGCCTGATGTGGGGCTCCATCCCATAACGCCAGGATCACGCCCTGAGCCGAAGGCAGATGTTTAACCGCTGTGCCACCCAGGAGCCCCGGGAATCTACATCGTCTTTATCTCGAGGGTCAGACCATTGAAGCAAGGCTAAAGTTGTAAGCGGGAGTCACTTGTGTTCTAAGAGGGGAGAATCCGGTCACTTTTGTGGCTCTAGAGTCCTGGTTTTTGTCTTCTTTAAAGTATTGTCACACAACGAAATTTGTCTGATGATCATTGTTCATTTCAATTGGAATCTTTATGGTCTATTTGTTTTCAGGGATGTCTTCTCGTAGGTGTCTCATAATACTATTCTCATTACTACTTAAATATTATACTAAGGAAGTATAATTATTAAACACGCAGCGATTTAAGATATGAGTAAAGAAGCATATCACATCTATTTCGTGAGATATGCACACTATATGTTACCTTGACAAGCTTAGTCAATATGAGTGTGGGTTTTTTGCAATCCTATGTATTTTATTTTATGCAATTTAAAAACATTATTCAGAGAAAGAATTCATAAGATTCACCCAACTGTCAAGAGGTCCAAGGAATCCTGAAGTTTAAGAACATGTGATAGCCCAACCCTGTCATTTCATGGACCGAGTAACAGGCTTAAAGAAGACAAATGGCTTTCCTGAGATTACACTGTACATCGGTGGCACAGCGGGAATGAAGAGCCACTTCTTCTCTGTCCTAGGAGGCAGGAAAGAAAAGGGAAAAGAGTATAAAAGTCATGCACTTTGGAGACGGACAGACCAGCGTTTGTTGGGATAATAACACTGTCTCAGTGTGGGTCTCCTTGAAAATAAAACAAGTGGCAAAGTTTCCTTAGTATTTTGCTGAGGGGTCCACCCCCAGGGCAGTGAGAGTGAGGAGAAAAGGAACGTGAGACAGGGATGGAAGGGAAGCAAGTATAAGGTGGTGGATTACTGAATTTACTACAGGAAAACGCAGACAATTATTCAATCAGGAGGGTGCCCGATAGCAGCAAAGAATCGAAGGCACAGTAAGAGTGAAGACTAATGGAGGGGGCACGAAGTCCTAGGCCTAAGGCTGAAGCTGCATTCATGCTCCCGTACAAGTCCGGCAAGAACGCATTCTTCGTGGATTAGCAAGAGATAAGGTAATCATGGTGGCAGCAGGCTTCTCCATTGAGAGGCGCTTGAGACGGAGGAATTTTGGGCAGGTGCATAAATTGGGCTTAATATGAATGTCTATCTCATGCCATTGTCGTGAGGACTAGAAATAAAGCCCTGAGCTCAGAAGCAAATTCTGTAATTGGAATATGCCACATAATTGGCAATACACACCTGTAGACACCTCCTCTGGCATTCTTTCCACCGAACCACAGAAACTGCCCTCGATGGCCTTTCCTCAAGGAACTCAGAACGCGGCAGTCTCTTACTCAAAAGTCTCTTATTCCTTGGACTTGGCTGCACATTGGAATCAGCTGGAGAATTTCAAAAATAATGATGCCTGGCTCCCACCCCAATGATTCTGGCTCAGTTGGCTAGGGGTTCAGCCTGGGCATCAGCTGATCTCAAAGGAGGGTTTGTGCTGTGATTACAAAAGCCTGAATGCCAAACTGAAGTCCTGCAGCCTCTTTAGTGGGTCTCAATTTCATTCCTCAGTCCAGCTCTCTATATTCCTTGGATTTATTTTGCTTGAAAATTCTACTCTGATTGCACCATGTGATCTAGGTCAAAGGTGCCCCAACAGTCTTGCCATTCCCTTTCCCAAGAGGCCGTGAGAGAGCAATTTCTGTCTCTACCAACTTCATGCAGGCAGTACATGCAGCATCGTTTTTTTCCTCCATCACAGCTGTTCAGCTGTACATGTGAACGACACACCTGCTAATTGTGATTTTGTTCTAAGCGTCGAAGTGACAGTAAGTCCAAACTAAAGCTGAAGTATTGGGGGCCATTGCGTATTGAAGATCACTCAGGAATGAAAGTGACAAATCTCTAAAATTAGTCACCAGTAAAATATTTGAAGGAGACCTAGACTCACAGGATTTCAGACATTAGGAAGAGGGGGAAATCACTTGGACTAATTCGTCTCCACCTTGCATGAGCTCTCTTCCACAACGTCCTTGCAGACATGTGGCCGAAGCATTTGATTCACGCAAATTAGCTTAACTCCCAGCTTGTAAAAAACACAGCTATTGGGGAAAAGGAGGGCCGTTTGAGGTCCTCATGAAGTTCATCAGGCGGTAGTGAGTTGGAGTACAATGAAGCTGTCTGTTGTAATGAGAAACACTCAAGACATTGCTATTCTGCACACAAATGCAGGAGATCGCTATTCAGGAGGTGTGTAAAGAGTTACCTTATTGCTATTCAAAAGGCACTTTCTCATTTGTAGAAGTCAAGGAAATCAATATGCTGTAGTGACTGAGGCATTCAGAAGCTCAAGGCACAATAGAGAATGAGCCCCTCCCCCTGAAACCCCAGATCAAAATCAAAGCTCCAGTCTTGCTTGTAAGAGAGGAGACTTGGAAAATACAGAAGGCAGGAACTTGGCCTTGTTCCCCAGAGACATAAAAGGTTATGGTTATTTCAAAGAATAAGAGAAAGCATCAAAGTTTGAAAATAAACATTTGAACTTTTTTTTTTTGAGAATAGTTATCTAAAGTCAATGGAAGCTTTTGAGAATGGGCCATCATGTGATAGGATGTGTGCACGCACACGCGTGCATAATATTAACAATGCCTGCTGCATCCAAGATCAGCAATACGCAGTTTCTTTTTACTCTTGACTTTGAAACAACATTCAAACCAGATGTGGAAATGTAAAAAGAGAGGTCTACTGGCATCACACATCTCCTAAAAAATCCATTTCCTTAGTTTGCTATTTGAACATAAGGAAGCATATGCAAAATTTATTACCTTTTATTTTTGTCATAAAACTGAAATAAAGCCTTTATGGAGTATTTACAATGCTCAGGTGACTATACTGAGGCTTGTAATTGAAACACATCTTTGTTATTTTAATATTAAATTCAATTCAACCTGTGAGCTCAGCCTTGTGCTGGGCACCTGGGTGACCAGCTGTCCCAATTTGCCTTGCACTGTCCTGGTTTGGGCATTAAAAGTCCTGCATCCTGAGAAATCCCTCACTCTCAGGCAAACTGGGACAATTGGTCACTCTATGGGGCACTGAGAAAATTGCCAAAGAAAAGTTCCTAAGCTTAAGGAGTTCACAACTTAATTGGATTTAAAAACAAAGAAATCCACATTAAACTGACAGATACCACTTCAAGAAAGAATATGATTAATATAAGCTTAGTCTATGATTAACGTGGAATAATGCTGAAAACTAGTACTATGGAAATGTTTATGAAAATCAGTGCTTCAAAGGAAAAAGGATGGGTTCGTTTTGAAGTTCTTGAAATTTTCAAGTGTTGAGTCAAATATTTATTGAGGGACAAGCATAGTGCTGAGCAGGGTATAAAAATGTCAAGACATACATCTGCCTAGAGACTTGGTTCTGGTCTCTGTACCACTCATCATACCATTATCATGAACAAATCACTTAAAGTTTCTGAATTTTGATTTTGGTATTTGTGTATTTGTTTATTTAGAAGATTTTATTTATTTGATAGAGACAGAGCGTGAGAGCACACAAGCAGGGGGAGTGGCAGAGGGACAGAAGGAGCGGGGAGTGCCACACTGGGCTCTATTCCGGGACCCCGAGATCATGACCTGAGCCAAAGTCAGACACTTAACCAACTGAGCCATCCAGGTACCCCTTGGTTTTCATATTTATAAAATATTACCTTCCTTATCTATCTAGTAAGGATGTTGGGAGAATCATATGAGATGAGTAGTATATATAAAAACATTTTGAAAACTATGAAATGTAATATAAATACAAAGGAGTAAGCAATGTTATTTTTATTATGCCGATGAGCAAAAAAATAAACCCACAATACGATTTCAGTGGTCTACAACTGTGTTGGCCAGCATGGTAGCCACTAGTGGCTATTTGAATTTAAATTTAAATTTAAAAAAGTTAAATAAAACTTTAAAAAGTCAGTTCCTTAGTCACCCTAACCATATTTCAAGTCCTTAATAACTATGCATGGCTAGTGGCTATCATGTTGGACAATGCAGAGATTATGTCCATTATCACAGCAAGTTCTACTGGACAGAGCTGGTCTAGAAACCAATGACAAAAATTTTATATGTTGAATATAGTGAGAATATGTCCTTGAGGTAGGGCCATTTGTATATAAAAGCAGGAAAGTAATGATGACCCCATACTGTGTGGCCATGACTCAAGTTTTGGTAGTCATTACTGCCATTCACCATTTATTCCAGTTCTCTTTCTTTTCTGGGCACATGTTAGCATTGCACTTCCTAGAGTCCTTGTAGTTGATTAGGAACCATGACCAATTCTTTTCAATAAGCTAGGAGCAATACTGAGGTATGTCACTTCCAGGGTGAGCATTTAATTATTAATGGCAAACCAGCCAGAGCTCTCTCCTTGTTTTTCCATAGTTACTAGAACCATCCCAGATAATGGCTGCTGATCATACTGGGTCCTGCAGGGAAATCAACTGCACAGATCAGAGTTGAATTCCAGCTGGCCCTTGATGGACATGTAGAAGGAGCAAGAAATCAACCTTTGTTTGTATCAGCCACTGACATTTCAGGGGTGTTTGTTAGTTTGGCATAACCTAGCCTATCCTGACTGATACTTTAATCTTGAGATAAGAACAACAAAAGACCTGATAGGCTAGGTCTCTGATCCTGGTTATTCTCTAGCCCTGACCATTCAGCAAGCACACACACACACACACACACACACTCAGATGCACACTGCACATGTAGTAAAAACAGAACAAAACAAAAAAGTTACAGCAGAGCCCCACCTACCCACAAATGCATGCAAGTTGCTCTGCCTTACTTCCTTGCCAAGGGAAGATTTGAAGTCACTTGTAACTCATTTACCACAGCCAGGTTTTAGAACCAGAGCATAATGTTCTTGTTTTATGAGGCTCTGGAAATTACAATTTCATGAGGACTAGAGTTCGTGTAACTGAGACCTCACTTTTCCAAGGTGGGTCCATATGCCATTTGCCAGAATATACCTCCAGTCTTAGTCTCTCCATCTGTAAAAGGAAGGAAGTAAGAAGAATGACAGCGTCTCTTCAGCAGAGATGATTTCCCCTACTGAAAGGAAGTGTGGGATTTGCTAGGTTAATGACAGAAAGTACTTAGTTTTTGAAGAATGGAAAAGGATATATTGGCACAAATTATTCATGTTCTGCTGCCTGATCCCAAAGCAAAGATTCCATTTTAAAATGCCAGCCAGCAATTTAGCTTTTGAAACACATTGCATATTATACTAAAGAGGTGCCACTGGGAAAACTTTGTGAAGAGACTGCAGAAATCTCATCTTTCTATGCAAATATATTGAAGCATCCCCATGGACCAGTATGCAATACTACACCTGATGCTTTTATTGCTATTCATCAGCATTGCTTAGCCCCGTGTCTACACACTGCTCCCACCTACTTCCTCCTACCACCCAATTCTGTAAAGCCCATGTGAGGTTTGCAAGATTATTTGCTGTCTTAGCTATGGAGTGTCTACAAGAAAAAGGAAAGAAATATACATTAAATGACTACTTTGAATGCTATCTGCCAAGCATTTTCCCTTCACATTAGCTTTTTGACCTTCATAAGAACCCTGAGAGGTAGCTAGCATGATCTCCATTTTTCTTTCTTTTTTTTTTTAATTTTTATTATTTATTTATTTATTTATTTTTATTATTTTTTAAAGATTTTATTTATTTATTTGACAGAGATAGAGACAGCCAGCGAGAGAGGGAACACAAGCAGGAGGAGTGGGAGAGGAAGAAGCAGGCTCATAGCGGAGGAGCCTGATGTGGGGCTCGATCCCACAACGCCAGGACCACGCCCTGAGCCGAAGGCAGGCGCTCAACCGCTGTGCCACCCAGGTGCCCCTTGATCTCCATTTTTCACATGTGGAAACCAAAGCAAAGAGATGTTGCATAACGTGTTTGTAGCACACTCACCATTTACACGCGCCCATTTACCTACAGGCCAGTGGCTTCTTACCACAAACACTTGTCACCTTTTGCCTGGTTCTCTCTTCTTGTGTGTGATAACACAGAGGCATGTTTTAGGCACAGCCTCCCAGAATTCCCCACACGGAATGAGACACACTTGTCCATAGTAGTAAATTTCTTAGTAATTTAGTAGTAAATTAACATATCTTGTATAGGCTTCCTTTCCTTCGCTGCTTGGCTTTCCCACTCCCGTTCTAGTGCTTCCTAGAATCACCTCCTGAGTTTACTACTTGCCCTCAAATCTTTTTCTCTGAGTCCGCTTTCAGAAAGAACCCAGTGTCAGACAAATTCAAGTCCATATAATTAACAAACGCTATAGCTAAGACTCAAATTTTTCTGACTCTATACATCAGGAGAGACCAACTTTCCAAAGCTCTCTTGTTCCCATTCCAAACCATTGTGGTGGACACCGAACAAGCCACAGAGATGAAAGAAGATTAGAGCGGGGAGTCGTGGTCTCCACCAATGACCCCGGTGCTTGCCAGGGCCTTGACTTGATCCTTCCAAAGACGGCAGCTGCACAGGGAATCTGCACCCAGAAAAGTTTCCTTGGCCCTTGAGCATCTGGGAAAGTGAGCACCACAACAGAAAGACACCCTTCCTGAGAACTCAAAAAGGATTTGGAGGGAAAGTTTCTGGGGATTCATCTTTGAGATCTCAAAATGCAATCCAGGTGGTTGCATTTATAAACAGCTAGAGTAGTTAGGGGGAAGAAATTCTACTTTGCTAGTACCAATTTAATCATAGTTATAGCATGACCAGCCACCCCATCACCGGTGTCGTCTCCGCTTGCCTACTCGAGTCATGGCCACGAACCCAATTACCTATGCTTGAAACTCCCTGCAAGGATGCAGCTCCCTTACATACCAATCACAGAAAGCCATTTCAGAAAGGAAAGATAACCTAAACTCTTGAAGACTGATTATCTCTCCTTGTAGCTTTTCTTATGGATGCCTCGCCCATTTGATCTGGCATGTCAACTCTCATTTCAATGTTACAGTCTATGCCAAGTTGAGAATGTCACTGCCATGACTGCCTTCACCAGTGACGTCACACATCAGAAAATGAGAGTCAAGAGTCTGACCACCAGAAAGGGAGCCTTGCCTGGCACAGACTGCAACTGTAGCGAGCACTTAATAAATACACATAAAGGAAATTGGGTCGTGGTTTTCCTTTAAGTCTAATAGGATGCTTGAGTTAAGGTTGAGTGATCTAGTTTTTTTCGTAAGAGAGATGAAGGAAGCGGTGATGAGAAATAGCTGGAAGAGGGGCGCCTGAGTGGCTCGGGTAAGTGTCTACCTTCAGCTCAGGTCATGATCTCAGGGTCCCAGGATCGACTCCTGCGTCGTCGGGCTCCCTGCTCAGCAGGGAGCCTCCTTCTCCCTCTCCCTCTGCCTACTTGCGCTCTCTCTCTCAAATAAATAAATAAAATTTTTTAAAAAAATAGCCAGAAGAATCTCAGTTCACAGAAAAATACCACCTTACCCCAAGTGTCTGCTGCCTTGTCATCCTCAAGATCTTAGCTTTCTACAATTACCCTTTTCCTTATTATTAAAAAATGGCTTTAAAAATGGCTTCATATTAAACATGGCTTGTGCCATTTTTAAGATTATTGGGGTAGGTCTTAAAAGTTTTCATCACTCGAAAAAAATTTTGTTATGATGCAGGGTGATGGATGTTAATTAGACTTATTGTGATCACTTCTCAATATACACCAACATCGAATCATTATGTTGAACACCTGAAACTAATATAATATGTCAATTATATCTAAATTTTTAAAAAATGGCTTGTACAATTTCAGGAGGCTCCCTCAGGCCAGAGATGGGACCATCTGAGCACTAATAAAGATAATAACTGCAAATGATTGAAACTTAACAAATATGTTTAAATACCTGAGTTCATAATCATTTAAAAAATTAATTGGAAGCCACGGGGGGATAGAAGCGAAATAATACATCACATGTTTTGGAAACTGGAAAATAAAGGGAAGGAGTTAATAAAAAAGTACGAAAAAAAGTCCTGTGCCCCATGCCATGTACTAACAGAGGTCCAGATCCTGACCTGTTACCATGGAGGGGTGTTGGGAGGCATTTTTTGTCCTACTGAAGTGGAATCTGCCATATGCTTTCCTTTCCCACCGCTGGCTACTGCCCCCAGCTCCGCCTGGCTCCACGGGGCCATCGTCCTTCCACGTGTCTTCAGCTCACACTGGATACAGCCTGCAGCCTTCTTTCCCCCAAACACAGCTCTGTCACGAGCCAGTTCCATTTGGAAGACTTAATTAAATTCTGGGGGAAATGGTGGCAGAACAAAGCACAAAAGACAACCCATTAAAATTAAATAACAGACATCTCCACTTTCAAGTTCTTTGGCCACACTCCCTCCTTGGAGAATCTCTCCCATTTTCTGCAGATTTTGGCTGGTGTCATCCACGTATTTTGGGTCTCCCCCCCTTTTCTTTCCTTTCAAATATCTCTCAAAACACCTCTCCCCATCACCAAAACCCCCTTTTTTAAACTTTCTAATGCTTTTTATTTTATTAAGGCAAATAAGTTAACCCCTTCTTGATTAAATCTCTCCTTGTCCAGATTGCACCCTGGAGAACTTGATGGATATAATCGAATATGCCCATTTAAATTGTTTTTCTTAAGCAAAAAAGACATTTCTCGCTAATTAGGATTCTGGCTTCTTGATGGTCTATGTGACTCAAACTCCTGTCAAATTTTGTTTTTAATCTTCTCGTTATAATGAAAAGTCTCTAAAATTTTTAAAGGTTTAATTTCAAGTACTCGTTGGTGCTATTAATCAAAGATGCATTATATATACATTTCAAACAAACTTTATTAGTCAGCTTGCCAATTATTTTTTATTTTGTGTGGTCTATTTCCCCCACAGGCACCAGCCATCAGTTACTTTTGATCCAAAGTGCAAGCCTTTCAGCCTTGTTCATTGTAGTATTAGTCTATGACCTTCGAAAACAGGCTGTTGCTTTGTTTGGAGAAAAAAATCTAATTACGGTAGTTAAATGAACTGGAATTAATTAAGTTGTGGATACTTGACATTTATAGTTAATTAGTCATATCTATCATAAAAATAAAAATTGGGCCTTTTATCTCTCTGTTTTATCAACCATGCTGAAAATCAATAGCCTTTCCAGAAGTGGGGGTGGGAGCAGCATGGGGGAGGCAGTACCAAGTCTCACAGCCTGTTTGACCCAGAAGAAAACCCAGGACATTACTAAATGATGGCTAGACTTAGTCAGCCGGAGAGAGTTCTCTGGAAAGAATCATGGGCTTCAGGCATTTCCAGCGAGGGACTTTGGAGATAGTGTAATTTGGGGACCTCTGCACAGGAAACTTGCTACATCAAGAAAATGGGGGCTTTCTGCAGGGCTTGAGGGTTGAGTTTCCATACCTCGACAGTCATTGTGTCCAAGACGAGCGCTGTCAGCCGAAGCCAGGGGTGAGGTGCTGGGAGCCCATGTGAGGTTTGCTAAAGGTACTCAAGGTCTGTGATCGTCAGCCTTCCTTTCAGTCAAGGGGATTACCTACGAGGGAGTGAGTTCACAGTGTCTCCATGTAGGTATTAGATCACAGAAGTGTAAACAAACATGAAAAGATGAGAGACTTGTGTCTTATTTGGGGGACCCTAAAATAAGCTTCCAGCCTCCGTCCAGGCTGGCTGGTGCACTTCGTACTTCCATCAGCAACACGTGAGATTATGCTTCTCCCCAGAGTTATATTACTATTATTGCTCTTGCAAAATTGTTTTCAATCTGATGGATGTAATGTTTCTTTGTGAGGCTAATTTGAATTTCCTTGATGACAAGTTAGCATCCTTTTGCAGGCGGACTTTTGCCAACATCCCTCCGAATTTAAATTATATGGTCTTGGTGTATCAATTCCACTTTCGGGAACCAATTCTGAAGCAATAATACCGTAATATGTAAACACTTCTATTTATAACAGCATTGTTCACAGCTAGAAACTGGACACAGGCCAATATGTGTTAATAGGGAAATGGCTGGCTAAATTATGATACGGCGATACCATGAAGTATTATACAGGCATTAAAAAAGAACAAATGAGAGCTATACTACATGACATGTAAGGATTTCCTGACAGTGTTAGTGAATGAGCAAAGTAAAAAGCAGAAAATAGGTATAATATCATCCCATTTTTTTTTTAAGATTTTATTTATTTATTTGACAGAGAGAGAGACAGCCAGTGAGAGAGGGAACACAGGCAGGGGATCAGGAGAGGAAGAAGCAGGCTCCCAGCGGAGGAGCCTGATGTGGGGCTCGATCCCAGGACTCTGGGATCACGCCCTGTGCCAAAGGCAGACGCTTAACGACTGAGCCACCCAGGCGCCCCAATATCATCCCATTTTTGGAATGTAATACCATCGTTGGACCCCGGCAAGAGAATCCTTTGCCTTGGGCCCTGTGCTTTCCTTGTTCTGTGTATGCAGCCCTAAAGGGATGAGACCCTATGCTTCCATTCAGACCTTTGGACCCTGAAATTTCTTGTTGAACAGCTCTAAACCCGGCTCAAAGTTCTGCATGGAACTCTTCCCTTGATTTTTCCTCTCAAGGGTGTCCATGCTAGGTTATGCACCCCCAGGCTCTAAGGGAGGCCAAAGGGTAAATTTTTGTGGAGGATATGAATGGGGATTGAACTAGTAGACTGAGTTGTCCATGTGTATGAGTACAAGGTCTCGTGCTGTGCAGGATGGAGTCAGGGGTAAGAAGGAGAGGGGGCAGCCCATGGGCTGAGAATGTCTATTTGTATTCTTGCCACAGTCCTATGAATATTAAAGGCAGGCCACCCACTGACATGGTGCATTTGACCAATGACCACAGACACCCTGATCAAGTGTGGCCGGGAAGGTATTTAATGTTGCCACCCAGGGGGTGTCAAGTTCTGTGCAAAAGTATGGTTCTCTCTCTGTTTACTCTCAGGCAGAAGAAATTGGTCCCCGCAGAGGGTATTTAGAACATTGCACACTGCAAGGATGAAGGCGCCAGAGATCAGGTGTCCCTCCAAAGGGAAAGCGGACCCCGAGCTGTCAGTATCTGCAGAGAAGTTGTAACGGGAGCCATAGGCATAGCACCAACGTAGCGCAGTATGGACATTCCCGGACAGATCGTACCTGTGAGAGGACCCGGAAATGCATCAGGAAGTCCAGCTCAGCCCCAGAGCATGTCCCTCACCCCTCTGGTTCCAGACCGGAGATGCAGATCCGAAACCACTGCAGGATCTTTCCGTTGAGTGGCATCTATGTTTACCCCGCGCAAGGCACAGATTTCTCACTCCTGGCAGCAAACCCATGCGTCACTGAACCTCTGCACGTATGTTAATACATGGAGACCTCGATGACGTGGTTCCTGTGTAAGGAGAAGAGTCAAGATTTTATCCAAGGTGAGAAAATCCAGATAAGGAGCGTCCCTTTCCAGACCCCATTTCAATAAGATCATCTTCTCTATGGATTTACTAGACTTCACAGAAAAACTTGTTGAAGTTCCATGGGAAAAGACGTCCTTTCATAGCTTGTTTTACCCAGATGCTTCAGACATTTATTTGGGCTCACAGATGTTGAAAATATTTGAAATTATCACATAATCATAAAGTGTTTCTGTTGGAATGAAACATTTAGTTCAGTAATTTTTCCAAAGTTTTTTTTTTTTAAACGCTAAAGCAAAAATAAAACGGATAAAAGCTGAGCTGATCTAACTGAATTAGAGCTGGGGATGTCTATCTCCACTCATTGGCTTTCCCTGATCCATCCAGCCATGGAAAATTCCAGGGTGAGGGGAGAAGGGGTGTCCTCACTAAATCCCTTGCCTATTGGAGCCAAATTTAAATACCACAGATCAAGTTCTTTCTTCATATTTTAGGTGGAGAAGTGGAGTTATTAGGAGGTTAACCCTTGGAAAGAAGTTAAGATTTATTATTGTGCAAAATATGAGAAATATTCGGATAGAAGTGTAATAATAGCAACAGTGGTCAGCACTTTATAAGCACTGTAGGCAAGGCACTGTACCAAGCCTCTTACCTCCTGTAATCTTCTTTTTTTTTTTTTTAAGATTTAATTTATTTATTTGACAGAGAGAGCCAGTGAGAGAGGGAACACCAAGCAGGGGGAGTGGGAGAGGAAGAAGCAGGCTCCCAGCGGAGGAGCCCGATGTGGGACTTGATCCTGGAACGCCGGGATTACACCCTGAGCCGAAGGCAGACGCCTAACGACTGCGCCACCCAGGCGCCCCTCCTCCTGTAATCTTCTTAACAACCTATAAGATAGATACTAATATTATCCCCATTTTCAGATGAGAACACTGAGGCTGCAGGATCCAGCAAGTGGAAGAGCCTAAGTTCAGAGGTGTGGACCCTGATGCCAGATTTTTAACCTCTACTCTCTACCACAGCAGAGTTTCTCAACTGTGGGCGCCACTGACAACGGCAACCACGTAATTCTCTGTTTCTGAGAGCTGTCCTGCCTATGGTAGAATGTTTAACAGCACCCCTGGCCTCTCTCTTCCCCCTGGATGCCAACAGCACCCTCTCAGTCATGGTGATCGAGAATGTCTCCAGACTTTACCAAATGTCCCTAGTACAGCCAAATCACCCCCACTTGGGAAACGTTGGTCAACAGATAGACTAAGTATTCATAAAATTATATTGGGAGTGCTATCTTCACAGGGCTGCCCAAATGGATCTATAACGTGGGTCAGCTACGTAGCTCAGAGGAGACTCCACACCATAGCCCCTTCGGGGAATCCCCAATGAAAGAAGTGGGTCTTGGGTGCTCAAAGTAACAGGTGTATTCACTATTCCCCTTCCAGGCTGTCACTGTTTTGCTCCACAGGCACTGGTCCAAGTGTCTCCTGCATATTCATCTCTTTTGGAAAAATTATATCCAATATAGGCAGTTCCAGATTTGGGGGTGGGGGCGGAGGTGATTCAGTTTTGGGGTCCATTTGAGAAGAAAGGAATAGAAAACTTCTATGTACGCAGAATTCAGGACTGAGCCTTGGAGGTGCTTATGTAAGTAAGGGAGGGAGGCCCCTAAGCTTAAGTTTCATTTGCACGCACAGGATCGGTCTGAGAATTCTGGCTGTTTTATGCACACATAGGAAACCCTGACGCTGTTTAGCATGGCCACTTAGCACTCTCCCGCGCTCAGGTGGTTGAGCCGTTTTCTCTCTTATGATGGCCTTGCTCTCAGAGTGATGGAAGGTTCCTTGTTGCACCAAGATTTATGTGATCTTGCCTGAAAATATGCTATCCAAATTACGGAAGGAATTTTTCTTGCTTAGTAGCAATTTAATACGGCTGGTGGAAAGTAAAACGGAGTAAACACTTGAAAAAGTCAGTTCCGCTTCACGGATGAAAATCATACTGCAGGTCTGCAGTAGCCAACTTTCTGACTATTAAGAAGAATTATGTTTTGCTACCTGCTCGTAAAGTGTCCTGTGGAAGTCTTCTAATCAATAACCTTTCCTTTGCTTTATTAAGTACAGAAAGTGACTGGGTGGAAAAATCAACTTGATAAACCTCAGCAATAATTTAATTTGCCTTCTTTAAAATTTCCCACCCAGCAGGCAAGAGTAAAAACTGTGGTGAAAGCATTAGGGGGAAGAGTGGATTATGGTAATAAGCAAAGGCAGCCTGTCCCATAACGCCCACCTCGTGCCCTTAGCACAGCTCATACTTCATTTGCTGATCTGAAGAGAGGCACAGAGGGTCGTAGACACCTCACTTTACCCAGCAGGTCCCGCCACAATTCCTAATTAAGGAAAACCCCCCTACCCTGCTTTCCCTCCCCAGCTTCCCACCAGGCTCCATGTTTCTTCGGAGAAAAGATGAGAGTATCAAGCTGCAAGATCACGGCAATAAAGTGATCCCTCCCCAGCTCCCCTTCTCCCTCTGCGTCCTCTGAGAATGACCCAGAGTAGAAGCTAAATAAATGCTGGTTTCTATGAGCTTCCGGAACAGACTCTAAAGAGATCCCTTGGTAATACTCATAATCTTAGAGAATGGGTCCCTTCAGCCACCAGGGCCTCTGTGCCCCAGCTGCCGGGAGTGAGGGTGGTTACACCTCACACAGCTGCTCCCTTCTCTGGAGGACAGCCCTCCTTTGTGGGGGCTGACGGAACAGAGTACCACAGACCAGGGCACTTAAGCAACAGAAATCTGTCTCCTCAGGCTCTGGAGGCCAGAAGTCCACGATCGAGGTGTTGGCAGCACTGGTCTCATTCTGAGGACTCTCTCCTTGGCTTGTTGATGGCCATCTTCTGGTATCATTTGTGGTCTTTCCTCCGTGTGTGTGTCTGTGTCTGAATTTCCTCTTTCAAGAAGGCAGTCATACTGGATTAGGGCCCACCCTCATGGCCTCAATTTTGTGTACTTACCTCTTCAAAGGCCCTATGTTGGGGCACCTGGGTGGCTCAGTCGGTTGAACATCAGACTCTTGATTTCAGCTCAGGTCATGATCTCAGGGTCCTGGGGTGGAGCCCCATGTCAGGCGCTCCACTCGGTGGGGAGTCTGCTTGCCTCCCTCTGCCTCTGCCCCTCCCCCCACGCTTGCTCGCTCGCACACCCTTGCTCTCTCTCTCTAGGATAAATAGATAAATCTTTAAAAAAGAAAAATAAAAGTCCCTATCTCCAAATAGAGTGACTTTCTGAGGTCCTGGGGGTCAGGACTTCAACACATGAACTTGAGAGTAGAGGGGACAAGATTCAGTTCATAAAAAAGGGCCCCATGGCAACACAATCCCCAGCTGTTTACAACTAACAAGTGACTCGAGGTTCAAAAGGCTGGCCCTCTGGCCTTGAGGTCAGACCAACTCTATGGGGAATCCAAGCTCCGGATTCCCCCATGGGATCAGGGCGAAGCTCGTCTGCACCTGAAACCACAGCCTTGCTTAGCTTAGAGTCTCTGTCCTATCCTGCTCCCCTCACTTCCTTTCTCCCTGGAGTTCTTCCCCCAACAAATCATTTTCACAGGAATACCCATCTCGGGCTCTGCTTCTAGGGCACATGGTCTTTTAGGACGGATCAGGATCTTAGAAAACAGAAGATCCAGTTTCCAGCCATGGCGTAGCTTGCTGTTTAGCCTTGGGCAATCTGAGCATCATTTTCCTCACCTATAATGGTGTGGGGGGGGTGCCTGGGTGGCTCAGTTGTTAAGCGTCTGCCTTCGGTTCAGGGCATGATCCCAGGGTCCTGGGATCGAGCCCCACATCGGGCTCCTCTGCTGGGATCCTGCTTCTTCCTCTCCCACCCCCTGTTTGTGTTCCCTTTCTCGCTGGCTGTCTCTCTCTCTCTGTCAAATAAATAAATAAATAAAATCTTTAAAATGAAATAAAATAAAATAAAATAAAATAAAATAAAAT
>NC_048230.1:86153066-86193306 GCF_002007445.2 Ailuropoda melanoleuca | reverse complement strand
GAGGAGCCTGATGTGGGGCTCGATCCCAGAATCCTTGGATCACGCCCTGAGCCGAAGGCAGACGCTTAACGACTGCACCACCCAGGTGCCCCTATCTATAGACTTTTCTTCTAAGCCGCTTTCACTATTGTAAGAGTTTTTGGGGGCATTTTTTGTTTTTTACTTTTCATTATGGAGAATTTTAAACAAAAGGAAAAATAGAATAATGTACCACACTTCTGTGTGGTGCATCACCCAGCAACCGCCAACTACCACCATTGCCACCCACGACTTTGAGCGCTTTCTGCTCCCCTGTCCAATTTTGAAACAAATGTCTGACATATCATCCCATTTGACGTGTCATTCGGACATGTGTCTGAAATATCATTCATCCATAAATCTTTCAGTTTATATATCTTTAAAAAGCTAGGATTATTTTTAATATAACCTCAATCCACCTTCAAAAGCAAAGAGGATTAATAATTCCTTACCATCATCAAATATCCAGGCAATGTTCAAATTTCCAATTATTTCATGAATGTTATAAACTTTTTAAAAACTTAAAAAAAATAAGGATCTAAATGACGTCCTCACATGGTAGTTTATTGATAAGTCTTTTAAAACAAACAAACAAACTCCTTCATTCACTTTTTTTCATTGCAATTTATTTCTTGAAGAAATTGGGTTGTTTGCCCGTGCAGAGCTGTCATCATCTAACTATTGTTGATTTCATCCCTGGAGTGTGATTTAAAAAATCCCTTTGTCCCTTGTGTTTCCTGTTGTTTTTGTTTTTAATCTAAAAGCTTGATCACAGATAGGTTTAATTTTTTAATTTTTTAATTTTTTATTTTGTCAAGAACGCTCCATAGACTAGTATTGGATTCTTCCATCAGGAGGCATATAATGTCTGGTTTTCTCTTCTTGTGATGTTATCAGCCCTTGACGTTTAATGCCAAGATCCATTAGTTCATTAGAAGTGTCAAGAAGGTGATATTCCAATTCTATAATTCTTCTTCACCTGAAGGCTGCAAGTTTCTGTAAAGAGAAACTTTCTCTCATCTACCAATTCTGCAAGTTGTAATATGTGCACCAGCCCGTGATGCCTGTCTCACCACCACCACCTGGCCACGAGCGATTGAAATAAAGTTGTGGGTGTGCACAGAGGGCCTGTGTGGTATGAAAATCATAGCTTCTTTGAGCATGGGAATTACACTTGTCGTTGAGAGGTCTCACACAGAGAGCCGAGTGGGGGTCCAGGACCGTTGGGAACAGGTGATGCGCATCTCCTAACTCACACTTCCTTCCTGAGTTCTGTGTGTGTGCATTTGTGTGTATATCTGTCAGTTGTGTACTGTTGAACTCACATAAGTTAAATGCAATGTGTTGTATAATATCATAAACTTTGTTCTATTATAGGGGTTAGTTCTGTGTACTGTGTGTTTCTCTCCCCTTAGATTGTAAGTGAACTTGCATGATCTTCGTCAACCTCAAAGTCCTCAGAGTCAAGATCTTGCAAAAGTCACATGCCTTGAATCCCTTCATTCTTACCTCCCTTTCTGAGTGAGTGGTCCTTAGTTGTGTTCTCCCAACCACTGCCAAGACAGGGGCCCTACACAAAGATGTCATGGCTCTAGTAGCTGGGGGTCTTNTAAATTTCCAATTATTTCTTGAATGTTATAACCTTTTTAAAAACTTAAAAAAAAATAATGATCTAAATGACGTCCTCACATGGTAGTTTATTGATAAGTCTTTTAAAACAAACAAACAAACAAACAAACTCCTTCATTCACTTTTTTTCCTTGCAATTTATTTCTTGAAGAAATTGGGTTGTTTGCCCGTGCAGAGCTGTCATCATCTAACTATTGTTGATTTCATCCCTGGAGTGTGATTTAAAAAATCCCTTTGTCCCTTGTGTTTCCTGTTGTTTTTGTTTTTAATCTAAAAGCTTGATCACAGATAGGTTTAATTTTTTTATTTTTTTATTTTTTATTTTGTCAGGAACGCTCCATAGACTAGTATTGGATTCTTCCATCAGGAGGCATATAATGTCTGGTTTTCTCTTCTTGTGGTGTTATCAGCCCTTGACGTTTAATGCCAAGATCCATTAGTTCATTAGAAGTGGCAAGAAGGTGATATTCCAATTCTATACTTCTTCTTCACCTGAATGCTGCAAGTTTCTGTAAAGAGAAACTTTCTCTCATCTACCAATTCTGCAAGTTGTAATATGTGCACCAGCCCGTGATGCCTGTCTCACCACCACCACCTGGCCACGAGCGATTGAAATAAAGTTGTGGGTGTGCACAGAGGGCCTGTGTGGTATGAAAATCATAGCTTCTTTGAGCATGGGAATTACACTTGTCGTTGAGAGGTCTCACACAGAGAGCCGAGTGGGGGTCCAGGACCGTTGGGAACAGGTGATGCGCATCTCCTAACTCACACTTCCTTCCTGAGTTCTGTGTGTGTGCATTTGTGTGTATATCTGTCAGTTGTGTACTGTTGAACTCACATAAGTTAAATGCAATGTGTTGTATAATATCATAAACTTTGTTCTATTATAGGGGTTAGTTCTGTGTACTGTGTGTTTCTCTCCCCTTAGATTGTAAGTGAACTTGCATGATCTTCGTCAACCTCAAAGTCCTCAGAGTCAAGATCTTGCAAAAGTCACATGCCTTGAATCCCTTCATTCTTACCTCCCTTTCTGAGTGAGTGGTCCTTAGTTGTGTTCTCCCAACCACTGCCAAGACAGGGGCCCTACACAAAGATGTCATGGCTCTAGTAGCTGGGGGTCTTATCCATACTGTAGCCTAAGCCCTGTTTCCATGGCCCCAGGATGCCCAAAAATCCAGCAAAGTAACTATTATTATCCTGTTTTCACACGAGAAAATTGAGGTTAAGAGACATAAAGTGGCTCACACATAGTAAAAAGTTAGAGTACAGTTAATGTCCCTTTATCATTTCCAAACAAGATCCTGTCTAGTATCTCTTTTTTTTGGAATAAATTTTTAAAAGAAGTATAGCCTATGGGAAAGTGCAAAAAATCATAAGTGCACAGTCCAGCGGATTTTCACAGAATGAACACACCCACGTCCTCAGAAACCAGCTCAAGAAATAGAACAGAACTGGCAGCCCCTTCACGTTCCTTCCAGTTACTACCTCACCTAACAGTAACCACTGTTTAAACTTCTAACAGAATAGATGAGCTTTATCTATTTTTGAACTTTATAGAAAGGGAATCATACCAAATGTACTATTTTGCGTCCANGCGTGAATCTTTCAGTTTATATATCTTTAAAAAGCTAGGATTATTTTTAACATAACCTCAATCCACCTTCAAAAGCAAAGAGGATTAATAATTCCTTACCATCATCAAATATCCAGGCAATGTTCAAATTTCCAATTATTTCATGAATGTTATAAACTTTTTAAAAACTTAAAAAAAATAAGGATCTAAATGACGTCCTCACATGGTAGTTTATTGATAAGTCTTTTAAAACAAACAAACAAACTCCTTCATTCACTTTTTTTCATTGCAATTTATTTCTTGAAGAAATTGGGTTGTTTGCCCGTGCAGAGCTGTCATCATCTAACTATTGTTGATTTCATCCCTGGAGTGTGATTTAAAAAATCCCTTTGTCCCTTGTGTTTCCTGTTGTTTTTGTTTTTAATCTAAAAGCTTGATCACAGATAGGTTTAATTTTTTAATTTTTTAATTTTTTATTTTGTCAAGAACGCTCCATAGACTAGTATTGGATTCTTCCATCAGGAGGCATATAATGTCTGGTTTTCTCTTCTTGTGATGTTATCAGCCCTTGACGTTTAATGCCAAGATCCATTAGTTCATTAGAAGTGTCAAGAAGGTGATATTCCAATTCTATAATTCTTCTTCACCTGAAGGCTGCAAGTTTCTGTAAAGAGAAACTTTCTCTCATCTACCAATTCTGCAAGTTGTAATATGTGCACCAGCCCGTGATGCCTGTCTCACCACCACCACCTGGCCACGAGCGATTGAAATAAAGTTGTGGGTGTGCACAGAGGGGCTGTGTGGTATGAAAATCATAGCTTCTTTGAGCATGGGAATTACACTTGTCGCTGAGAGGTCTCACACAGAGAGCCGAGTGGGGGTCCAGGACCGTTGGGAACAGGTGATGCGCATCTCCTAACTCACACTTCCTTCCTGAGTTCTGTGTGTGTGCATTTGTGTGTATATCTGTCAGTTGTGTACTGTTGAACTCACATAAGTTAAATGCAATGTGTTGTATAATATCATAAACTTTGTTCTATTATAGGGGTTAGTTCTGTGTACTGTGTGTTTCTCTCCCCTTAGATTGTAAGTGAACTTGCATGATCTTCGTCAACCTCAAAGTCCTCAGAGTCAAGATCTTGCAAAAGTCACATGCCTTGAATCCCTTCATTCTTACCTCCCTTTCTGAGTGAGTGGTCCTTAGTTGTGTTCTCCCAACCACTGCCAAGACAGGGGCCCTACACAAAGATGTCATGGCTCTAGTAGCTGGGGGTCTTATCCATACTGTAGCCTAAGCCCTGTTTCCATGGCCCCAGGATGCCCAAAAATCCAGCAAAGTAACTATTATTATCCTGTTTTCACACGAGAAAATTGAGGTTAAGAGACAAAAAGTGGCTCACACATAGTAAAAAGTTAGAGTACAGTTAATTTCCCTTTATCATTTCCAAACAAGATCCTGTCTAGTATCTCTTTTTTTTGGAATAAATTTTTAAAAGAAGTATAACCTATGGGAAAGTGCAAAAAATCATAAGTGCACAGTCCAGCGGATTTTCACAGAATGAACACACCCACGTCCTCAGAAACCAGCTCAAGAAATAGAACAGAACTGGCAGCCCCTTCACGTTCCTTCCAGTTACTACCTCACCTAACAGTAACCACTGTTTAAACTTCTAACAGAATAGATGAGCTTTATCTATTTTTGAACTTTATAGAAAGGGAATCATACCAAATGTACTATTTTGCGTCCAGCTTCTCTCACACAACATGAGATTTCATCCAGCCAAGAACTACATTTCCCAGGCTCTCTTGCAGCAAGGTGGGGCCGTGTGACTAGTTTTGGCCAATGGTATGTGAGGGAGAGTGTTGCTACTGGGCGTAGCTGGTAAGAATCTGGTGTGCCTTCTTCACACTCTCCCTATGTTTTCTGTGAAGAACCCCGAAGGTGTGTATTGAGCCTGGTAGTGTTTTAGCTGGAAGGATGCTGAATTCCTAAAACACTGATCAGACAAGGAGGGCAACCTGACTGGGAACATCCATGTTTGATTCGTATGTGTAAGAAAGAAACTTCTATCGCAGTGAGCTATGAAGGGGTGGGAAATATTGGTTATAGCAACTGGCCTACCCTGATAGATTCAGGGGAGCTCCTGGGTCTCTCTGTTTTTCTGGACTAAGTTTCAGAGGGAGAGATCCAATGTGGCAAAAGAGTACTTTTCCCTCATTAGAGGAATAAAAAAGGGAGTCTATGAAAGAACTGAGAGACACAAGATTGTATTATGATGGGAGGTGTTCCCTTTTTTGTTGTTGAAGTTGAGGTATAGCTGACAGAGTGGACATTTGTTCCAGGGGTACAACACAGTGATTGGATTTCTTATGCTGTGCTCACCAAGAGTGTAGCCACCGCCGTCACCATACACCACGATTACACTACCGTCAACTCTATTCCCTAGGCTGTGCCTTTCACGCCTGTGACTTACTCATCCCATAGCTGGACCCAGTACCTCCCGCTCCCCCCTCACCCATTTTGCTCATCCCCCCCCCCAAGATGTTCACTTCTTGCTGCTTCTACGTTTAAAGAACAGAAAGTCCTTTCTCCTACATCTCTATTTCTGGATTACTTGAAGATGATAATGTGTGTAGGGATTATTCCAGATTTCTCACGGGGTCATCTGTTTACGCCTGAAAACTATGCCTGGAGGGTTCCTGCTCTTTTAGTGGCAGGGAAGCCAAGTGCGGAGGGCACTTGAATTTGTAATCTAGAACAAAGGTTAGCAAACTTTTTTGGTTAAGAGCCAGTTAATAAGTATTTTAGACTTTGCGGGTCATATACAGCCTCTGATGTATATTCATCTTTGGGTTTTTAATGGTTTGTTTACAAATCTTTAAACGTGTACACGCTGTCTTAGCTCAAGGACCATACAGAGACAGGCCCCTGGCTGGATGTGGCATGTGAGCCACAGTTTGCCACCCCTCGTCTAGAGCATGACTCCCTTTGACCTGGATCCTGGTGCCTCTGGATCCTTTCCACACTGTGGGAAGAGCCTGCCTTTTCACCCATAACCTGGAGCCAAATTAAATAGGGTGATTTACTCAAGCATTCTTTGGAGGCTGCTGGAGACTTGAAAGAGATTCTTTCCCAGCATCTCAGCCCAACAATCCTCAGGGAGGCTGCTGGTGGAGAGTTCAATAGCCAGAGGTCTGGCTGCGGTGGCTTTGAATCACTCTTGCCTCATAGCAGGTGGGTACGGACCACAGAACTCACGATTCCCTAATGCCCTCTGGCAGCAGAGCAAAGCCTGGGTGATATCAACAGGAAGGTTGCTCATTTCAGATGATCGTCTATTCTAGCCTAATGCCACTTCGTAATGGTGATGTTTTTATTTGATTCTAAACCCCCGGGACCAGGAGGTGGCCTCTCTCTTCACTGCAGCCTCTGAGTTGGCAGCCCCTGAGTTCCTAGACCCCTCACCAGCTCCTGCTACTTCTTGCCCTGGGGCCAATGTGAGGCCCTCAGGCAGATGCTAATGAGCCATTGTGGACACTTTTCCCAGAGAGTTGTTCCACTCTTTCACCAGTGCTTGAATTCCCAGCTGCTCCAAGTGTGGCCAGTAGCACCAGCATTCCCTAGAAACTTGATAGAAATGCAGACCTGGGCCTCTGGCTCGGAAGGATTGAATCTGAATGCGCATTATTAAGGAGACCCCCTGGTGATTGGTATGCATATTCAATGTCAAGCTGCTGTTGCCCAGGCATTCCTTTTCTAGATGGTTTAGCTACAAGGTTCTCAATTCTGTCTCTACACTGAGCCACCCCAGCAGCTTGAAAACATGCAGGGCCCTGGGTCCCATCCTCACAGTTTCTAATTGATTTTTTGAGGTGCAAATTAGTATCAGCCCCTTGCACATTAGGGTCCTATAACTCTCCCCCCCCACTACCAACGAATTAAATCAGAATCTCTGGGAGTGGGTTTTTGGTTTAGCAAATCTACCTCAGCCCCCCGCCCAGACATACTGGCAGTTTCCATGAACAATCTGCATATTTTGGTGTGGGCTGAAAGGAGCCTTTGTGATAGGGTTTTCTAGTTAAATACTGCTACATTACAAACTATCCCCAAAGCTCAGTGACTTAAAACAGCAAATGTTGGGGCGCCTGGGTCTCGCAGTCGTTAAGCGTCTGCCTTTGGCTCAGGGCGTTATCCCGGCGTTCCAGGATCAAGTCCCACATCGGGCTCCTCCCCTGGGAGCTTGCTTCTTCCTCTCCAATTCCCCTGCTGTGTTCCCTCTCTAGCTGGCTGTCTCTCTCCCTGTCAAATAAATAAATAAAATCTTTACTAAAAAAAAAAACAACAGCAAATATTATCTAGCTAATGAATCTGCAATTTCCACAGGGCTCAGCAAGGACAGCTCATTTCTGCTCTACTCAGTGTCAACTGGGACAGCTTTCCTGGGAACCATAGGATTTACTTCCAAGATGGCACACTCACATGGCTGGCAAGATGGTTCTCTCTGTTGGTTGGGAGCTCAGCCAGTGGGTGGGCTTGGTCACTCTCCACGTGGGCCTCTCTGTGGGCTGCTTGAGCTCCCTTACAGCATGGCGCCTGGGCCCTTACAGTGAGCACTCCACTGAAGAACGAGGCAGAAGCTATATTGTCTTTTATGACTTAGCCTCAGAAGTCATATTGTATCACTTCTGCCCTAATCACAAGATTCAGGGTGAGGAAATAAGTGGGAGGAGTATAAAAGTCATACTATAAAACAGAACTTGTGAGATGGAAGATTGTGTTGCAGCCATCTTTGAAAAACATAGGTGACCCACCACAGACTAACTAGAACATGTTTGTATGATGATAAAGTGAGCAGTGACAGAGCTGTCCCATCAGTGTTATCACTAACTTAAAAATCTTCCACTATCTAGAAGAAAGAGAAGGCTGACGCCAATATCTAGAGGCTTGCTTTGAAATATAGTGTATTTGTAGAAAATCTGAGATATAGAAATGCCAACCGATCAGGAGACGATTGTCATTGAAAAGATAGTTTGTTAGTCACAGTTCCTGAGAGGAGGTGGGATGCCCTGTCATGGGGGTCCACACGAGAAAGTCCTCAGCTTGGGCACATGCAGAGAGAGAAGGGAACAGTGGGTGAGAGCCTGTCCTGTGGGTATCGGCAGGAAAGAAGAGGTGAGACAAGGTCAGCAGGCTTAGGATTGGCTGGTCTGAATAATTTCTGCAGGCCCTGGGCCGCAGGAGCTGTCCCTGGTTGTCTGGTCCCTAAGCCAGGGGCGATCAGGCGAGTAGATAGTGGCCCAGTGTGTGAGAGCCTGTAAAGGAAGTGGTAGGAGTGTGGGCTCTGGATTGGTTGGTTTGCATTTGAAAAGGGACACTTTTTTTTTTTTTTAACCATCTCTAGGAATTGGCTAGCACTGGGAGGGTCAGCAAGACCACCAGATGTCAAAACAACAGAATACAGATAATAAAGACATGGGTAACACAGTACCCTAGCAGGATCCATGTTTCTCCTGGGTCATTTTTAGATCTCATCATGGTCACAACTGTCACACAGTCTTTCAGCTAATAGCTGAGTGGCTTGATTGCTCAGCGTTCTCCTTTGTCCTACGCGAGCAGGGGCACCTCTTGGTTATTTGCCCCCCAACTACCTTTTGTAATACCCAGGCAAAAGACTTAGGTTTTGGCAATGAAAAGGATTAAATGCGATCGTGAAGGCTCCAGAGGTACAAAAAAAAAAAAATCTTAACATAATCCTATTATAAAGGATTAAGTAGGCAGAAGAGGCAGTTCTCTGTTCATAGAGAATCTATGGGATACTTCCTTTAAGGGATCCCATTTCAGTGGCCAAGGAAGTGAAATTTAATAGGATTACTAAAGTCTCTCTATCCTAGAATTTTCCCTCCCAGTCCACTAAAGGGATTCTAGTTCCAGACTCTCATTCTCTTGCCCAGTATCTACACTCAATGGGGCTGTCAACAGGAAAGGCTGCTCGGGCCTTCTTATGAAGCCAGGCTTCCTTACAACATGGCAGCTGGGTTCAGAGAAGGAGCAGCCCAAATGCAAGCATTGTAAGAAGTCTCCTTATAGGCGAGGCCTGGAGCTGGCAGAGTATCACTCTGTTGCATCCTACTGACTAAGCAGCCCCTGGGCTAAACCCAGAGCACAGGGAAGGAAGACAAATTCTACCTCTCAAAATGGAGTTATGGAGAATCAACAGTCATCTTTAAAAAAAAAAAAAAAAGATTTATTTGGGATGCCTGCTATTTCCTCTGCCTGCTACTCCCTCTGCTTGTGCTCTCTCTCTCTCAAATAAATAAATAAAATCTTTAAATAAAATAAAAAAGAGTTATTTATTTATTCTAGAGAGAGAGAGCATGAGTGGGAGGAAGGGCAGAGGGAGAGAAGCAGACTCCCTGCTGAGCACAGGGCTCACCTCGGGGCTCCATCTCTCATGACCTGAGCTGAAATCGAGATGAGCCACGCAGGTGACCCACAGTCAACTTCAATCCACCACAGCATGTGAAGCCGTGATGACAAACCAGACTCTCTTCTAGATTCTGAAAGTTCCAGAAACAGGGAATGTTCTGGGCTGAAGACACAGCTTGATGCTAATGTTATTCTTTTTCCTTTGCTTGGCAAAGCAACATTTACTGCTTATTCTCAATTCATAATTTTACCAGGATGTGCTGAAGTGTGTGTCTTTTGTCATTAATCACATTTGGAACTCCATGAGCACTTTTATCTGCAAACCAAGTCTTTGTCAGACAGCAAAGTTTTCAATTATGTGTGTGATTAACTCCCTTCCATCTGTTTCTTCCACTCCATCTGGAATGCCTATTAGTCTCTCTTAGGTCTCCTAGATCTGGCCTCCAGATTTTTTTTTTCCTTGCAGCTTCTATTTCTGTATTGTTCTTTCTGTTTTGAGAAAGATTTTTTTCACATTGTACTTTATCTTCTCAGCCACAAATCCAATTGTTAGCAGAGACCATTTGTCTATTCACAGGGGCTAGGGAGAGGGTGCAGGGGTAAGGATAGACAACATACCTGTAAGTTTTTGTTTTTGTTTTTTTAAAGATTATTTATTTATTTATTTAACAGAGAGAGACAGCCAGCGAGAGAGGGAACACAAGCAGGGGGAGTGGGAGAGGAAGAAGCAGGCTCATAGCAGAGGAGCCTGATGTGGGGCTCGATCCCATAACACTGGGATCACGCCCTGAGCTGAAGGCAGACGTTAACCACTGTGCCACCCAGGCGCCCCTCCCATAGTTTTTATCTCCAAATTAAGATATAAATAAAATCATGCTCAGGGAAGCCCATTGCCTATAATGTATTGTACTCTGTGTGTGTGTGTGTGAGTGTGTGTGTGTGTGTGTAACCTATGTGAGCAGAGGTTTCCACTTACATGTGGCATTTAACAAAGATTAGATAAGTGAGCATCTTCGCCTTTTGCCAATTTTAGGACGTGACCTTTAAAACTCATTACAACCTCATAAAATGCATTTTAATGTAATTAACAAGAATGATTAATGCCTTAATATAAAATACAATTGCTTAAAGTTATATACATCTGGTAAGAACAAAACAAGTAAGTGATGTATTATATGTATTCCTCAAAAAAAAGAGAAAATTGTTACATTTTAATGGCTTTCCAGGCAAGGATACAAAACAGGTAAGATGATCAAAATGACGATATCCATGCTCCTTGGGGATGAATCCCGTGTGGGTTTCTTCACATCTGAGTCTCTGCCTATAATTATTACCTGAACAAATGATCTGTTTTATTTGTTGAGTTGCTGAGAGTAAAAACAGAGGGCGGATGTGGGGTGAATGAATAAAATAGTAGCAGGCACTTCTTTAGGGGATGTTCTCAAAGTGTGAACCCTGGCCTCGCAGCAGCAGTGCCTGGGAACTTGTGAGAAATGCAGATTCTTGAGCCCCACCACAGACCTACAGAATTTGGAAACTCTGGAAGTGGGGTCCAGTGACTGGTGTCTTAACAAGTCTTCCAGGGGACTGTGATGTACACCCAAGCTGAAGAATGGTTTCTCTCATCTGTAGTGCAGTGGAGTAAGGCCCAAACTGTCACCTTTCCTATAGACCAGGAAGCTACACCGGTAACAAAGGTCAAGTTTCCTGTAACTACTACCTTTCCGTCTCAATGCACTGAATGTTCTTCATTCTCGTCAACCCTCTCGAAGTTCACGCTTCCGCACTCTTGGACAACCACTTAACTCCTATTTGACATGGCTTAAAAATCATTAAAAAAGAATTTCCACGTAGGCAAGTTTTCTGCTTCTCAGGGTCAAGTTTAATAACTCGTTTCACAAACACTTATGCATTTGTCACCAAATGTATTGTTCAACACTAATTATTTTTTATGTCCTCTGTAGTATACCCAAGGTCCTTTATTTGCCACAATAATTACTTTGCTTACATTGTTTTCTAACACTTTATTATAAAAATCTTCAAACATACCAAAAACACACCATCTAGGTTCAAACATACCAGACATACACACCATCTAGGTTCCATAATTGTTGGTGATTTTCTTCGCTTTATCACAAACCTATTTATCTATCAGCCCATTTTACTTTTTGATTCGGTTATTACTAGGTTGTAGATATAAGTACATTTCACTCCTAAACGCTTCAGTATGAGTATTATTCACTAGACATTAGTATTTGTTTATGTTTTTTTTTAAGATTTATTTTGTTTATTTGAGAGAAAGAGAGTACACGTGTGCAAGCAGGGGGAGGGGCAGAGTGAGAGAATCTCAAGCAGACTCCGCTGTGAGTGGAAAGCCCCATTAGGGGCTCAATCTCATGACCTTACTATCATGACCTGAGCCGAAATCATGAGTAGGGCACTCAGCCAACTGAGCCACCAATGTGCCCCCAGTATTTGTTTGTTTTTAAGGTAAAATTTCCATTCAGTGAGATGCTTAAATCTTAACTGTTCAATTTGATGAGTGTTGGCGAATGCATACAATTTCATGCCTTGATTCCATTCCAGTCCCCCAGTGTGCTGGTAGGGGATAAAGAAACCTGCTATAGAATGATCAACTCTGAGATAATGTGTGGGATTTTTATTGACCAAGATAATAATTTGTCTATCCAGTCAGGTAAGAGTCACGTGTAATGGAGAAATTAAAACTGGCTTTGAGCACCTCAATTCTAGAAGGAAGTAGAAAGTATCAGAAAGATCTGGAGGAATAGTGTGGCCCAATCTCTGTGAATCTGGGCATAGGAAAAGGAAGAGTGATATTCTTAGACAATAAGAACTCAAGCAATGTCACAGCCATGAGCCACTATCAAAGAAGACAAATTTTTAATAAAATATAGCAGCCAAAATTAGTGGGAAAGCCGCAGTGAGACCAGCAGAGACAGTGATCTCAATATACAAAATTAAGAAGAAAAACGGAGTAATGTGGTCTAGAAGGTAAATTCTATATACTTAGGTAAGGCAAATAATTGTTTTACCAAAGCAGAAGTAAAAAGATATGAATTGCAGCATCCTCATTTTCTAAGTGGCTTCTCCAAATTTTAAACCAAGAAGTAGAAATGTGGGAGATGAGGAACATTCTCTCCTGCTGGCTTCTTCAGCTATGGCACATGCCCCACCTCGCTGCTGGAACCAAAGCCTGCCCCAGAAACATGCAAAGGCATTCTGGTAAAGTGATGAAAGCAGACTCGAGTGTAACCACGCTCTGGAATTATGTGAAGCAGAGACTGACCCCTTGGCTGTGGAGCATTTCATCTTGTATATGCTTCACTCTGATACTCACATATAAAAAAATGTGTAATGACATTGAGCTGGGCTAAAACCACTGAGACATGAGAAATGGGACCCTGGGGGCAGGGTAGAGGAGCCAAGGGACCGAGGGGACCAAAGAGAGGGGAGAAAGAAAAGGAAGGAAGAGTTGGCCTCCTTTACCTCCCCTCACTCAGTTAACAATGGGCTTTTTCTTAAATCCTCACTCTCATCGTAATCCTTGTGTTCTCGCTCCACTGGTCTCTCAGAGGCCCACACCTTCCTTGCAGGCCGCGGATTTCTTCATGTCCCTGGCCTTCCATTTCCTTTCTATAAAATGCAACAGATAATTCCCGAATGCAATAAGGCCTGTGCTGATGAATCTGTAAGATTGGGACAAGGTTTGAATACAATAGTATAAAGGCATTTTGCAAGTGTGGCCAGGCCAGCCACTCCTATGGGATACAGTCTGACCCACAGGAAGCATGCGCTCTACCCTACTATGTTCCCTTGTTTCTCAAAGCAACCGCTAGCTTAAACTTCCATGAGGCAGAAAGCTCCCCCTTCCACCTGCGGCTTTGAGTCTTCTCTGTGAGGGTCTCGTGGCCTCTCTGTCACAGCTGCAGGGGTAAGGCATACAAGGAACTGGTGAATGGTTACCATCTTTCCACCAACTTTGACATAGTGAGTGGAAACTGACCAGAGATGGCCTTTTCAAATTACTAAGATTTGTTACAGTATCATTCAATATATCAAAGAATTTAATCTCTCTAGACTAAATTTTCCCTATCGATTCATACACATGTTTCTTTGGAACAGGGGTAGAAGTCACAATGTCTTATTTTCTAGGAGATCCCATGAAAGGCCATTGGTTACCGGCAGGTCTGGACCCTCGATCCTTCCCTGGCATCTGTAGGGACCATCACTGTGGATTGGATCTCAGACAAGGGCTCTGATGCCAGTGAAGTCCAGAGCTCTGGCCAGCAAGTCGACCACCCAGCATTAATTAAGCAGACAGCACGTGCCCCCGTAGCTCACTACAAGTGCCACCGAGCTATGAATAACTATGGTTCTTTTTATTTATTGAAATATAGTTGTGTTTCTCTATGGCGTAGCAATCAGGTTATATTTCACGAGTGAATGCCTATTGTTCTTATTCTCTGTAATAGGAACGCCTTCTCTGTGATTGTTTCCCTCAAGGGTCTTTCTTGTTCAAACCCTTACCATGATTGGCTATTGCAAATTAGCCAACCCTACTATATACTTACCCTAGTGATGATAAGTGCAGATATTGGCTCTGCTACTCAGTTTCCCAAGCTGGCCATAGACTTCATGGATTTTGTATACCAGCAACCATAACAGGTTAGTGATGACATCTTATGATAGCCCATCCCCGTAACGGAGCAGCACTCACGTGTGGGTATTGACAGAGAGATGTGGCCAGAACGGGGGCTTTAAAGTCTTAGTATATGCAACTAATGAATTGTTGAACACTACGTCGAAAACTAATGATGTACTATATATGCTGGCTAATTGAACAAAATAATGAGAAGTAAGTTAATTAATTAAAAACAAATTAAAACAAATAAAGTCATAGTTCATATATTTATTATCCTCAGTCTCCACCAGACTAATGTCAAATTCTCATAGGATCGCCTCAGTGCCCTCCTCCTTAGGCTGGAGATGAGAGTAAGCAATTCCCTTCTCTCCTCCTCTTCTAATCAATCTTGGTAAAAGATGAGGAGAAAAAAATAAAAGCCACATCTCTTTCATACCCAAGAGGTGGCTGTTGGCTGCCTCACCGACCAGACCTTGGCACAGATGACCTAACACCTCACTAGGAAATGTGGGAGAACTCGGCATCTGTTTTTTTGTTTGTTTGTTTTAAGCCTGTGGAGGCCTTGGTGGAAACTTGCAACAAAGAGTCTTCTTTTAACAGCCTATTAAATAGTGCCATTCTGTTTAAATAAAAAGACATTAAAGTTTGTAAAAAGAAAACCTATTCACGAAACATTGCAAAATCAATTAATCCAATACGCCAAATGTAAACACGCAATAGATGTGCTTTAAAATGGTAAAGAACATGCTTATGTTGGTAACTTGAAGACCCAACTGATACTATTATGAATAAGCCCACTGACACTGTGTTAATTAGCCGACATCCCCCCAAACATCATTTGGAAATGGGAAAAAAAGAGAAAATTGACTTTTCCCTCTGTGCCTGCTGCTGAGATCACTAAAATAATACACACACACAAAAGCTGAGTCAATAGCTTGTTTTATTTTTCAGTGAAATGAACTCATCTTCAGAATGATGACCATTTTGACCCTTCTTACACTACATCGACTTACTTATCTAGGCGGTACTTGGCAAACAGGTTTAAGTATGATAGTTTCGAATCGGACCCAGATGTCTCTCACTGCTCTATTGAGTCACCAGGCCACCGCACTCCACATTCGGGCACTGGGCCACCTTCAGCAACACTTGACTGAGACACCCAAACCAACCACTTGCTCCCGGTGGGACTTGGCCGGTGGCTGACAGCCTGTTTGCCCTTGGTCAGAACTGGCTGAGGGACTAGGTGTGCCGCACCTGAAAAATCCCAGACTTCAGCTTCCAAGAGACTGAAGGAGCAAATAAGATGAAGGTGAGGTCAGTCCTCAGGCATTATCTATGGTGGAGAGGAATTAACTCGGAGGTAGGGTGCACAGAGCTTGGCTGAGGTCTGAATCCCAGCGGTGGCTGGCAGCGACTCTCTAGAGGGTTCTGTCCAAAGCCTCTGAGTCATCAGAGTGGCCTGGAATAACACTGGAGGGTCAAGACCCATTATTAATAGCAGCTGGCAGTGGTCAGGATGCTGGAGGTGACCCTGAGGCTGTGATCATTTATAACATCATCAGTCACTGGCACTTTGGAGTACAAATGCGTATGAAATCACCATTGAGATTCACAGGGATACTGGGCAGATGGAGAAAGCCTGAAGGTGTATAGGTGAAGGAGAGGGACATTGATTTTGGGCAGAAGAGCCTTTGAAAGCAACACTGTAAGAAAATACATTATAAGTAAGAGCGTGTAGACCAACTGTTGGTAGTTGAGGAAAGAGGAGTGTATCATTACACTCCATCCATTTGCTCAACCAGACACAGAGACAAGTATGACAGAGGGCTCACAAAAATTTGATTTGCTTTAACCTTGTATCTTATTCATTTTTTGGTCCCAATTTCTTCTGGCTCAGTTGGTCCAGAAAGAATTGTGTTTATTTTACATTGAGAAGCTGGATCCCTTGGGTTCCGACTCGCTTCGAGCAGCAGGAGAACCAAAAAAGAATGAATTCCAAACACTCTGAAAAAACAGATTTGTGGAAATCCACTGGAGATGGTGTCAAGAAGAGTTTATTCAAGAGAAACTGGAGCTTTTACAGTCCTGCCAAGACCAGTGTGTCCCGTGGTGTTTCCCCATGGATTGGCATCCACACTTCCCGTCAAGAGGCGCCCGCCCTCCCCTGCAGTCTGCTCAGGAACCCCCGGCTCGGTCAGGTCTCACCATTCAGAAGGTCATTATTCAGCACCATGGCTTCTGCCTCCTCTCTGCCACTTTTTGACCATTTCACTGCTCGCTAGCACTGCCGCCAGAAGGTAGGCAGCAGGGGAAATTAAAGGAGCTGAGCCATGAACCCACCATTGTTGCTACGGCTGATGAATGGTCCGGGTGAAAGGGAGGTGGAACTGTGCCCCAGATGGAGGGGCAGGATATTCTGAGAATTTTAAGAGCTCATTCTATCACTCACATGGAAATTTGACAGCTAACTATGTGTAGGTCAGAAGTAAGGCAAGACTCAGACCAGGCAGACAAAAAATATGTTTATCTTAAGTGATTGCTTTGAGAGTTTGAAAAATAAGTTTATGCTAAGTGACAGCTTTGAGAGTTTGACTTTAGAGACTAAAGGAAGAAGGGAAGACGGAGAGGTAGTGGATCTGAGTACGAGGCACGCTACCCTTTTCTAGAAAAAATTGCTGATAGCCCCATGAGGCTGACGTAGCTAAGTGATTGCTATCATGCGACCCTGACTCACCAACACCCCAGCTGGTGATTTCAGGGAAAGCACCCCGGTCAAAGGCTGTCAGTCCGTGGGCTTCTTGTCGACCTATGAAAAATTCAGTTTGGGAATTCTTGGGAATTTAATTCAGCACCCTAGAGAAATCTTAAATTAGAAAGTAATATTAAGGCCAAAGGAGCCTTCCTGGGCCACGTTCCAGTAGACAAGACAAGGGAATGGACAATCTGAAGAAAATCAAGAGATGGAAAGAAATAGACTCATAAGCGTGTCACTGAGTCATGTTAGTTGGCTGTGTAGAGACTTGGAACCTTCTGCTGCGGGTATCTGTGGAGCTGTCTTACGAATCCACATTTTTGCTTGTGGCCCAGGTCAGCCCTTTTGCCTGCTTTTGTACTTTATATGAGTGGAATCATGAAATATGTGCTTTTTGGTGCTGAATTCTTCACGTGATACTATGTTTTTTGAGATACATCCCTGTTGTTGCCTGTAAATGTAAAATTCCGTTGATGTGTAGTATTCTGTCATGTAAATATTCCACAGTTATCTGTTTTACTGTTGATGAACTGGATTGTTTCAGGTTGGGGCTATCACAAATAATGTTGCAAGGGTCATTCCTGAACACACGGACGCATTTCTGTTGGGCATATACGAAGAAGTAGAATTGCTGGATAATAGGGTATGCAAACGCTTAATGTTTACAGACACTACCAAGGAGTTTCCCAAAGTAGTTGACCATTAGCTTTCTCTTAATGCTCCTTTATCTCCGCTCCTACTTTTTTGTCCAGTCCTCACCCGCTGCCATCTCCCACCTCCCACAACTCAGAATTCCAAGCTTGCCTACTGCCTTTGACTGCCCAGGGTTTGGCTGAACACACATATACCTTAATCTTGCACAACACTAAATATTCTGGAACTTTTCCTTGGAAAAAGAAATCTTTCCTGAAAACCTGCCTCTCTTCCTCCAGGCCCTAAAATGGCAGGCTAATTGCCTCCAGGATCAAGTTTGTCTCCACACAAGGCCACTTAAAGACTCAAGGGCACAGTATACCTGTTCCTGCTATGGCTGCCATGTTTGGGTTCTGATGATTCTCTTTCGTGTCTCACTTTATTCACTGTTCACTGAGCACCATTAAATCTAATGTGTCCTGTGGCCCAAGCCCTCTGCAAGTGCCTTTACAAAAGCTAGGTCACATTGCTCCTGTCCAAAATCAGTGGATCAGTACTTGGTGCTCCGTGTCCCATCCATTGTCCCCCGTCTCTTGGTGCCCATCCCCTGAAGATGTGGTGCCTAAGAGGCAGTGTCAGTGGGCTAGGCGGCTTCTTTGGGAGAAGCAGCATCTAGGAATCTAGGCAATGGCAATTTTGACGAGTGGGCCTTCTGGGCCTCACCCAGGGTTCCAGCAATGCTATGCATTTTCTTAACTTAGTGAGCTGCCTACACCAAAAGGAAAGAGCAACCAGGGGAAATATTTGGGGAAAAAGCAGATCTTTCACACCATCCTTCAACTTCCAACTCTTAGCTGCTATCTGTGCTTTAATGACAGTAGATGGCACTCTCAGGTCCTGCATTTTATTAATTCATTAAGGATCTAACAAGGTTGGGACTAGTACCAGGGTACTTTTGAGACACAATAGCAGTGCTTTTTTTGTTTATTGAATTTAAAAAATTAATAATCTAATAGAGTACCTAGTTTGGCTTATAGTAGTAGATACTAAACAAAAGTGTGTTTTTAGTAATATTTATATTATTGATATATTAGGTATGCTTCTATGTGCAATGCAGCTCAACAAATACTTATTGACCATTTATTATGTGTGAAGTATTGCAAATAAGTGGCAGTTTCAGCTTCCAAAGGAGTCATAGAATTTAGTCCCTAGGGAAATTCCTTGAGGAATTAGGAGCCATCAAGGATTTTACTGTAAGTATTTTCGATTCAGGTTGCCCAGAAATAACCCGTGAAACAGAGACATGAGGGAAAGTTGTTTGGGAAATGTTATAGATGTTGCTGGCATCTTGCCCACACCTTGCACTCATCTGGATAGACCACAGTCAACGACTAAATACTAGGGGTGGAGAGGAGTGGTCAATGATTAGTCCCTTTGAACTCAAGGTATGACAGCCCTATGATGGCAGTCATCCTCCAGAGACCCCACATGAGATCAGGCTGAAGCTAGACTTCTCCTAAAACCACATCCTTGCTCAGCTCATTCCTTGCTTATCCTGCTACCCTCATGAGCGATAAGGGTTCTCTCTCAAAAGCACACCCTCAATAAATCCCTCGGGTAAGACTCCCCATCTCAGGCTCTACTTCAGAACTTGACATAAGGTAGGAGGTAATCCCAGGAAGCATTGGTAGGAAACAGGTGAACTGGTACGGGGAAGGGAGCCAAAACAGTCTGCAATATCAGCAGGTCATGTGGGCAACAGGGATTCAAATCCTCTAGGGTAAGTTTGCCAAATTTAGCAAATAAAAATGCAGGATGCTCCATTAAATGAGAAGATCTAACAAATTACAATTGTTTTAGTAGAACAGTGTCCCACACAATATTTAGAATATATTTAACTAAAACATTTTTTTCATTATTTATCTGACAGTCAAATTTAACTGGGTATCCTACATTGGGTCTAGCCCTTCTCTGGAGGCCTCTAGGAGAGAAGACAGTCTAGAGCATGCCTCAACGTTGTCCCATTCAAGGGTTGAGGGAGCTGGGGTATTTATTCTCCAACTCATTCATCACTGACTAAAGGATACAACAGATGGTATTAACTGGTTGGTTCTTGTGACTTGGTCCGGAAACAGGCTGCGAAGAAAACACATCAGGCAGAGAGTAGCAATCTTACAGAAAATGCTCTCAACTGGTATTGGAATGTTGAGTGCAACAGGACACGGGCAGGGCACCAACGGTACAGGTAAAATTGGAGCTTTCCTGAATTCCTGACGGCGAAGTTCGATACAAAGTAGCTCTGTCTTTCCTCAGTTCTCTGGACGAGTTCAGATTATGACCACAGGATGCGAAGGAGAGAATTAGGTTGAAAGGAACTAAGTGTTGCGTTAAATTACAGCAGACCAAAGGGTGTGTGTGTGTGTGTGTGTGTACTTGACGGAGAAAGAAGAAAGGCAGTGTTTACTGTTCCAGAAATGGCATAAGAAAATGAAAATTTCCTGACCTGTCATTTTCACCAAAAGTAACAGTGCCATTGTAGAAAGTGTCTGGGTAGTTCTAAAATTCTTTCAGAAACGAGGGAACAAGTTCTTTTTCCATTTGCATTTAGAATAATAAAGCCAAGTCATTGTCTCTCCATCATCAAGCCCAATTAGATTTTCAAAATTCTCTTTACACCAATAAGTGTCAATACTATGGGTACGTATTTTTATCATCAGTTCATTGAGTTTCCATAAGCCATCTGCTCTAACACACAGGGAGTGTATATTTTCTCTTGTTTTTACCACTCTTTGGGAATTGTTTAATCTCTAATCAAAGCCAGAGAAAATGAACTAGACATAATTTCAGTGCTATTTCTTTACTTGTTGCATAAATGTGTGTATTCTTCTGGTCTGAAGGGCCATGGCCTCACTTGGGAACAGTGCAATTCATTTAGACAGTGGTAAGAAATCATTCTTTTTTTTTTTTCTGGGTTCTCTTGGCTCAAATTCTAGTTTTAAATTATTGGGAATAAATGTAATTTGGTCTTGTGACATATGATATATTCAACTGCTCTAGGGAGAAGGCATAAAATATTAACGAAATGAAAGGTCTTTTAGTGGCATGTCAGAGGTTAGAAGTTGAGTTTCATTGTTTCTAAATAACGTTAAGGACATTCAGCCTTGGGGTTCTTTTTTTCCTATTTTCCTGTTCTTAAAAAGCGAGTATTATATTTGATTAATTTTTAAAGGCATGGTAATGAACCATAGCCTATCCAAACTGATCCATGAGCCAGCTTGACTGCTGCCCCATTAGTATCCTTCCTGCTTTTAGAGGCAATGTGAATGGAGAGTAGCTGGGGCTACCATATACAGTTGTACAGGTTGTCTACCAAGAAGCTCAATCGAGTTATTGAGTTGGGACAAAAATCCAACCACATTCCAACTCACCAAGCCATGTACCCTGGGGGCAGGGCTATTTCCCTCCTAGAAGAAGGGGCACTTTTCCTTAATAAACACACAGGCAGGGACACCTGGGTGGCTCAGTCGGTTAAGCGTCTGCCTTTAGGTCAGGTCATGATCCCAGGATTCTGGGATTGAGCCCCACATCAGGCTCCCCGCTCAATGGGGAGTCTGCTTCTCCCTCTCCCTCTGCTGCTCCCCTTCTTGTGATCTCTCTCTCTCTCGAATAAATAAAATCCTTGAAAAAAATTAATAAACACAAAGGCGGCCAAATGGACTATTAAAAATCTTAGCCATAGCCCTCAAAGGTGTGGCTTCTGCTGATTTGGAGACCAAGTTATTTCGGCGTTCCTGGCAAGTTCTACTGCGCTGCTTTATCAAGACGTGGTAGTTTATTGACAATACCGAGGATCTCTGCACTGTTGCAGGGCCCTTCCTAGGAAAAGCCTCCAGAAAAATACAAAGTAGTCTAGTTGTTCCACGGTGCAGGAAAAAAAAAAAAAAAAAAAAAAAAGGAGGTAAATGTCTTAATTCTCACAAACAAAATGGGGTGAGGAATTTTCTAGGCCATGTAAGAACCGTCCATCACTGCAGATTTCTTGACCCCGAGCTGGCATAACACTGTCTGCGGCACAGCCCTTTGGGGGAAAATTCTGTGAAGACAGTCTAGGATTGATTGAGGGAGAGCAATGCTTACCACCTTGAGGGCGAGTGACGTAAATCCAGGGTGTCCAGAAGGCTAGTGCCAATTTAAGCTTTAATTGCTTTGGAAGTACGAATGGTATAAACTTAGGACAAATGGCATTTGAAAAGTAAATTACTGGGGCACCTGTTTGGCTCAGTCTGTAGAGCAGGTGACTCTTGATCTCAGGGTTGTGAGTTCAAGCCCTACGTTGGGTGTGGAGCCTACTTAAGAAAAAAAAGAGGGGCGCCTGGCTGGCTCAGTCAGTTAAACATCCAACTCTTGATTTCCACTCAGGTCATGATCCCGGGGTTGTGAGATCAAGCTCCACAGCAGGCTCTGTGCTGAGCATGGAGCCTGCTTAAGATTCTCTCTCTGCCCCTCCCGGCCCCTTTTCTAAAAAAAAAAAGAAAAGAAAAAAGAAAAAGAAAGAAAGTTAATTAGTAAAATGCTCAAATGGCAATATGCTCTTATTAGACTGAACATAACCGTTGTCCTACGTTATACATCGCTACAGTCCATTTTAAACATTGTAAATTGTATCAGTTGCTGTTCAGTGATTGTCCAATAGGGGAGGCTTCATCACAGACAGGATAGTTTTGACGTGACCCCCACAGAAACAGCCTCATGGAGCTACACGAGATGATGACATTGCCGAACAAGAAGAACCCCACGACAGATCCACTGGCCTGAGAGGCATTACCCAGCAACCACTGCACATAAAAAGTTCAATTTAAGATGTATCGTGTAAAATATGTGAAAGTAAACTTAAACAATCAAACTGCCAAAGGATTTTTTTTTTTTTTGTAGATTGTAGCATTGATACTTCTGAAGTCATTCATGCTTAAAACTACACAGAGACTTCTGCGAGATGCTGTGTGGTTCTGTAGGATGACTCGGAACTTTCACATAAGACCATAGCTAATGTGCCCAGCACGCCATGAGGTCGGCTTACTGCCCTCACTTGATGATCAGTAAGCTGGATCTCCAGTCCTGTGCTGTCCACACAGTGGCCGCTAGCCTTGTGTGGCTACTGAACACTGGAAAGGTAGTAAGACAGAACTGATGTGTCATAGAGGTCTAAAACACCTACAAGATTTTAAAGGCTTGGTAAGAAAAAATAATGTAAAATATTCGTAAAATTTTCATATTGATACACATTGAAATAAAAAGAATTTGAGTTGGGTTAGATAAAAAAATTTTCAAATTCATCCTAGCTGTTTCTTTTTAGCTGCTAGAAAATTGACAATTATGTCTGCGGCTCACTTTATATTTCTGTAGGACGGCACTGGTCTAGATTAATGCATTAGCACTGGCTCCCCACAATTATAAGTCTGTTATGTGTGCTGTTTCGCAGTGAGGAATTCACTGGATTGACAGGTTGTCCTTTGGAGGGTATTTGAATTTTCTGGGGGACTGTTAAAGACTACAAAGTTTATCCTAAAGGATTTGTTTCTAATGAAATTCAGGAGCCATTTTGGACGTGTAGTAACTTATTCCACTGAGAGACAAAGTCAGAATGAGGGTCGAGAGGGACTCAGAAAAATGCCTTGTATCTAAGCTGTTGCTTTGCATCTAAGCTTTCAGGAACAGCAGCTTCCAGAAGCTTCCATTCTTCTGTCAAGCTAGGAGGTGATGCCAGTGCACCTGCAAAGCCATCAACAGGGACCAGCGATGTCAGATGGGCCACTGTTTCCAGCTTCCTTTGTTAGGGCCGGACAAGAGAGCTGGTTTGGATTATGAACTCATTTCCTCAGCTCAGTCATGCTTTCTTGACTTTATGTTAGGAAAGCTAACAAATACCAAAAGATCTAACACAAGATTCCATCTAGGTGAGAAGACTTTGTCTCACCTGGGAGCAGGGCTTAAATATGCTTATACCTCAGCAGCTAGCTTAAGGATCTGGACAATGAAGGTGGCATCTACCTGATGGCCTAGAACCTTCACTTCATCATCAGTAGAGTGGAAGATAGTAACACCCACCTCATGAGATTATTGTGTGGTTTAAGTAAAACAACAGTTATGGGGGGGAAAAACAGCCACGAAGTGTATCAATTAGCTGCATAACAAATGATTCCAAAATTAGCGACTTAAGTAAAAAAATATTATCTCAAAATCCCATAGCTATCTTTGTGGTTTTTCTGTGCTGAGTACGGGGACATTCATGCAGCCTCATTGAGCTTCAGGGCTGGCTGGGCTTTTCTCTCCATGGGGTCCCTCATTCTCCAAGGGGCTGACCCGGCTTCCTCATATGGTCGTGGCAGCATTCCCAGAGGGAAGCACCAATGCATGCGGGCTTATCAAGTCGCTACTTTCCTCACATTAGCTGATACCCCATTGGTGAAAGCAAGTCACATGGCCAACTCCAGACTCATTTTGAGTGGTGTTGATACCGGGCGCCATGTTTCCTCAGGGGCCATTTTTTAAACAATGGACTGGACCGGGCTACCACTTACTGAATCTTTACTATCGCCAGACACTGGGCCAAGCATTTCACATATCTTATGTCATTTAACTGACTGACAACCCGGAGCGGTTGGTGCCTTTAGCGACACTTTAGAAACATGACACAAAGGCTGAGCTGATGGAACAATATGCCAAGGGTTCTGCAACTAATAAATAACAGAGCCCGGAGCTATTGACTGGCCTCGATCCCTCTAAACCACTAATTACACCTCACACTCAATACTAGGGGAAGGAAGAATAAAGGGAGGGAAACGAGAAGATGCTACTCTCTGCAGTACTTAAATCAGCCTGAAGAACAACCTCTGGCCAAAGGCTTACAGATTTAAAGAAACAAAGAGCTAAAGGCACGAGACCGTCCCATTGGAGCAATCCAGACGCCTCACCTTTTCAAGGGCTTGCCTTTTAGCACAAAAAACCAAAGGACGTCAGACGGGCGAGCCTGCAGTGACCACGGCTAATCCACACTTTCCGACAGATCTGAAGTTGCGGGAGCTGATAAGAGCTATGAAACTCATTGAGATTTTAGTACTGATTTCCCCCTCTCCCCCATTCCACGTTGACTTTTTTTTCCATGTTTATTTCAAAACTCCACGCCCAGAGAAGCAAAGATATTAGACAGATTACGTATTCCACCCAGCAGATAACGTCAGTGAAAGTGATCACAGACAAGCTCCCGCAGAACGGGAGTGCCATTATCTTTCTTAGAAAATGGGATATGGCTTGGCAAGTGAATGTCGCCATAGAGAGCTAGAAACCCTCTCCTTAGATAAAAATCTCATTACTAATTCTTCTCTCAAACAGGAAGGAAGAAGAAAAGATTTGCCGAGCTGAAGACTGCAGAAGCAGATAGCAGCGATCCCTGGCTGCAGCCCGGAGATGCTGGAGGAAGGCGCGAAAGGTTACGTGAAAGAGGATCGTTAATATTCATGGCGGCGTCTGGTACTATGTTGCCAGGAGACAGTAATGAGAACAGAGCATCTTCCAGGTCTAATGACACTGCGGCTGCCACATCAATCCCGCTGTCCCCAGAAATGAGATCTCTATCATTTGCAAACAGGGAAGCATTGGTGGCTTGGCTGTCATTCCAGAAGGTCACTAAAAGATATGCAGATGAGCTGCCCATAATTCTTGGGCTGACTTCCACCAGGTTCCCTGCGCAGCTCTGCCTTATCAGGGACACGGTCTGACAAGGCAAGTCATACAGGGGTAGAGGGAACTGGGTATCTGCTCTGGATCCTGGGAACACTTTGTGAACTTCTGTCCTCATGGATTGAGTTGCCCTAGAGACAGTCCCTCCATGAACTTCTTTGGAGGAATTTATCCTTGTCAATTTTGTGCTCTCAAAACTTGGGTGAACGTTTTAGCTTCCCCAACTGTAAGCTCAGGTTCAGCCACCAAAACAGTTAATCATAACCCCTAAGCCCTGTGCTTCCTTGGGTTCTCCCAGGACAAAGATTCAACTTAAAGTGTTCATTGCTTCCCATGGTTAATGGGATTCTAAGTGGGGGCGTGATTTCAAGATCTTATCTGTCTCTGCTGTCTCCTAATGGGGCCAGAGCTTTTCCTCACACGTGTTTAGAGACCAGGTAGGTGTAAAGCTCCTTTTACATTTGTATCAAAATTTCCCGGTTCCCTACCACTTGTAAGCACACCTTCTCACGTTATGCTCACCACAACTTGGTGGATTATTTATTTTGTGTTTGCCGCGTATGGATGAGGACACATGGTGAATAAAACTAGGGAAGTCCTGGCCTTCCTGGAATTACCTTCTAGTAAGGTGGGGGGGAGGCAGACAATGAGCAAACATATGCATAAATTCATTCATTCATTCATTCGTCGTACATTCAACAAATAGCTATGGATCACTTATTCTGTTCAAGGCATCCTTCCATGCACTGAGGTTGCAGCATGGAATGAAACAAAATTCTGCCTTCTTGAAGATTATGACTTAGTAGGGGACAATAAAAACTTAAAAATAGAAATCCATCATAGGTGGAAATAAATGCAGTGAACCGAAATAAAACAAGAAGAATGATTGGGACATGGTTGTGTCATTTCACCTGGTGATCAGGGAAGCCCTCTCAGAGGAGGTGACATTGAGTAGAGACATGAAGAAGTCACCCAGACCCTGGTGCCCTGAGCCAGCTCATCTTGGCTCCCAAGAATTGATGGGGCACATGTCTTCTCAACTCCATGTTCAGTGACATCACGCTGGGAGCTTAAAATCAGCCACGATGGATTTGTCCACCACAGATCAGTAAATGCTATGAATCAGGACTTTTTTTTTTCAGAGTCGGTTATTAAGTATTTATCTATACCAAATTGGATGCAAGTACCCAGGGAAAGAGACTTCTTAGCAGAAGAAACATTCAGTATGAAGGCCCTGAGTGGCAAGAATGCTTTATTAGTTGAGAAATATCGAAAAGATCAGGATGTCTAGAACAGGGGTCCTCACCACTTATGACATTGAAATGTCTTTAGACTTTCAAATTTTGGGGCTCCACCTCAGACCTACCAAATCAGAAACTCTGGGGCCCAGAAATCTGTATTCAAAACCCTCCAGGTGACTCTGCTGCAGGGGAAAATTCGATGACCACCGGTCTAGACTAAGTGCAACTATCAAGCAGGACAGCAGTGGCAAGCAAGGCTGGAGAGTGAGGCCTGATCACAGGGGGCCTTGTGGCTTTGGTAAGGGCTTATGATGCTTAACTTTGTGCGCCAGCTTGTCTGGGCCACAGTGCCCAGATATTTGGTCAAACGTTATTCTGGATGTTTCTATGAGGGTGTTTTGGGGTAAGATTTGCATTTAAATTGCTGGATTTTGAGTGAAGCGGATTGGTCCTCACAATACAGGTGATGCTCATTCAGTTAGTTGAAGGCCTAAACAGAGCAAAAGACTGACTTCCCTGAGCTCGGGGAGTTCTGCCAGCAAATGGCCTTTGGAGTTGAACTGCTGTTAACAGTTCTTCCCTGGGTCTCTAGCATGACGGTCCACCCTGTAGATTTTGAAGTTGCCAGCCTCCGTAATCACATGAGCCAATTCCTTAAAATAAACACCCCCCCCTCCCCCTACTGGCCCTGTGATTTTGCTTCTCTAGAAAAGCTTGAATAATACAGGTCTCAAGCTTTTTCTCTTAGTGAGGTCGAATGCCAAAGAGCAGGCGGGCACAAAGAGGAGGAGGTTTGAATCAGAGGCATGACATTAACTGACATGTTTTCAAAGCTTCCTGCTACAACTAGGGTCCTATGGCTCCAGGGCCAAATACTGCCTTCAGCCATTTCAGACAGCTGAATGCAACATGTGATCCTGCATTTGAACTTGGTCCAGGAACAGGACATCAGTGCAACAGATGGTGACATTCGAATAAGGTCTGCAGGTTAGTTAGTAATATTGTATCGGTGTTAATTTCCTGGTAGTAGTACTTCATCTGTGATGTATGGAGATGTTCATGTTTGGAGAAGTTGGGAGAAGGATGTGCAGAAATTCTTTTGCACAAATTTGCCAACTTCTTGTACATCATGTATTATTTCAAAATGAGAACTTAAAAAAGGAAACAAAAACTAACAAAAACAAAGATCACTAGCTACTCTTGAAGAGCAGACCATGGGGGAGTGTGATAGTGGCTGGGACTCTTGATGGGGGTGGCAGGGAGGGTGAGCAATAGATACCATGTGGGCAAAATCAGAAGTCAAAGCTGACATAACCTCTTGACTTCAGTAGGCTTTCTTGTTTATAGATAAAAGTCCTCCATCTCCAAAGGGATTGAACAAAAAGGAACTTGACTCCCAGGACAGAAAAGTCTGATGGCAGGTGTTAGCCTTAAAAAAAAAAAAAAAACAGCCAGTAAAATAACTGGTAAAATAACCAGCAAAATGGATTTATTCCAAAATAGCAGAGAATTGCAATTTGCGACCAGTAAGCTATGGCAAAACTATAGGCAAGCCCGGAGAACAAAGGAGAGGAACACTGTTCTATAGAGGAAAGGAGGGAATTGGTTGGGTGGTGGTGAGNGGCATTGCCAGACAAGGAGAAAAGTCTTTCCTCCTCCTGCTGGGGGAGTAAGGTATAGACTTCTTCCAGGGGAGAATGCAAGGTACATCTCTTCCAGTCCAGGTCTGTAGTTGATGTTAAATGGCAGGGAGCAAGAGCTCCCCCTTCTGGCTTACCTGCTCTATTGTAGTGAGGTTTCCCTATATTAATTTTCCCATAGGAGCTCAAATAACATCATCATGGCTCATCCCTCCTTTTCTTCATGGCACATTTCTGCTTTCCTCTATATTGACATAATTCGCAGGTTGACCACAGCATCTTCAGGCTTACATCCTTTTTAAAACTAGAAATACCATAGGACACAGGGCTCCTCATTTCCAAGCGGTCCAAGGAGAGCCCCGGAATTATGTGATTAGGTTCACCTCAGGTCCTGTTCCCATTGATGGACTAACTTTGCAGGAAACCAAAATACATCACCTCAAGATATGCCTCTTTGACATAAAAATTATGTTCAGTTAGAGGCAATTAAGAAGCAGTAAACACAGAAAAACCTTCCCCTTTTTGCCTAAAGGCAGGAAATAAATTCTGCTTGTACCGGAGACAGACTCTTACCAGCCCAGACGTGGCGCCAGAGGAAAATCTGCAAACAAACTTGTTAAATTCACCCTTATCTCCTTAGTTACTTCTTTACCACTTACTGCCCCAGCCCAGAGCCCTCTGTCTTGTTCATTCTTCCCAGATTTATTGTTTCCTCAGCTATGAGGTATAAAACTTCCTGTTCTGGTCACTTCTTTGGGTCTTCACTCTCAGCCCTCAAGTACACATAAAGATTGAATAAAACGTGTATGCTTTTCTCTTGTTAATCTTTAACAGTTTCCCTTCCAGACCCAGCCAGGGACCCTAAGGGGGTGGAAGAAAAATTCTTCCTGTACTATAATCTCTTGGAAGATCCATAGAACACACTGATTGGCCAGTACTGGGTCATCTGACCACTAAGGTGGCTAAGGCCAGGGGCAAGGAGGGCTTATTTTCACCTAAACCTGTGGGGCTGAGAGTTGAGGAGGGGTGATTTCCCTTAAAACAAACAAACAAACAAACAAACAAACAAACAAAACCACCACCACCAACAACAACAAAAAACCTTTATCTGGAAGGAGATGGATGATAGGAAAATCAAATTAACTGAAGTCCCATAAAGTCACGTGGGTAGGACAAATATTTTAGTACTTGTGGACAAGTCAAGGTGATTTACTTAGAATCGTAATGGCCAATAAATGTCTAAGCAGGTGTTTCGACCTCTGTCTCAGAATTCTTACTTGTTCCCCCACAGTCAGTCATGGAGGTCTATCCTTGAAGGGGTCTACATCGATTCTTATAAAGAGAATTTTTAGCAACCAGAGTTGAGAAATTAGGCTGTGCTCTCATTTTCTTTACTTGCCAAATGCTCTCCAAACTGTTGAGAAGAGTGGACGCCAAACTAACTTAAAACTTGAAAACTCTTGAAATCTTAAAAACTTCATCCTTCCTTCCTCCACAAAGCTTTTCCCCACTTGCCGAAAGTGAGACTGGTTCATCCCCCCTGCCCCTCATCTATTATCCTGACATTCAATTATTACTAAGAGAAATGGGGGGCCAACACGATGTCCTCCAGGAGGCTAGAGCTCTGCGGAGCCCCCTGCAGCCCAGTGAATTCACTGGTCTTCCAGTCTGCACAGCACATGGGCGAGGCTGGGGAATTGACACTCTAAGGCTGGGGCGGCAGGAGGGGATCAGAAAACCTCCCACCAGCAGCTAACTTGGTTTTGACCTGTGTCAGCTCACAGAGCCCTGCCCTGAGACCCAGTGATGACCAAGCCATGGGGGGTGGGGGGGGGCAAGTGAGGCTGGTGGGTCTGCAGGCTGGTTGCTTGGGCAGGATGCCCCCTCCCAAGGTTTCTGCCCTTGGTGTGGACAACGTGGGCTTATGGTCTGGTCATCACGTGGAGACATCCAGGATTCTACTTGTTCATTTTCCACGTCTGCTGACAAACTCAACCCATCAAAGACTGGTATGTATGTCCCGGTGATGCCAGCTTACTAATGTGCAAGAGAAGAGATGCCCCTTCAGTACTCAGAGTACTGAAGTTCTCCATCCTAGACAACTCTTTCCCAGGATGAAGGTGGGTGGAGGGTCAGGACAGTCATTAGAAGGTGGCTTGCAGGCATGGCGGGGAGGTGGAGCATCAGAGCGAAGGGAGGGGGGAGGTCTTGTCTTGCACATGGTAGAGTCTAACAGACTGAGTCAGCCATAGAAGGCCCTTTCCAGGGACAAAACTGGTCCCAGACATCACTAATCCATCACCGACCTCCTTCAGGCCAAGCCTAAATACAACTTAACACAGCGTTTCAAATATCCACAACCAAATTACTGGAGGTGGCACACGAGGTGGTATCTCTTAGGTGTGTATAGTATATATCTGGCATATATATAATTTAGGTATTACACGTGCACACACGCGTTAGTTTGAGGATTGTACAAAAGTAGGTTGTGACCAAATTTGGCTTGGGAGTCATAGTTTGCCAATCCCTGCACTAAATTATAGGCCTTATTTTTAAATACTTTGGTCAATAGGAACTAAACAAAAGGGAATGGATTTCTGGTACAAAACACAGGCAGCGACTTGGAGTATTTGGTACCTGTCATAATTAAAGGTGCTAAGACCTATTAAAAATAAAACTCAACTGAGTGAGTTTATTTTGTTTATTTATTTTTTAAGATTTTATTTATTTATTTGAGAGAGAGACAGCCAGCGAGAGGGGGAACACAAGCAGGGGGAGTGGGAGAGGAAGAAGCAGGCTCATAGCGGAAGAGCCTGATGTGGGGCTCGATCCCATAATGCCGGGATCATGCCCTGAGCCGAAGGCAGACGCTTAACCACTGTGCCACCCAGGCGCCCTTATTTTGTTTATTTTTTAAAAGATTTTATTTATTTATTTGACAGAGAGAGCACAAGCAAGTGGAGGGGCAGGCAGAGGGAGAGGGAGAAGCAGGCTTCCCGCCCAGTGGAGAGCGGGACGTGGGGCTCAATCCCAGGACTGACCCCAGGACTCCAGGATCATGACCTGAGCTGAAGGCAGACACTTAACCCACTTAACCGACTGAGCCAGCAGGTGCCCCCAACTGAGTGAGTTTAAAGACCTAACTGGCATTATTCAATGATTTAAAATCAGGCAGCGTCTTACTTAGCAAGCAGATGTTCCAAGGAGTTGTATAAAATGGAAGGTGGGAGGGGCAAGAAAGTTCTTAGCAAAAGAAAAGAAAGGGCAAGGTCACCTTCTCTTAGGGAGAAGATGGATCACCTTATCTTCCTTTGTGCGATGGAGAGGGCCCATGTGACAGATTTTTACCTTATTGGTGCTGACCAGAAAATTCCTGATTGACCGGTTAAGATTACATCTCTGGAGGAGGTTAAAATTGCAGTCAGGTTAGGTATTAAGTCCTGGTTTGGTGACTTGGCATAATTTTCGGCCTGTGGTTTTCTTTCTAACAGACCTGAGGGTCTTTATAGAGTGGAACCTGGCAGAGTCTACATTTAAAGCGCCGCATAGAAAGAGTGAGTGCAGTTGGGGAGTACCAAGCTCCGGGGGGTCAGGATACTTCTATTCTCATTAGCATGTCAATGACGGAGGTAAAAGCCATAGTCCAGAGACCAAGGTGCCAAAGACAACCTTTCCAGTGATTTTGTCTTCTGCTATTGGTTTCTCTATTGTGAGATCAGTGGTAAAACCACTAAAAGATTACATTCCTTGTCTTCAGGGACAGCAAAGAGGAGGGCTGAGGAGACCTCCACCTCCAGTCTCAGACAGGGGCCCCCAGGCCGAATGGCGAGGGTGGGGCCAAAACACAGGGAGAAGCCTGAGCCTCAGGCATCAGTCAGGAGGGAAAGAAGATCCATAGAGACTTCAGACATGACTCTGGGAGCCGTGCAGTAAGAAGATGGGGTTCTTCTCTCCAGTGCCAGAAATACGTCTCCCTCCGATTAAAAGAGTGTACAGAAAGCAGAGTGCTCACAAAGTGTATAGCTTGAAGTGTGGCACCCTGGCTAGAGAAGGTTTAGGGTCTCTTGCCTCTCTCGTTCTCGCTCTCTCTCTGGAAATGAGATTCACGGTGAAACAAATTCTGCACATGTAGCAAACTGGCGCAGAGCAGCTCTGTTGTCGTTACAGTCCATTAACTTCCTAAGACTCCTCTTTCAGAAAATTGTTTTTGGTCACATGCCTTAAGACGGGAAAAACACTCTTTTGAAAAGCTGCAAAAGCTTTAAATGGATTCAAGAGGTTTTCAAAAGCACTTCAAGCCATTCTAGGTAACACATGTGTTGACATATCCTGGAGAACCCACTTCACAATATCTTCAGATTTGGTCCAACAAATTCTCTTCCCCTTTTCTGCTGTGGACAGGGCTGGAAGAAACAGAGAGGAAGGAGGACCAGGTGGTGAGTCTGGCATCTTCCCAGCAGCCAGGAGCTTTGGTGCAGACTGACTCCCTTTTCAAATTAAAGAGATGTATGGAAAATAAAATAAACAGAGGAACGAAGAGACAGAACCGGCTGGGAAGGCGCCTGGGATACCGCTATACCACATTTGTTGGTAATTTACCTACCGTCTCACCGAGCTTAGAAGGTAGTCTGAGGGGACTTTGATCACCTACATCCAGGGAGAGGTTGGGTGAGAAGGGGCAGGAGGAGGATGTCACGTGTTCCAGGCGCAGCTTCCGTAGTTCCCAACAGCAACGTGAATTTCCAGAGCATGAAACATCTATATTCAATCAGCAATTCTAGCGCAATATTAAAGACAAATATAAATGTTTCAAGGCAACCTCTGCTGGTTATTAATGATTTCATTATCCATTAATGAATTGAAATGATTCACTTCTTTTAATGTATGATTAATGCATGTGAATAATTCAGAGATGTCCCCAAGTAGAATTTCTGGTCTTTGTCCTTCTCCTTTTTTCTGATTCAGCAATAGTTCCACTGCAGTTGTCCAAGCCACCCTATTTCACACAGAAAGGGATCTACCACGGGAAAGCAGGTGCTCCCAAAGCCATTGGCAGGATGGCAGAAAGGCTCGAGGCTGAGTTTCCAGGACCTTCAGAACAGACCTCCCTAAGGAGCTGCTGCGGGGGCCATGGTCAGGAAGCCGCAGACCCTACCCAGGGCCCCAGACCACACGGGCTCTGTAATGATCTGAGGTCGGGAAGCCACCACCAAACCGTTAGCTCACAAACATGTCACCTCGGCTGTGACCCCTCCTGGTAAATGGGTTTCTCTTGCCCTACTCTCTGAGAGCCTGGGACCCCTGCTGTCACCACTCCCAATAAACTGCCCTCTTCCCGGACCACACTCCACTGCAGACACATAAGAGGGAACAAAGAAGCAGGAAAACTTATCTTATTGTTGCCTTCCAAATACTCTGGATGTCTCCTGAAAATAACTGGGTTCCCCCAAGGGGCAAGGGTGTCCGGCAAATGTAGGCTTTGTCTTTCAACCTCTAGCAAGAAGGTTATAAGCAGGGGTGGGAGGTGGAACAGAGTGGACAAAACTGGAATGTCTGCTCTACCTTCCCTTCTTGCATAGTGATATTTTCATTTAGAAACTTCTTTCAAAGACTGATGGCAGTCAAAGTGTTCCTCTTTCCAGGTCCATCTGTATGAGCTGAAAATTTTAAATGGTAGGGTTCTTTATTAAGTGGAAAGACAGCAAGCTTCAGGATGAATTTATAAAATTATACCATATTAGAAAAACTACACACGTGCAAGTACAAAACGTGATTATGCATGAATTAGGTGTGTGTAGCCACATACATAAGTGAAAGTAGAGCACAGAAAAGTCTAGAAGGATATGCACTCCACCCATTAACAGTGATTAACTCCTGGTGTAGGAGTAAGGCATAACATGAGAGATTTTTTATTTCTATAGCTTTGTAATATTTGAAAGTTTTGTAAAACAAACAAACAAAAAAACCCTATACGACCTTTTAAGTAGCTTAATATATTTTTTAAGGATTTATTTATTTATTTGAGAGAGCACACGCTGCAAGGCTCCATGCAGGAGCCCGATGTAGGGCTTGATAAGACCCATGAGATCCTGACCTGAGCTGAAACCAAGAGTCAGATGTGTAACTGACTGAGCCAGCCAGTTGTCCCTTAAATAGTTTAATATTTTAAAAGTCTTGAAACCTGTATCATCTGTGAAGAGTTGTGGCAGAGACTTCTGGGGTGCTGATCTGTACGGTGGCTACACGGGAATGTACATATGTAAAAACATCCATTGCACTGTACACAAAGACTGTCATAGTTTACTATATGTGATGTATTCCTCAATAAAACAAACACGTAAGTAAAATAGATAAAAGATATATAAATATGTAAGGTATGAGAGAGCAACATGACGGCCACATCTAAATAATGTCAAGTTATGTGGCCTTTGGCAGGTTATTTAACTTCTCTGAAACTCAGTTTTACTCATCTGTATAATGGATATTCTTATAGTCACTATCTCAATATTATAGCAAGAATTAAGTTAATTATAAAATACTCACTATTTGCCTGGATTATATAATAAGCACACAATAGTAATTATGGATAGAGTTCTTGTTCTCATCTATCAGAGAAAGTATATGATTTTTCTATGTCTATGATAATAAATGACCGCAAACTGGGCAGCTTAAAACAGAAATTTATTTTTTCACCGTTTGGGAGATCCAGAAAAGAAAGCTGTCAGCAGGGCTGGGTCCTTCTGAGACTCTGAGAGGAGAATCTGTTCCGTGCCTCTCTCTTAGTTTCCGGTGGTTGTCGGCAACCGTTGGCATTCCTTGGCTTGTGGACTGTTAAATTAATTAAACATGGAGGCAGTTACACTGAAGAGGCCCTACTGCAGGGGTGGCTTAAAGCAAACCAGAACTTCAGCCTGTAAATGCCCCAGGGTGAAGAAATGGAAACCTCAGGGAAACCAATCACAGGCAATGAAGCTTTGAGCTACAGCCAATCAAATCGCATCTTTACTTCCCTTCCACGCCTTCACTATACAAGTCTTTCCCCCACTGGCTCCTGTCCTCAGGTTGCTCCCAACATTTCCTGTTTGAGGCTGCCACATTCAAATTGATTTTTGCTCCAATAAACTCTCCAAATTTGTACTATGCCTCAGTTTATCTTTTAACAAGATGCTTCCCTCCAGTCTCTGCCTCGGTCTTCCCATGGACTTCTGCCCTATGAGCCTGTTTCTCTGCGTAGCCTCCCCTCCCCCCTGCAAGGACACCGGTTACTGCATTTAAGGCCCCCCCAATCCAGCATGACCCCATCTTGACTCTGAAAAGACGTAATCTCTCAATAAGGTCACATTCTGAGGTTCCAGATAGACCCGAATTTGGGGGTGACACTATTCATCCCACTGCCGCGAGGCATCATGATTGAGCGCTGATGCTCAGAAACAAAGGGGCAAGGGAGTGGGGAGGGCTTCTCATTCTTCCCAGAGGTAGCCAGGAATCAGAATCCCTGACCACCCAATATCTGTAGGCTTCTAGTTTGCCGGTTTTAATAAAAAATAAAGTGCCAAGTGGGGATAAATCACAAAACTCCTATGGCTCCGATCCAGCCTGCTATCTTGACAGCAATATCATGTTCCATAAATAAAATGCAAACTTTTCACCACAATCAATAATAAACAAACACTATGAACTCCAAAGTCCTGCGTAAACTCTCTGTTTCCTTCCATTTTAACAGGTAAGACCGGCCTCTGCGATGCTTGAGGTTGCTTTTTAAATGTGCCACTAGAGGGAGGAAAGGCTGTATGTTTGTTCTGAAGTGCACATCGCAGGGTAATGAGGTTTTCTTTGTGCAATTACTGCAAGTATGAGCTCCGTGTGTGTGATTGCGGAGTAATTCCGTCTTAATGTTGATGATGCACACCGCCCTGCAGATCAAAGCGAAACAGTCTAAATCACAAGCTGGGTTCCTATTGAAAGCATATTGTTTGGACAGAGATGGGAATCTATAACAATTCAAATGCTTTCTTTAATCACGGAAGTTCAAATGCTGCCTTTAAAATTGGACTTTTGCAAAGTGAGGCTGGACATTGCATTACACACAGAGCAGCTTCCAAAGAGAGGTGTGGTGCAGGCCTTTGCGAAGATAGAAGAGACAGTGGAGAGGCTTCCAGATTTGCACTTGGCAGCCCCACACCTGTGACCTCTCAGGTTTGTTTTTGTGCAAATGTGGGCATCACACTGCTAAGCAGAGTGGTCTAGTCCTGAGAAAAATACTAGTAATAATAATTACACTTAGGGGGAGCCTGGGTGGCTCAGTGGGTTAAGTGTCTGCCTTTGGCTCAGGTCATGATCCTGGGGTCCTGGGATCCAGGCCCAGGTCAGACTGCCTGCTCAGCAGGGAGTCTGCTTCTCCCCCCAACTAATGCTCTTCCTCACTCCCTCTGTCTCTCTCAAATGAATAAATACAAAATCTTAAAAAAAAAAAATTAACACTTAGGTCATACTTTCTCTGTGCCAGTGCTTTACATGTATCAATTTATTCTTCCAACAACATTTCAAGGTAGATATCTTATTATTCTCCTCATTTTACAGATGAAGAAACAGGCCCATGTTCACAAAGGTAGGTACCAAACCTGCCTGCAGGGTCCAGACTCTTAACCATGATGTTACGCAGCCTACCGAGGTGAACTTATTGGTCCCAAGTCCCACCCAGATGCTTTATCAATGTACCACATCACTCTATGCCTATTTTAAACTAAAATTAAAAAAAATAAAAACGAAACCCAAAACGGCAATACCAAGTGCTGACGAGGATGTGAAGCAACTGGAACTCTCGTACATTCTTGGTATGATTTAGTCCCTTGGGAAACAGTTTGGCCATTTCTCTTATAAAGTGAGATGTNTAATGTACCACATCACTCTATGCCTATTTTAAACTAAAATTAAAAAAAAATAAAAACGAAACCCAAAACGGCAATGCCAAGTGCTGACGAGGATGTGAAGCAACTGGAACTCTCGTACATTCTTGGTATGATTTAGTCCCTTGGGAAACAGTTTGGCCATTTCTCTTATAAAGTGAGATATAAAATGACCACATGATCAGAGATCCCACATCTAGGTGCTTATCCAAGACAAATCAAAACATGTCCGCATAAAAACCTGCACATGCATGTTTACAGCTGCTTTATTTATATTTGCCCCAAACTAGAAACCAACCAAATGTCCCTCAGTTGGTGAATGGAAGAAGTGCTGTACATCTCTGTAAAGGATACTTAAGCAGCCAGAAGGGACAGACTTCTGCACAAACATGGATGATCTCACATACATTATGCTCAATGAAACAAGCACAACTCAAAAAGCTACATGCTGTGTGAGTTTACATGTGACATTCTGGAAAAGGCAAAATTATAAGGATGGAAAGTGATCAGTGATTGCCAAGAGCTGGGGGTGGAGGAAGCCCAGACCTAGGGGCAGCATGAGGGAATTTGGGAGGTGAGGGAACTGTCCTAGATCTTTATTGCCATGGAGATCACAGGGCTNATGATCTCACATACATTATGCTCAATGAAGCAAGCACAACTCAAAAAGCTACATGCTGTATGAGTTTACATGTGACATTCTGGAAAAGGCAAAATTATAAGGATGGAAAGTGATCAGTGATTGCCAAGAGCTGGGGGTGGAGGAAGCCCAGACCTAGGGGCAGCATGAGGGAATTTGGGAGGTGAGGGAACTGTCCTAGATCTTTATTGCCATGGAGATCACAGGGCTTGCCATCTGCCAGGCATCCAAAGGCAGAGGGTGGAAGTGTGGGTTTGGGATGGAGAACCTAGTAACTATCCCAGGTGTATACTCAGAATTCATTCATTCATTCGCCAAATATTTTTTGAGCTCAGATACTCAGCCAGGCAGGGCTCCTGTCCTGAAGGAGCTGAAACAAAATAAGAAAACATGAAGCAAGCTAAGCAGGGGTCCTGGTGTGTGTATTAGATTGGGTATTGCAATTAGATATGGGACTTTTTCCGGGGTGGGGAGGGGTCATCTCCTCCAGGTGTCAGACGCTTGGAACAGTAAAGCTAGCATATTATTGCTCTGTATGACATCAAGACTCTGGCTCTCTTCGTAGGAAAAGAAAGGACTCTGTGCTCTCCTGACATCCCTGGGTCACCCTATGAAATGGGCAGGATTAGATAATTTGAGTCACCTAGAAGGAGTCCTGTATGGGCTTGTTAGCCCAACAAATTCTTTTTTTTTCTTTTTTAAAGATTTTATTTATTTATTCGACAGAGGTAGAGACAGCCAGCGAGAGAGGGAACACAAGCAGGGGGAGTGGGANGTCTTCGTAGGAAAAGAAAGGACTCTGTGCTCTCCTGACATCCCTGGGTCACCCTATGAGATGGGCAGGATTTGATAATTTGAGTCACCTAGAAGGAGTCCTGTATGGGCTTATTAGCCCAACAAATTCTTTTTTTTTTCTTTTTAAAAGATTTTATTTATTTATTCGACAGAGGTAGAGACAGCCAGCGAGAGAGGGAACACAAGCAGGGGGAGTGGGAGAGGAAGAACCAGGCTCATAGCAGAAGAGCCTGATGTGGGGCTCGATCCCATAACACCGGGATCACACCCTGAGCCGAAGGCAGCCGCTTAACCGCTGTGCCACCCAGGCACCCCAAGCCCAACAAATTCGGATGGCCAAACTTCTCTGGGTTCCTGAGTGTTCCAGTCTCTCCTCCATCATCTCTAGTTCCTTATGGGTGAATGAATGGATGAATGAATGAATGAGTCCAAAAAGTCCAGATCCCATTTTAGAACACAGATGAAGTCCCATTGCCTTTTGCTTATTACCTATACAGATACTCACGTAGCCATCTTTCTAAAGGTATTGGCTCAGTTATCCAACCTGAAGACAATTTTGATTATTCTAACTGGCTTATTACTAACCGTAGACAAAATGTTTTCTGGCTTAGCAGCCTGTCTTACACTCGGGTAAGACCTTGTTCCCATCCCAGTAAACTGCCTTCCAAATGAAGCCAGTCTCAGGCTTTGCTTCTAGAGAACTTGATCTAAGGCATCGGTTATTCCTACAAGTTCTCAAAGTGAATCCTTATAGGTGCCCCCAAAACAATTAGGTACTGTCACCGCCCGCTGCTGATGGGCCTGCTTCCATAATGAGAACACCGCTCTCCACCCTCAGGATGACATCACGAGATGTGCTCAGAGTTTATAGTCCTCAGGAAGCTGTGTTCTGTGCAGGAACCTGGGGGGCAGAACTCAGTGCCTGGGCATCCAGAAGGGCCAAACAGGCCCCCATTCCATATGAAGTGCTTCCATCCTTGGTGACCCAGGAACTGCTATACACCCAACACATCCGGCCAAAGCAAACGGGTCATGTCCTTGTGTCAAAGTCAAGGAGTTAATGTCAAGGGATGCTTGAGCTCATGTGCTTGACCTTCTCCAAGTTCAGTTTTCTTCTAAGCGATTCTGAATGTGTAACACTCTGTAGGGGAAAGAACGTGAGTTTTGGAGCTCGTTCTGAAATAAATCACTCAACTTCTCTGTCCCTCAGTGTTCTCATCTGCAAAATAGGACCGTAATAAACACCTAATATTCTCCTTGTGAAAATCACATTAATCCATGTGAAACAAACAGCAGGAGGCCCGGTGCTTTTCAAGCGGCAGGCTTGTGGGTTCTTCTTTTTTTTTTTTTTAAAGCTATAGCTCCTTACATTTTTTTTTTTTTTTTAGATTTTATTTATTTGACAGAGACAGCCAGTGAGAGAGAGAATACAATCAGGGGGAGTGGGAGAGGAAGAAGCAGGCTCCCAGCAGAGAAGCCTGATGTGGGGCTCAATCCCAGAATGCTGGGATCACACCCTGAGACAAAGGCAGACGCTTAACGACTGCGCCACCCAGGCGCCCCAACCTTGTGGGTTCTTATTAAGG
>NC_048230.1:86147710-86152966 GCF_002007445.2 Ailuropoda melanoleuca | reverse complement strand
CCCTGAGACAAAGGCAGACGCTTAACGACTGCGCCACCCAGGCGCCCCAACCTTGTGGGTTCTTATTAAGGGGCCACAGCTACCCTTATTGCAGGCATGGTCTTCACTCCTCCCTGGTCCACTCTACCTATTTTACTATCACGTAAATGGGCGCCAATGTTGCTGCTACACCTGGCCTACAGCAGGAAGACACTTTGCTAACTCCCCCTGCCACTTGGGATTTCCTCCATCTTAGGTTGCTTTTTCTTACTCCTCTTACCTTTCTTTGCCCTCTTTCCATCCCTCTTTTGTCTCCCTCTCTCTTCTTCCTCTTTCACTGCTCTTTCCCTGAGCCACATGCCAATGTTAATAGGAAGACAGGCTAATCTAACTTTGGAGATCACATAAAAGCACCATAGATCTGCCTCTGATGCATTCAGCCTATGAAAGATGCTCTCAACATCCCACCGGTATCCCCTTGGCACTTACCTTCTCCACGTATGTCCTGCAAACACCTGCAACATCCTACAGGCTTTCTCTGGCATGCTCAGTCCACTCACAGGACTGTCTGGAAGTGTTGGGAACACCTCAGGAGCAACTCACAGACCAGAAGAAACAAGAGTTGGAGGATTAATGCCCCCATTTCCTTGCCTCTTGGGTAATCAATTCTGAGGCATGTTCTCCACAGTCTCACAGGTGTGCCAAGCAGGACTGAGCCCCAGTCACTCACTGGAGAAGCAACCTAATCATTAATATGTCTTGGATTGGCTTCTCCCCTTCCCATCTTGCTTGTCCACTCCCCTGCTGGTGCATTCCAATACTTATCTTGGGTTCTGCTTGGAGTTGGTGGGGGCAACTCAACATAAGACACCCAACATTTTCAACCTCAAGGTGGTCCCTCCCTGTCATAATCTAAGAGTCAGGAACCAGGCATTCCAAGCTAGAGAGAAGAGATGTACAGAAGATTTGCTGTAGGGCACCTGCTACCAGTTTTCTTTGTTTCTTTCAAATAGAAAACATGATTATGGTCATAACTCACTGGATATTATTAAGTCTTTCTGGCTCTCACTTCCACAGGCATTTGTCACCCAGCATTATCTCTTTATTACTTAACCATAACAGTTTTCTCATTTTTCAAAAAGATTTTATTTTATTTATTTATTTGACAGAGAGAGAGACAGCCAGCGAGAGAGGGAACACAAGCAGGGGGAGTGGGAGAGGAAGAAGCAAGTTCCCAGTGGAGGAGCCCGATGTGGGGCTCGATCCCAGAATGCCAGGATCACCCCCTGAGCCGAAGGCAGATGCATAATGACTGAGCCACCCAGGCGCCCCTCATTTCTTGAAAGACATAGCAACAGTACTGTGAACAATGAAGACAAAATTGGCTAATAGGGGAAATATATTGGGGATACCAAGAGCTCACCAACAAAGAGTTATTCAAATATCTCCCTGGTACAGTTAAAATAGAAGACCAACAAATTTTTCCATTTCAGCTAATGTGAAGGCAGGTAGGTCGGGGGAAGAAAGAAGAGATTCCTCAGAGACATTCTCATTTTTCTACTCCCTGGCTCTGCAACAATTAGATGTCAACCATGAACACCTATTCTTCATCCATTCCCTTTCGTATTTATCTCCAGCCAACATCCCTGCCTGAAATTGGAACGCTGAGAGAGGTAAATTTTTTCTCTTTCAGCAAACTTAACACTAATGGTCAAATTTAAGTGACAAACATTCCTCATGATAAAAATTAGGCCCAAAGCTCCAGCACTGGTTGCACATCGTTTTCCATTCATCTCAACCCTTATTATGAGTAGAAGCTTAAGGATATAGTGAGCAGGGGCTTCCACTAAATGTGTTCACTGTGAATTTTAAAGATTTCTGTTAAAAAAATACAGAAAGCCTACAAAAAAGTAAAATCATTCATGATTTCTCATACTTAACATTTTGTGTAAAGTAAGAAATAAAACAAACTCTTCCTCCCCACTCCTCCAGTCACCCTTCCACTCCGGGGGAGCGGGGCACAATTCCACTGTGATAGACAGACCTCCAGCCCCTTTGCATGCCCACCAGGCATACTGGGATTCCCATGCGCCCCTATGTTATTTTCTAATGAAAATACAAAAGTGTGCTCGTACTGTTGAGAAATTTGTTTTTCTACCTAATAGATCACGGACATCCCTCTAACAAATCACATATAAGCCTACTGTGTCCTTTGTAACAGTTGTATAGTATTCCAGGCTTAGCTCTTCATTTCCCAAAGGGTGTTTAATGAGAACCAGTTCTCTGAGGTGTGCTCATTCTCATATGTGTGTGTGTGTGTGTGTGTGTGCATTTTTGTGAATTATTTCAAATTGCAGTTCACCCTTTTGCAGATTTACAATGCATCTTAAAGATTTTGACGTGTCCTGCAACCCCCCGCCCCCAGTTTTTCCTTCTGTGTAACACAATGATCACCAATTCCTCGGATCAAGAGGGTCCTTGATTCCTCTATTACGGGAATGTCCATTACTCTACTACAATGCATACCCTTGAATATGCTTAGGGAAGCATTCCTTTAGAACCTCCTAGAGTCCATCTAAAGTTAGAGGAGAAGCTCCTTTGAGCCATCTGGAGTCAGAGAAAGAAGGCAAGGAGAAAGCCTCAGGGCTGAATCATCCCAGGGATGAATACTAAAGAGAAAATGTGGCCAGAGATCCAGAAAGAGCACACACACTCATGAGATGCTTGCTGCCTCCTGTTCTGAAGTGCTTGAGCTGCGCCAGGTGTCCACCCTGATACAGCGGAGTGAGAGTCCAAGGGGAGCAGACCATGCCACCCCAAGATACGCCTCTTTGCCATAAAGATTCTTTTGAACTGATTATTTTGAGAAACTACAGACATAGGAGAAGCTCTGAAAACAGATTAGAAATTATCCTTTTGCAAAGCAGGTTTCCATTAAAAAGGCCTGTGCCAGGAAGAGAGCTATTACTGGAAATAACTTGTCACCTAAGAGGAGATGTCTGCACGGCAGGGCACCCTTAGTTTATCAAACATTTCCTCTTCTCACCTTCCCCTCTTTGAAGTCCAGGATGCCTATCCCTTCCTTTAGCCTGGGAATGGAAGCCTCAATCACTGGCCTCCGTCTTGAGTCTCCTATCTTTGTGGGGCTCCTTGACCTAAGTACATACATAAGAAACATTGTGGATTTTTTCCCCCTCTCCTGTTATTTCTTCTTTTCTTACAGGGATGTCTCAGCCAAGAACTCAGAGGGTAGAAGGAAAAGTATTTTTCCTTCCCTACAGAATCACTGCAGAAAGCAAAAATAAAACAAAATCAGAAGAAAAAAAAGCAAGGAGGAAGGAAAGAGCTAGCTGCCCAAAGCCAGGGTATTCCTCAGATCAACCTCGGGGATGAGAGATTGAGAATAAATACCACCTCATGTCATAACCTCTTCGAGCAGAAAGTCCAACCCAAAGCATCGGAGTGACACTGAAGTCCTCTGCGACAGGGGAACCACATCTCTACTAGGACTGTGGAAAAGTAGAAGGCTTGTTAGCCCGAAAAGCCCACACAAAGCTGATTGTTTCCGCTCCAAGTTCTTGAAAGGTTGATGCTGGCTCAGCAAAGCCTATGAACAATGATGCTTTGGGTGTTAAAATAATAACAATAACAATAATAATAATAAACAACAACTTGTTTCTCAGCCTTTTGAGGCCAGTAGAGAAAGTTTCAATAGCACAAGTCAATATGGGCCATTGCTTCTGCCCGATTTTCAGTAATAATACTAGCTAAGTTTATGTATTTATTTATTTATTTATTTATTTATTTAATAATTTTTTATTATGTTAGTCACCATACAGTACATCCTTAGTTTTTGATGTAGTGTTCCATGATTCATTGTGCATAGCACCCGGTGCTCCATGCAATACGTGTCCTCCTTAATAGCTAAGTTATTTAGAGCTTACTGTAGCCAGGCTCTGGGGAATAAACTCACATGAATTAGCTCATTTAATCCTCAATCGGCTGTATGGGTGGGTACTACATTAATAGGTCAGGAAACACAGAATGGGTTTACTGACTTGACTGAGGTCACACAAATGAGATCCCATGAACCCGGACAGTCTGATTCTAGACTGTCCATCCCAGTCTACGTCGCCAGCTGGGATGTCAGTTCCTCTCCCCGGCAGCTCAGAGGGAGGCTGAGTCTCTCTCAGTCTTCAATGCCCTCTGGGTCTATCCCATGCCAGGCCCAGAGCTGGCTCCTGTACCTTTTCTCATGTCTATATGTCCTCGTTTTGCTATTGGTCATTGTTGCTTCTCTTTGATTTCCTATAAACGTGACATTTGAAAAATCCTAATGTCATTGATTGACCCAGGAATTAAAGGGAATTTTTCCTATACCTTAGTCAAAAATGGAAAGGAAGGTAACATAGGTTTAATGGTCCAACACAGTGAGGACTGGGGTGAACCATCCCTGTCATTCAGAGTGAAGGAGGGGGGCTGAGGATAGAACGAGGACGTGTAGAAATGTGCGTGGTTATCAAGGAATCCACTGAAGATAAGGCTCTCACTCTCTTATCTTGGACTGGTCCTTTTCAGGGTAATGAGAGGCTGGTAAAGAGCCTGCATTCATTATGTTTTTATTCCAGTCTGACTCTACCCTTGGTTTTTCCAGTCGATGGAATGGGGAAGGGAAGAAGGGAAAGGGGGATAGAGAGGCACAGTTCAAAGCTGGCGGTAGGAATCTTTTAGAGACTGAGCAGAGAGATGGATGTGTCCAACCTACCTCAGTTCTCTCTAGCCCACCCACAGGCACACATTCACCTAAATTACCTTTAACATCAGAAAGAAAAAGATTAGTTATGTGGACACAAGTAAAGGAAGAAATGGCCCTCCGGAACCCTCTTCTTCCTCCATGGCTCAGGGTGAGAGTGACTCAGGGCTCATCTATGTCCACCTTGGAAGAAAAGAGGGCATGAGGCCGCTGACTATTCCTCGTTCAGGGCTGGCCTCGCAGGCCTCCATCTTCCCCAAAGCAGACAGAGCCATAACTCCCAGCTCACCAGCCCTAGGACCCAGCCCGCTCCCCATGCTGCCCACACTTTCAGGCCCAGCCTCTCCTGGGCTGCCCCATGAAGTGGTCGATGCTTCCTGATAGGCTTACCTCCCCCCAAAGCCCACAGAAAAGGGCTTGGACTCTCATTGTTCAATCCCTGTTCTTTCATAGGGGACAAGTTTGATAGAACAGAAAATTATTTTGGTTGGATTTATAATGGCCAATAATGAAAAGAGTCCTTT
>NC_048230.1:85992676-86147610 GCF_002007445.2 Ailuropoda melanoleuca | reverse complement strand
GGTATACCTTGCTCACAGATGTTTTGTAGATGCTGGCTTTGACCTGGTCCAGTGTCCACATCCTCCACCTTCCATGAGTACTATGCTTGACAGCTGTCCCCTTCTCCTTCTTAGCCACAGGGGAGCTGACTCATAAGAGGTTGTGTGGCCTTTACTACAAGGGGCACCTCCTTGCCAATGACTGGCTGACGTAGGTATACAAAAGGCTGGCCTTCTTGCCTCAAGGTGGGACCAACTCTGTAGCAGGAATCATGCCAGAGCTCCCTATGGTGTCAGGCTATAGCTCAACTCCAGCCGAGCCCACACCCCAGCACAGCTGCTTTCCCTGCTCTACCCAGCTTCCCTCACCCCCTCTCCTTGCCATGCTCCTGTGACAGAGCCAGCACACCAAGATTCCCAGACTGGCACAGCTTCCAGCCCCTTGAAACAATCTGCGTTTTCATCCTTGGATTAGGGAGACACCTGAAGTGCGCTGAAACGGTTAAAATAGAACTTCTGCACCAAGCAGGGCTGACTAGCTGGCCAGAAGAGGCATGCTTCAAGTAGTCACAGTCAATCTTCAGAGGTCAATACAGACTGTCAGATTGATGGGTATCATGAGGGACCCAGAATGCCTTCTTGCAGTGGTCTGAGAGAGTTATTGCTCAGAGCAAGCACATGATTCTCGTACGGTAGACCTGGGCTTACTTATCTCCCAATTAGTGCTTACCCTGACTTGCATGTCCTTCCTCTGTCATTAGCTAGGCAAACAGCTCATCCACCGTCAACACCCCGAAACAGCTATGATGCCGACTGCTGCCAGGAAGGGCCAGCATGCGGGGGCGTCTTCCTCCACATTTGCCTTACCAGAAGAGCTTAGTTTCTGGGCACAGGGTAGCTAGCCCATTATTTTAGACTAATTAGGTAATGCTCCATCTTCATACTCTGCTGGAAATGACTGAATCTCTGAGAGCACGCATATGGCATCCATGGAGCTTCTAAGAGAACCTACTGAGAGGAATGTCATTGGATGAGAGCCTCCAGCTGCGACAGCTTCAGATCCACTCAGCGTTCACACCGGGGCCATGCTGCTGCCAGCAAATGATTAAACACTGTGGGGGTACGAGAAGTAGGGTAACCCTTGTTCTGAGGCTCCCCAGGGACCTGGCTGGGACCTGAGGCACATCCTATCCAATCCCTCTCCTTCCCCCCACCCTCCTTTCTCTGGAGTCAGGCCTGGATCTGTTCTGAAGTCTCTCCCTGCCTACTCCTATGCCCTTTCCCTTTGATTCTTTACAGGCATTTCCCCCAGGAAATTTCTTGCATTTCTTAATCCATCCTGGCATCCGCTTCTTGTAGGACCCAAGCTGACACGTTAGATTTAAGCCCTGAGCTGTGGGTGGAAAATGAAGATCAAGTACAAACAAGACATTACAAAGGAATCCAAGGCAGGAACACCTAAAATTATGGCAAACATTTGCTAATTAGCATGGAAAGATGTTTATGATAAAGTAAGCAGAGGGATTATAAAACAGTACATATACATATTGCAAATTTGTTTTGAAAAATGTCTATATAGAAACATTTTAGAAGGCTCTATGTCAAAATGTTGACTGGTTTGCAGGAGTCTTTGTTTTTGTCTTTTCGCACAATTGCATTGTCAAATTTCCCATAATAAAAATTGTTTCAGCCCAGAGGAGGAGAACCTTAGAGCCCAGAGCACTTCGGGAAGATCACACTGGTCTGAGATCCCACAGGGACCCAAGGCTGCCCCATGACGGGACACCATGTGGGCACCATGTGGACTACACGGACTAGGGAAGATGGGACCCTGGAAGCATGAAGATCTGACGGAAGGCCCCAGAGAGAATATATGAGGGGTCCCCTTCCTTTGTCAAGGCAGGGATCAGTTCTGTTCCTATCCCTACCAGCGCCACCTCTGTGATTCCCAGTTCCTCCTTCTTTGACCCTATAGATCTGGTTACGTGCATGGTTATAAGTCATTCATTTGCTCCACCAAAGTTTATTTATTGAGCTGTACCCTTTGCTCGGCCTTCTGTTAAGCTCTAAGGATTCTGGGACATGGCAGGCACCAACAACTGCATCTCAACATCCATTCTCTCCTTTTTCTTTGTTAAGAAAATGCCAAGTTTGTTCAGGGCAGCAATGTGCCTGGCGACAGACCATATGTCCCAGCCCCCTTGCAGCTAGGAGGGGCCTGGCTCAATCCGCAGGCATCAGCTTTGCCAGAGCCTGCACCCTTCCTCACCTCTGGAAAGTAGACTGGGTGCTGGAGAGGAGCAAACACCTTGGGACCATAAATTGAACATGAGGGTCAAAAGAGCATATATGAAAGATTTTGGAACAAAAATCTTGAAAGAATCCATCACTGGCAGCATAATCAAATCACTGAGATGGACCTACAGACTTCTTGTTATGTGAGGAAAACAAACCCCCTAATCTGTGTAAATCACTGTTTTGGTTAGTTTCTGTCATTCAGATCAAAATCCTAACTGGTACAGAGAATGAGTCATAAGCCCTACCTGATGTATGGACAGAGAGCAGATAAGTAAAAGGCAATTATAACTCAATGCTATTAGCAGCATAAAGAGGAGACACCTGGTTCTCTGGGTGCACACACTGAGAGCCACCCAGAGAAGGGGAGATCAGAGAGGATTTTCTAGAAGAGACAACATTTGGGTTGAGTCATGAAAAGCAAGTAGGGATTAGGGAGACAAAGGGAGGTGCAGTCTGAATGCTTCTGGGTAGAAGCAGCCCGCAGTGGCTGGAGCAGAGAATGACAGTGTGTAGAAAGGGGGCAGGGAGGGCAGAGATGGCCTGGGGTGCACATCTTAATACTACACCCAAGGTAAGGAGCTAGACTGTCATCCTTGGGACAATGGAGCTGTCTGTTTGCATTTCAGTAAAAGCATCTGTGCTACTCAATTTGGGAATGGATGGGTGGGGTTGGGTTGGGTGAAGCATGAATGATGCTGTCATCCAGGCTCTTGGGGGCCAAGAGCCTCTGAGGATGGAAAGGGATGCCAGGAAGGTGAAGGGGCCTGAGAGGGAGCGGGAGGCCATCCCTGCACCTGAGCCCTGAAGTGTAGGAGTTAATACAAGAGGGAGAAGCAATAATATGAAAGCATTCGGGGAATGGGCAACTTGGGGCAGAGCCAAGGAGGGCTCAGTAAGGCCAGAGGTAGAGGGAACATTTGAGGATGATGTCCTGTTTACCAACGTGGTGCTTCTGAGGTTTAGTGGAAAGGGGCAATGGGTTGGTGGGTCCAAGCAGAATCCCTAGAGCAGTGTGAGCAGAGGGAAGTAAAGGTGGACGGCCATGTTTGCGACTGATGGTGAGGATGTTAGGCATTAAGGGGTCTGGCTGCTTTCCAAGAGAACTTGGCCCTGCAATCTCAGCCTGGATTGACTCACTCCACTAACAAAGGCATGCAACACCTACTAATATGCCTGGAGATGTGGGTTTTAACAAGCCCTCTCAGGACTTCCAGTGCCCACTAGAGTTTGAGAACCACTGGTCCAGATTGTGTTTCTCAGACTTAAAAGTGCATCCCTTGAGGATCCTGCGAAGTGCAGATTCTGATTCAGGAGATTGGGGCTGAGAGTGGAGAATTTGCATTTCTTCCTTTCTTTCTGCCTTCCTGTTTTCTTCCTCCTTCCTTTTTTGGAGAGAGAGAGGGAAAGTGCGAATGGGAATGGGGGCAAAGGGCAGAGGAAGAGGGAGAGAATCTCAAGCAGACTCTATGAGCATGGTGCCTGACTCAGGGCTCAATCCCACAACCCTGAGATCATGACCTGAGCTGAAATCAAGAGCCAGACGCCTAACCAACCGAGCCACCCAGGTGCCCCAAGTCTGCATTTCTAATGAGCTTGCAGGGGCTGCTGCTGTTGCTGGTCACCGACCACACTTTGAGTAGTGAAGGTCTAGACAAGAGAACTTGTTGAGACAGTAGAGAAACAGTTTTTCAAAAGATCAAGGAATTGACTGCTTTAGTCTGCAAAAGGCTGAGAGATGATTTAGTGGCATTCTTCAAAGGACATTTTTAATTTTTTAAAAATTGAAGTCAGAGCACTAGAGAAATGGGCCAGCTTTGAAGCAGGCATAATTTAGGATAGGCTGCTTTCCTTTTGGCCTAGGTGATGAAGTCTTTTTTATTTTTTTTAAAGTTTTTTTATTCATTTGACAGAGAGAGACACAGCGAGAGAGGGAACACAAGCAGGGGGAGAGGGAGAGGGAGAAGTAGGCTTCCCACTGAGCAGGGAGCCTGATGCAGGGCTGGATCCCAGGACACTGGGATCACGATCTGAGCCGCAGGCAGACGCTTAACGACTGAGCCACCCAGGCGCCCCTAGGTGATGAAGTCTTAAGAGGGAGCTCATCTCAAGGCTTCTGCCAGTTTGGAATTTCCAGAGAGGTTATCCTCTCTGCGCCACCCTGCCAACATCTAGATTGTCTGCTGTATTAAGTCTGTAGACGACCTGTTGGAAGCAAGGTAGGACGAGGGTAAGGGGGGAGTGAGTTGACAGCTCTACAAGCGAGATTCTGGGAAGTAAGTATTCAGAGACTAGGGGTGCTCTGTTTCCCCGTGCCCCAACACCCATGTGCACTCACTCTTCCCACCCCCGGTAAAATAAAAGCAGGTGTCCTCAAGCAAAGTCCATGAGACTCAACCTTGGCTTCTGGTGGTAGTTTAAAGGTTTTACTACTCTGACTGTAGCTGGGACACAGGGGTGCAGGAATGCCTTGCACCTGGGGTCCCACACAGACCAGGTTCACCCACTCGCCGCTGGCAAAATCCAAACGCACAGAAACAAGTGGGGGTGAAATGAGAAAGGAATTTGTTTCAATGAGGTCAAAAGAGGGAAGAGAGCCAGCAGACTAGCTCTCAAAGACTGTCTCCAAAGTGCCAAAAATACTTCCAGGTGAATATAAGGAAAATGTGGGACAAAGGTCGGTGGGGACACGCAGGTGGGCAGTGAAGGTCAAATCCATCATTGGCATGTCTTGCTGGCTCAGGGCGGTCCTTATTGCTTGAGGGGGTAGTTCCCATTCCCATCAAGGGATACTCCACCTCTGAGTTAAGCGAGACGCTGGAAAGAACTTAATTAGAAAGTTTGAGGTTAAAATAGAGGTAGTCGAGGTCCTCTTCTGTGACCAATTTGTCAGTTTTTGTGACTCTCCCACCCTCAGCTCGCTTCATCTCTTCCCTAATTCCAACCCCAGCACCACACGCATCCCTCCCCACTCACTCCTGCCAAGTCAGGCAGCATCCTTGCCAAGAAGTAGGAGGGATTGCCCTTATTTGTAAGGGCTCTGAGGCTCTGCTTCTCTAACAAATCCTTCATTCGAATCATGGCCAGCTAAGTAGTGGACGTAGTAGTGAGAAGAGCAGTAGAGAAGCAGGTGTTCGCGAGAGGAAGCAGCCAGCAGGCAAATCACCTGAGCTGAGCTAGGACTTCTGGGAACACGGCAGTTAGGGCAAGATGCGGAACAGAAAACAAGATCGTGAGGACTTGCATTGTTGTATCTATACGGGTTCTTTAAGTGCAAGCGAGAGAAACTCCCTTCACTGCAAAGAAGGGAGAAATGCAATTTATTAGAGGGCTATGAGTGCCCTCTAATAATAGGAAGACAATATGACCAGCCACGACTGAGAGAGGATGGGAACCAGAATGGTTTTGAGACTAGACACAGGAACTGTTTTCTGTCCTTGTAAGATTCATTTGAGTTTCAGATTTCCGGGAGTCTGCTTGACCTCCGCCCCCCGCCCCGGAGAGCCTCCCAGGAACTGCATGCAATGGAAAGAAGCTGGTTCCCAAAGGAAGGCCGAGGGGCTGTTAGCAAAAGGCAGGCAAAAAAGCGATTCTGTATTGCAGAAGTTATCATACTGTATTTGTGGGCTTGCCTTTCTGTGCTGTTTCTCCATTTCTGGGTGAGAACTACAAAGATAAAGTTTCTGAGAAACACATTCAGTGACAACATTCCATGGACATCTTACTGAGTGCCTGCCTATTCAGACCGTCTGCTGGTCATCGCACATAAAGGCACAAACGAAACATGATCATGGCCACCAAGGTTTCAGAGGAGGTGCATGTGGAACTCATCAAGGGCAATGCAGTATTGTTGGTGCTGGGGAAGAGGTGGGAGTCCAAAGAAGCATGGCCCGGTCTGCCAAGGCAATGAAGGCTCAAGAAAAGCAGCCTCCAGGAGGTGACCCTGAGTTGAGCCTGGAAGGGCGAGGGGCTCAGCAGGGTGACACTTGCGTCACGTGGCTTACTAGGTGCCATAGCTAGAGGGGAGTGCTCAGAGCAAGAGCAAAGGCACAGAGGCACCTCTGGGCTATTAAAGTAGAGTAAGTTCTCGAATGCTGACGATGAGGTGGGGTGTGGTGAGAGATAAGGCTAGACCACAGAAGCCTTTGTAGTCCGTATCAAGGACTTTGGAGTGAATCTGCAGGCAAGGGGGAGCATTACGAGGGCTTGAAGCAGAGAAGTGACATGATTTGGTTTGCATTTTAGGAGGATCCTACTGGCTTAGAATGAAGACGGGAAGTGGACAAAGACGATATTACAAAAAAACACAACAAAGAACGATAGCAATGAGGGTGAAGAAGAGACAATTAAGTCAGTGTGATGTTAAGAAGGAACTATTTACAGAACTTAGAGCTGATTTCTTGGGGAAGGTGAGAGAGAGGGAGGCACCCAGCATCTCCCCCAGGCCTGTGGTTTAGGGAAAGGGCAGATGGTGGCACCATTCTTCAAAACAAAGGTTTTTGTGAAAAAAAAAAAAAAAGAATAGCTTTGGAAGAGAAAAGTTTAAGTTCGGTGTCAGATACTGAATCCTGGACGTCAATGGGGGCACTAAGAAGAGCTCTCTAGTAGGATGTTGGATCTTAACATTCTGGGGAGGAGAGACATGAGCATACGGCAGATGGGTGTTTGGAGCGTGGGGGTGGAAGAGAAGATGGCCTTAGGTATGAGTGCTTGGGAACAAAGAATGAGGAGCTAGGAGAGGAGCTAGGGAAGGAGCTGTCAGGGAGGTAGGAAGAGCACAAGAGTACTGTCTTAGAAGACAGCAGAAGGTGATGGTTTAAGAAGATGAAGTGCCCGTGGATGTCAAATGTTCAGAGAGGTCCCCCACATGAAGCTCAAAAAAAGTCCATTGGATTTGACATTTATAATGTCATTGTTGACCAAAGCTAAAGATTTTTCCAGTGGAGTGGTAGCACCAGAGGCCAAATTGGGGTGAGTCAAGGGTGAGCTGTATGTCAAGGAGAGGGAGCCATGACCCTAGGAAGCCGACTCCCAATATACCGCCCCCTGCCTGTGACCCCGTGCTTCTGGTTCCAAGATGACCTGGGGCTCTGAGGGAATTGATTAGAAGTCATTCATGCATGCATGCATTCATTCATTCATCTATTTGTTTATCAAGTGTCTACTACAGCTACTGTGATAGGCACCCAGGCCCAAAAGATGAGGAAGACCCAGCTGCGGCCCCAGGGACTCCTGCGATTTAACTGGGGAAACACACACAAAGATCAGACGTGTTGCCATGTGATGGAGTCTGTGTTATAGCAGAGTTATGAAGGATAACGGAAGTCATGGCAGGCTTCACAGAGAAGCGACAATTGAGCAGGGTGTTCAGAATCTGTCGTACAGATAATGGTCAGTCAAGAAACCTTTTGAAGCAGGGGAGCAAGATGATCAGATGTCATGCGTGGAAGTGATGCATGTTCACAAATTTAATGCTCTCCCCTAGCCAGCATCCAGACCAAGAAGCAAGACATGACCAGGAGCTCCTCATATCTCCTTGTAGCCACTGGTCCACCATTATCATGCCTTCTTTGCCTCCAGCTCTTTGGATTTCTTCACATTAGAAGAGTATGTAGTACAGGGGCACCTGGGGGGCTCAGTCGGTTAAGCACCTACCTTGAGCTCAGGCCATGATCCCAGGGTTCTGGGATTGAGCCCCACATCAGGCCCTGCTCAGCGGGGAGACTGTTTCTCCCTCTGCCTTTCTCTCTCTCTCTCATAAATAAATAAATTTTGTAAAAAAGAGTGTATAGTACACATTTGTGTATTCTGTCTTTTGCTGGACATTATGTCTATGAGATTCTTCCATATAGCTACAGACAATACTGCATGGTCACTCTCTAAATTGTTTTCAGGAAAATATGACAGAGATGGGAATGAGTGAATTGTGAAACCCAGTCCCTTCCTATGCTTTATAGTCCTGGTACATATAATTAACCAATACCTTTGGCTCCTCAACCCTAGCCAGATTCAAGAGGGCAGAGCTGGCTCATCCCACTTCCACACCTCTCTCCTCAAGATTCATTATTCATTCCCCAGATCGCTTACTGTGTTCACTTAAGCGCAAGATCTCTTGTATGTCCGTGGGCGTGCATGTGTGTCTTTGTGTGTGTGGGGGGGTGGGTATGTGTATGTGTGTTGTCAGAGAGGGAGAGGAAGGGAACTCTGTGAGGTTTGCTCCAGCCTGTGCCCCATTTGGGGGGGGGGTGGCAGGTGAGGCTGACAGGCTGTCCCAGAAAGAGACAGGGTGCACGGCTGTGATGGACAGAGTGGGAAGTGGAGCCGTGGACAGAGTGGAAGAATATGAATGATGGAGCCAGAGCTCAGGCTGTCCCCATAATGAAGGGACTACCCTCAGAGGAGACCTAAGTCATTACTGTCATTCTAACTGCCACCCTCTCGAATGCTCAGGAAGCTTGCAAATCCTAGAGCAATTCATTCCCCATTTCTGCTGGACCAAAAATGAGAAATCATTCACTGGGAGGAATAAGTAATTCCTGCCTGTCTGCTTAAAAATACATCAGGACCCTGCAGAGAATATGCTTTCAAACCGAGGCCTTCAGATACTGAGCAGTCGGGTGGCTTCTGCTGCCAAGGTCCGTGCTGCCTGACAGCTCCCCATAAAATTCCTGAAGGGAGAGGTTATACTAAATAAAACCTACCCCCAGAGTCTCTCTTGGCTGAGTTTTGTCCTATGAGCCCTTTATTCTCTCCCTGACTCATTCAGAGGCTAATAAGCTTGTATTAGGTATTATTTAGATCTCTAGATCTAAAGGAGAGCTGGCTCTTTTTTCTTTCCACCCAGAATGAAGATTTTTTCCTTCTTTAATTGACAGGAGAAACGTTTTGCGACCTGACCTGCCATTTGAAAGGACTCTAGTGTAAATCCAGCAGGGCTGAGAGCCTTGTGGGGAGTGGCAATCCGGGGGGTCGGGGAAGGTGGTGACTTCTAGCCTCTGAAATATGCACTGGTTTCTCTCTGCGCGCATCGATTCTAGTGCTTTGCCATTCCTCGTTCTCTTGCTCTCTTGCTCTGTATTTGTGATTTTTCTTATCTGTGAGAGTCTCAATATCTCATATATTGGCGGGTTGGCTGGTGGGTTAGAAATAACATCCTCCCCCGGCACTTGGGTGGCTTGGTTGGTTGAACATCTGCCTTCAGCTTGGGTCATGATCACGGGGTCCTGGGATCGAATCCTGCATTGGGGTTCCTGCTCAGGGGGGAGCCTGCTTCTCCCTCTCCCTCCGCCTCTCTCTCTGTGTCTCTCATAAATAAATAAATAAAATCTTAAAAAAAAAAAAAGAAAGAACATCTTCCAATAGCCTTTGGATATTGATTGGAAGCCAAGATGCTGAGAAGCAGAAGGGTCTGTCCAAGAATTTCTAGCTACTTAAAGACAGAATCAGGACTGGATAGTTTTAAAAGCTGTTGTCTCTTCCCTCCCAACCTGCAGTTTCTCTTTCCTATCTACTTATCAGCAGCCTCCTGGTGAGAGTTCTCTGATCATCCCAGGTCATCTCTCTGTGATTAATAACCACAGGAGGTTATGAATGCCTGCTGATGGGCTGTGTGGTGTCCCTGTGTCAACACTGTCTGCATGTCAACAGCTACAGGCACGCATACCCCTCAAATGGTCCTCTGTTGATTTATGGTGTCCCAATTTCTCGCCTGCTCATCACAAGGTACGTTGAACTTCTCCAGCCCTCTTTAATCAGGTGTGACCACACTACCTTCCCTGCAGGTGACCTCATGGCCTGGGCCTCTAGTCATCAGACACTCCTTCACTCACATGTCTGGCTCCTGAGCTGGGATGATTCAAAGACTGTGTTCAGCTAGGACTGACATTCTATATGTGGCCTTTCAATATGACTTGAGCTTCTCACAGTATGGAATCTGGGTTCCAAGAGGGAGCATCTCAGAGATGACCAATGAAATGGAAGCAGAAGTGACATGTGTTGCTTCCGGTGGGAGCTGTGGGACTCCGTGTGTGATTCGCCACATTCCTTTGTCCTGCTTCAGCAGTTGTAAGCAAATGTCACGGTGGATCTGCTGAACCACGTTAGACCTTCTGGGGAACGAGAAATAAATCTTGTTGGATTAAACCTCTGAGGATTGGGGGATGTTTGTTACTGCAACTATCCTAGTATACCCATTCTGATAAATATGCTGTAGAATTTCAGGCAGTAAAAATTGTAGGCCCAATAGCATTGGACCATTAGAGGCCATGGCTTTGTCATTGTACCTTGACTTCTGTAACCACCATGCACCAAGCCACAGTTTGGGGAATGTTGAGTGTACCCAGCATCTTGGCTATACTTATCAAGGGCACTCACTGATGGTGTGGAAAAAGTGTTTGAAGTAAGCCCGGGCCACTAAACTGTTTACCTGTTTCATTCCTCTTCAGGGCCAGACACCTCTAAGTGTGTGTGAGGCCAGGTAGAGACTGTTGGTCAGGCCTGGAAGGTGATGTAGTCTGGGCTATAAGCCCAGGCTGTGTACATTATTGGATTGTAATTGACATTCCTTTGCCCTGATTGGATTTTTCCCTGTGAACAACTTATATAGCTTGAACGACCTATATTGCCTTCCCAAAAAAATAAAATATAAATCTTTGTGGTCAGTGTTTCAGAGGGCAGCCAAATCCATCCCTGTAAAGTCCCACTTAGAGGCCCAAAGTTAGCCATTGTAAATTCAATTTCACAGAGTTTAGAAATGGTCCCTGCTCTAAAATTCACAATCTAACAGAGAAGATGTCACATTAAAAATGAACTAAAACAAAGTAAAGTAGTCTATATAGCCCATTTGTTCCATCAACATGAGTTGAAGCCTGATATATCCTAGGTAATAGAATTTATAGAAAGTGTAACTGATAAAAACATTTAGTGGTAGAAACATTTAGGAGCAATTTTCTCATTCCAGAGCAAGAGAGGTGTTCTAGATATTGCTTCATATCAAACCACTCCCGAACCTAGCAGCTTAACATAGCCATTGTATTGAATTCACAGATTCTATGGGTTGGGAATCCAGGCAGGGCAGATCAGGAGTGATGTATCTCTTCTTCTCTAAGTTTTGAAAGACAGTGAAGCTGCAGGTGACCTCATGGCCTGGGCCTCTAGTCATCAGACACTCCTTCACTCACATGTCTGGCTTCTGAGCTGGGATGATTCAAAGACTGTGTTCAGCTAGGACTGAGATTCTATACGTGGCCTTTCAATATGACTTGAGCTTCTCACAGTATGGAATCTGGGTTCCAAGAGGGAGCATCTCAGAAGGAGAGTCAAGCAAGTGAGTGTTCCAAGAGAAGCAGGTGCAGCTGGCAAAGCCTTTCGTGACCTAGACTCACAAATTCTGTAATGACATTTCCTCTGCGTTCTGTTGGCTATAAGTGAGTCACTAAGGCCAACCCAGATTCAAGGGGTGGGACACAGAGGTCATGTCTCAATGAGAGGCGTGTCCAAGAATTTGTAGACATGTTTTAAACCCATCACAGTAAGGGTACAGAGCTTGCTAGGTGTCTAATTAAGTTCCACCTTTCCCTTCTTAGTGACAGAACCCCTGCGTTGTTAGTTAAGTTAGATTTTTTTAAGCCTACATTTCCCAGCTTCTCTTGGAGCTGGGCGTGTCCACTGAGAGGTAAATAGAAGTCATGGGAAGAAACCTTCTTGTAAGTTCTTTAAAAAGTCTGCTCTTCTGGAAAGTATCATGTTCCCTTCTCCACTTCTTGATTCTTCCTGTCTAGAGTGGGAGCTCCAGTAGCCATCTTGAGACCATGAAGCAACCTTCAGGATGGAAGCTAGAATAACTGAGTAGGAGGATGCCTGAGTGGCTCAGTCAGTTGAGCGTCTGCCTTCAGCTCACGTCATGATCCCAGGCTCCTGGGATCGAATCTCGCATCCGGCTCCTTGCTCAGTGGGGAGCCTGCTTCTCCCTTGGCCTGCCACTCCCCCTCCCCCTGCTCGTGCTTATGTGCACGCGCTCGAGCTCTCTCTCTCTCTGACAAATAAATAAAATCTTTAAAAAAAAAACTGAGTAGGAACATTAAAAAAGACCAAGTCCTGGGAGACACTGAGGTATCAACATGCTAGCCCCAACTTTCTACTTATGAATTTCAGGTCATGAGAGAGAAAAATAAACCTTTATCTTATTTGGTAATCTCTGTCATCAAAATCAACCCCTAACAGATACGTTTGCTGAAGTGAGGAGGAGGCTGTGGGACGAGCAATGTGAGGAAGAGCATTCCATGCAGAGGGAATGGTATAGTTAAAATGTCAAGGAAGCGGAGAAGTTTATGGTGGAGACCCTTCATTACTTCTTCTTGAGAAAGAAGGTGGGTTAGGCTTGCTTGGTAGCGTCTAGTTGCAAATTATATTTGATGATTCTAGAGATAGAAATAGCAGAGCTTCAAAAAAATTGAAAAAGGTAGGGTGGCACATGGATATTTCACAAAAAGTTGTAAATAAATATCTTCTCATTTTGTATTTCAGTTAATAAGGAGACACAGAGAAACGCCACGTCACTGTATAAGTGGTCAGTAGCTACTTGGAGACTTCCCATGATTTTGGAGATGACTATATCTCAGTCAATGACAAGGCATTGTAATTCTATGACTATGTCGGTGATGTTATTCTTGACTTTTGTTTTAGGATGACACATTAGGATGTGGTTGCTTCAAGTATCAGGAAATGAAACCCATATACATCGTAAGGGATCAACTCGATGTAATTTAAAACAATGAAAAAATAGTGTTCTTGGGCCAATGTTGGATTCTGCGTTCAAATTTTCTGAATGACTTATTTTCAGAGGCTTCAAGAAGGCTCTGTGATTTCGAAAAGCCAACAGGAGATTATTTTAATTTCTTGAGTACACTGTTCTAAGGACAATGAAAAAAGATAAGCCAAACTCTGTATACACTTAATTCCTGAACAAACATCCAACTCCCACCTTTGTCTACTTTGCTGAGAGAAAATAAAGTGTAATGATAAACACATGGGCTCTCAAGAGCCAGGTCCCTGAATAGCTGTGTGATCTTGGGCTGGTAACTTAGTCTCTCTGTGCCTCAACTTCCTCAATATAAAATGGCAACAATTTATGCCTACTTCAGAGAATCATCATGAAGTTTAAAAGCTGTCAGCCTTGGGGCGCCTGGGTGGCGCAGTCGTTAAGCGTCTACCTTCGGCTCAGGGCGTGATCCCCGCGTTATGGGATCGAGCCTCACATCAGGCTCCTCCGCTGGGAGCCTGCTTCTTCCTCTCCCACTCCCCCTGCTTGTGTTCCCTCTCTCACTAGCTGTCTCTCTCTCTCTGTCAAATAAATAAATAAAATCTTTAAAAAAAAAAAAAGCTGTCAGCCTTGCAAAGTGCTTAGAACAGTGTTTGAAATGTAGGGAGAATTCAATAAATGTCAGTTATTGCAAATGTTAATTTTCAAAATATGTCTTTTAGAATAGCATAGCTCCTTTGGGGGCACACATTGCCATTTTCACGCAGTGCTGGTCTAATGTCACACGTATAATCCGTGCTCAGGAAATACTTGCTGGTTGGCTTACACAGAAAAGGAGTTGGCTTACACATAAATTGGAAAGGAGCAGGGCTGGGAAGAAATTTGTTGTTGTTGTTGTTGTTGTTGTTGTTGTTTTAGATTTTATAGCACATATTCACCATCCAGAAATCCATTTTGATTCATCATGGCTTATTTTATTCTTCAAGATTTTATTTTTATTTTTATTTTTATTTTTATTTATTTATTTTTTTTTTTAAGATTTTATTTATTTGACAGAGAGAGACAGCCAGTGAGAGAGGGAACACAAGCAGGGGGAGGTGGGAGAGGAAGAAGCAGGCTCCCAGCAGAGGAGCCTGATGTGGGGCTCGATCCCAGGACCCTGGGATCACGCCCTGAGTCAAAGGCAGACGCTTAACGACTGAGCCACCCAGGCGCCCCATATTCTTCAAGTTTTTAAAAACAAAAATTCAATTTAAGAGTCTATTAGGGAATTAGATAAGTAAAGAAATCCAGTTTTCTCAAGTTATTTGGTGCTGGGATAATATTTGTCTAGGGAAGGCTTTTATTGTAGCTAATGTTTGGGTATCATTCTCCACTCATTATCAACCTCTCTTCCAACCATTGTTTCATCCACTAAGTCATCATGGAGTTTCTGTTATATGCTATTGTCAGTGTTAGACAGTGGGTCTATGTTGTTGCATAAATCCATGCCCTTGTGATGCTTACAATCCAAAGGGAAGAAAGACTTCCAATAACCACACTGAGAAATGCAAAACCGTAATTGCAACAAGTGTTCTGAAGAAAAACAGGTATGGTAATTTATCCTGAGACATATGTGTGTGCCTGTGTGTGTATGTTCACACACTTGTATGCTTACATACATATATGGATATGCACAAATGTTCAACATGTATTTTTAAGTTTTGAGCGTCATGAATTTTTTTGGTCTACTAGTTTAGATTGGTTACAATCTAAACTGAACGGCTACTTTTATGTAATATTGGTATGAAAATAGACAGCCACCTTTTCTTTGTGCATATTCTGTCTCTTGTGTCTTCTAGCTATTAATAACAGCTAGTTCGTTTTGTTTTCTTTTTAAGATTTTATTTTTAAGTAATCTCTACATCCAACGTGGGGCTCGAACTCACAACCTCGAGATCAAGAGTCACATGCTCTGACTGAACCAACCAGGTGCCCCAATAACAGCTGCTTGTTGAGCTCTAACAGATACTGTGTTAAAAGCTTGAATATTCCCGACAACACTGTGAGGCAGGAACTACCATAATCTCCATTTCCAGATAAGAGACTGAGGCAAGGTGAGTTCAGTACCTTGTCCTAAGTCAGCCACATGGCAGCTTGAGTCTCTGCCACCTGCTTTTGTCTTTCCTCACCAAACACAGTAGAGAAATGGATTCTGTGGAAGGCAGAGGTGTGCAGGGTCCATAGGGGCTAAGAACGTGGTAGCAGTTCAAAGTTCCTCAGGAGGTGAGCTTGGGCGAGCCACAGTGTTGGAATCCTATTCACCAACGGGCCGCCGGCTCTTCCTGGGTGAGTGTGACCGTTCTACCACTTCAATGGCCTCTTCTATTTGGACAGCCTCTCATCTCAGTCCCTGTCGAGGTGGAAGACATGAGTTGCCGGCTGTCGTCAGGACATCTCTACCTCACTGTGTCTGGCCCTTCAAGCTCGGTAGGACCAAACCCATCAACATCCCTTGTTCTCTCATTACTATCGATGGCATGAATTTCAGATGCCTCCTCAGATTCCCCCACCCCCAACGTGAAGTGGCTCACAGGGTGACTTGATTTCATCTCAGAAACAGCTTGTTTAACCCCAAGATGCGTCAATCCCATGTGTCTTGTTGGAGGATGGGGTGGTTCCCATAGTCCCCTTCGAGACATGTCTTTCTCTGTGGACATTCCTTGTCCCCTCGTTCCTTAAAATCTGAGTCCTTCCACTACAAGACAACCCACCCGTTTGCCCCATGCCCCTTAGCTGGGGTGTCGAGAATGATTTCCGTGCTTGAAATGTGAATTGCTCTGACCACGCCAAGTTCCCGAGGGATTTCTGTAACAGGAAAGTAGGTCACATTTCTTCTTTGGGAAGAGATACTGGTGTCAGCAGATGCACCACTCTTTGAAAATTGAACTTGGCAATTCCTCAAAAGCGCTTGGATCCTCCCCAACGCCATGCTAGTGGACCCTCCAAAGAGGGCTGCTTAAGACGACTGCCCTGAAGTAATCTGTGAGGAAAGCCAGCTGCTCAGAGAATCCGGGGCCAGTTTTCCGGGGGCCTGTGCCAGGTTATGTTTCAGGCTGTGTGTGGGTGGGGGCTGCTTGTACATGCCGGGGGCGGGGGCAGGTGGCATCCACAATTCTCAGGGCCGTCAGGTAGGGAAAGCGTGTCCAGCTAAAGAAAGAGATGAAACTACTAAAAACTGTTAGTGGTTGGGACACTTCATGAAGGACTGAATTAAAAACAAACAAACAAAAAACCAACTGACTTCTTTTTTTTTTTTTTTAAGATTTTATTTATTTATGTGACAGAGATAGACAGCCAGAGAGAGAGGGAACACAAGCAGGGGGAGTGGGAGAAGAAGAAGCAGGCTCCCAGCGGAGGAGCCCGATGTGGGACTCATCCAGGAACGCAGGGATCACGCCCTGAGCCGAAGGCAGACGCTTAACGACTGTGCCCCCCTGGCGCCCCAAACCAACTGACTTCTATGTCTTCACCAAATATTAATGATCATGAACATTTACAAAGAGCTTAATGGTTTTAAAAATACTTCACATATGGTATCTCATTTAGTCCTTATAAGAATTCCAGATGAAGCTTTTATGATCTCACCATGTACTTTTGCTTCAAAGTGTTTATCATAAGGACACTTATGCATTTCTTTTGAGATCCCTTTTAAATGTCTGTCTTCCTTATTAAACTGTAAGAATCATGAGGACAAATCTTGTTTTCACTTTGCATTCTATGCCTAGCACCTACAGCAATGCCCTGGCATATAATAGGTGCTCAACTAATATTCAGTGAATGAAAGAATTCAGTAAGTAAATGATAGTTATTGCATAGTAAATGTTACCTAAAGCAAAACATTATCCCTGACAGGTAGGCATCCAGGACATGTGTTTTTTTTTTTTTTAAAGACAGCCAGCGAGAGAGGGAACACAAGCAGGGGGAGTGGGAAAGGAAGAAGCAGGCTCCCAGCAGAGGATCCCAATGTGGGACTCAATCCCAGAATGCCAGGATCACGCCCTGAGCCGAAGGCAGACGCTTTTAATGACTGCGCTACCCAGGTGCCCCTCAGGATATATGTTTTTAAGTGAAGAGATATTCTAGTCTTGTTGCTGTTTTATTCCTGTTCTTATTTTACTTTATGCCTAATACACCAACAGACTTTATAAGAATTTTTTATTTTGAAATAATTACAGATTCTTAGAAAGGTGCATAGAGATCACAGGGAAGTCCCATGCACACTTCATTTCTCTTTCCCCCAATTTTGAAATCTTGGGTAACTAGAGTACAATTCCAAGTGAATGTTTTTAAAAGCTGTGTTTTAAAAAAAGAACTTGAAGAAAACAAAATCACTATATTGAAAAGGTATCTGCATCCCCATGTTCATTGCAGCAGTATTGCACTAGTCAAGATGTGTAAAAAACCTAAATGTCCACTGATGGATTAATGGATAAAAAAGATGTGAGAGATATATATGGTGTGTATACAATATACATTGTGTGTGTGTGTATGTATATATATATATACACACACACATTATATATATAACATATATAACCTTATATAACACATTCTATCTATAACTATATATACATTATCTATAACTATATATACATGATATATAACATACAGAACATATATATAATGTATGTATTACACACACACACACACACACACATACACACTGAAACATTATTCAGCCATAAAAAAGAAGGAAGTCTTGTCATTTGCAACAACGTGGAATGGCCCTTGAGGGCATGATGCCAAAGTGAGGTCAGTCAGAACACAAGTCAAATACCATATAATCTCACTTGTATTTGGAATCTAAGACAAAAACCAAAACGAAAACGAAAACGAAACAAACTTGAACTTGACAGATACAGTGAACAGACTGGTGGTTGCCAGAGGCAGGGGGTGAGGACAGGAGAAACGGGAAAACTTGGTCATAAAGGTACACGACTCCAGCTGTAAGAGAGTAAGTACTGTGGATGTGATGTACCGTGTGGTGACTATTGTTAGCAATACTGTTTCCTGGATTGTATAACTGAAAGCTGCTAAGAGTAAATCTTAAAAGTTCTCATCACAAGGAAAAAGTTTTGTAACTCTTTGTAGTGATGGATATTAATGAAACTCATTGTGTTAATCATTTTGATGTGTGTGTGTATATGTGTATATATACGTCTCAAATACTTATGTGTATACCTAAAACTAATACAATGTTTTATGTCAGTTACATCAATAAAAAGAAAAATAATCTGAAGAATAGAGTCATACATGAGAAGTAGACCATTTCTGTTCACTGGGAGCTCACGCTGCAAAATCCCCTCCCATGGTTTGGATGGTCCCACATGCACTTAACTCCAGTGGCTATGGAAGGAGACGCACAGGCGCACGTGAACCTGGGCCCCAGAAGCACAACTTAGCTGTTCTTCACCTCTGTTGTCCTCGGAGCCTCCGAGGACCTCCCTTAGGACTTGCGAACCACACATCCGAGTTGGCTTTACCACTTTCCTGCCATGACTGAGGCTGAGATATTCATCTCAGCATTCGTTAGCAGTAGGACTTAGGGGATAAACCTGAACTTGCTTCACCTCCATGAATAGTAGTTACTGGAATGAAAAGTTGAATCTTTGGAGGCTGGTGTGAGAGCACTGGCTCAATGTCCCCTTGCAATGTATATTCTCGTCACCAAACAAACCCTGAAAAACATTTAACAAATCAGAAACCTTGTGCGTGTTTTCCTTTTGCAGTGCACCTGAGGCACTCTGAACAAGGTTGGTCAACCATCCATCCCATCCACTACTCCTTAATGTGGCAGGAATTAAATGCTCTTTTTTCCTCTGGCCAAATCGAGCTCCCCTGTGGTAGATAGGCATACAGCTCATGGATGGGCTGGAAGCATTTGATTTCTGTAACATCCTGTTTCCTTAGCACCTACCCCAAGCTGTGGAAATTCTTGTGTCCCTCAGTAGACAAGTGGGAATATGAAAGCTAGGATCATGGCTCCAATAATTCTCAGTGTTTATGGACTCAGTGAAGAATGAATTAAATCAGGGGCACCTGGGTGGCTCAGGTGGTTAAGCAACTGCTTTCGGCTCAGGTCATGATCCCAGGGCCCTGGGATCAAGCCCCGCACTGGGCTCCCTGCTCCCTGGGGAACGTGCTTCTCCTTCTCCCTCTGCCACTCCCCCTGCTTGTGCTCTCCTGCTCTCTCTCTATCAAATAAATAAAATCTTTTAAAAAAAGAATGAATTAAATCAATACAATACAATTCAATACAAGAATGGCAATTCTTGTTTTGTTTTGAATAAAATTGGAAACAATGAACTGTCCATCTTCACCAGCCAGCTTACCTGGCCAAATCAAACCTTAAGCCCAACCTGCCCCCATGTCTCATTGTCTCCTGGTGTCATCTTGGTATTGCTTTGGGTGCAGGACAGACATGATTTGGTTTCTGATGGGCTGTCTCCTTCTTCATCTCCCCTATCTGCTCATGCGTGGGGGGTGCAAGGAAGGGAGAAGACTGCAGAGATACAGAGAGGGAGACCTCAGTGTCACTGCAGTGCTGAAGCATGTGACCCTTTCCGGGTAACCGGAATCTCTAGAATATTCTACATATAGAGAATTGACTATGCCATACATCCTGAGTCAGTTGCTTCAAGCTCAGTTGCTTCCCAGAAAAGATATTTTAAAAAATTTCTGTTTTGCTTTGCCTTAAGTTATCTGATTTGACTGTCCATACAATTATCAAACTAACCAGACAATTATCCATGTATTTCAGCATCTCTTATATGCACAGTGTGCCAACCTCAGACTGTAAAACAAGACTGGGATTTTTTTCCTGGTTATCTGACAGTTTTAAAATTATTGTAGAGGGGTGCCTGGTTGGCTCAGTCATTAAGCATCTGCCTTCAGCTCAGGTCATGATCCCAGGGTCTTGGGATCAAGCCCTGCATCGGGCTCCTTGCTCAGCAGGAAGCCTGCTTCTCCCTCTCCCACTCCCCCTGCTTGTGTTCCCTCTCTCTCTCTCTCTCTCTGTCAAATAAATAAATAAAGTCTTAAAAAAAACAAAAAAGAAAAAATTATTGTAGAAATGTGGGCCCTGGGGCGCCTGGGTGGCATAGCGGTTAAGCGTCTGCCTTCGGCTCAGGGCGTGATCCCAGCGTTATGGGATCGAGCCCCAGTCATGATCCCAGGGTCTTGGGATCAAGCCCTGCATCGGGCTCCTTGCTCAGCAGGAAGCCTGCTTCTCCCTCTCCCACTCCCCCTGCTTGTGTTCCCTCTCTCTCTCTCTCTAAAAAAAAAAAGAAATGTGGGCCTTTTTCATTTAGTTTATTTTACTTGTGTCTACTAGGATATTCTGGAATACTTCTGAATCTTCAACCCAGGCAGCCTGCGAGGCTCACAAAAGCACAAAGGTAGACAGGCTGAATAAAATTCAGTTTCGTCCGAATTTGTGATTAGTCCAGAGATTCCTCAGGCAGATAACAAGCTGCTAAACATTAAAATCAGGAATTCCTCAGACAGAAAAATAAACTTGACAATTGATTTTATATACAATACTGAGTTCTATCATTTGGGACTTTTTTTTTTATTCCACAAACAATGTTGCCTGTCTACCATGTTGAGCTTCTGTAAACAAACGCTTGTCTTATAAGGGAAAATTCTTGGGGTTGTAGGGTCCCAACAAGCATGGTTGGTCTCTTAGATGTGTCTTCGATCATTCATTTCTCTGGTTTTGTTAGTCTATTGTTTCAGTCTATTCAGTACCATTTCTTTCTAACTTATTTAGTACATATCGATTGATGGACCTCACTCTAGGCTCCATGGGGTTAGGAGACTATAAAAAAATAAAATATACAGTTCCATGTCCTGAAGTGCCTATTTATTTAATTTAGACAAGTTGAACTAACATATCACCACTAGAAAGGGAAATTGTCCATAAAGGACAGTATGTTGATTACAGAATGTGTCCTATAGCTACTCTCAACATTAGTCTGATAAATATGGCGATCTGGGTAGATACTTGTTAACTGGTGAAAATGGCCCATATCAATGAATGACACTGATGAAGATTTGGACTTGAGATTTTATGGGCTATGTGAGGCACAACAAAGAAATGGCAATAAGACTCCTTCTATCTTGGTGAAGATGACCAAGGTCTGCCAAGGATAATGAATCCCGTCTTTCCTGGTGTACGGCAGCTAAGTTGATGGTGTGTAGTCTGAGGCTGGGTTCCTGCTGCTGTTCATTTCCAGCCAGGGGACAACTCTTTCTCAAAGTCATATATAAAACAGCCCTCTTTCTTATTTCCCTTCTGGCATACTATGCCCTCACTCTCTCCAAGATGAATAGGACTAGTATCAAATCTAGAAAGGTAATTTGAAGAGCCTTTCACAGTGTCCAGTTCCAGTGCTCTGAAATTTTTTTCTGGTGCTGGTAAATGTAACTACATATTGTGGCCAAACATTACTGGAACTTTCTTTTTCTTTTCCATAGCAGTCAATGTGTTCATGCTGTGCAACAGAAGGAGAAAAATACTTATTTCCATATTTACTTTGCATGTTACTTCACCCCCAAGTGATTGATCATTTAAAGCAAAGTATTTGGCATTATTCTTGAAATGCACTAAATTAGTCCTTTTCCTCTCCAATGCTGACTTTCAGCATAGAGTTGCATATAGTGATGTTAAAAACAAGATCAAAACAAATAAAGCTTTTGTTTTCTTAATTTTTTCTTTTTCTTTTTTTAAAGATTTTATTTATTTATTTGATAGCGAGAGAGACAGCCAGCGAGAGAGGGAACACATCCAGGGGGAGTGGGAGAGGAAGAAGCAGGCTCCCAGAGGAGGAGCCCGAGGTGGGGTTCAATCCCAGGACCCCAGGATCACGCCCTGGGCCGAAGGCAGACACTTGACAACTGAGCCACCCAGGAGCCCCTAGCTTTTGTTTTCTTCAAGCAACTTTATTGAGACATTCATATAGCAATTCTGCTTAGCAATTTCACATGTACAATTTGATGGTTTTATTTTTTTAAAAGATTTGTTTATTTGTTTTTTAAAAAAGAGAGAGAGAGAGAAAGCACATGAACAAGAGGGGCAGGGGGAGACAGAGAATCTCAAGCCGACTCTATGCTGAGCACAGAGCCCAATACACGGTTCGATCTCACAACCATGAGATCACGACCTGAGTCAAAAGCAAGAGTCGTGAGCTTAACCCACTGAGCCACCTAGGCGCCTCTAATGGTTTTTAGTATACTCACAGAGTTGTGCAACCTTCACCACCATCTAATTTTAGAATGTTTTCATCACCACCCCCCAAAAAAAACTTTGTACCTATTAGAAGTCACTCCCCATTGATCCCTTCTCCAAGCCCCTGGCAACCCCTAGTCTGTTTCTGTGTCTATAGATTTGGCTCTTCAGCACATTTCTTATAAATGTACTCATATATGATCTTTTGTGACCAGTTTCTTTTCCTTAGTGTAATACATTCAAGGTTCATCCAGGTTGTAGATATATTAATACCTTATATCTTTTTATTGCTGAGTAGTATTCCATTGTATGGATATACCACATTTTGCTTATGCTTTCATCATTTATGGACATTTGCATTGTTTCTACTTTGGGGCTGTTATGAATAATGCTGGCATGGATGTTAGGCATATATGTTTAGATGGATATATATTTTCATATCTCTTGAATTTATAACTGGGGGTGGAATTGCTGGGTCATAGGGTAACTCTTCGTGTAACATAGAAAATTGCCAAACGGTTTTCCAGAGTGGCTAGGCAATTTAAAATTCTCGCCATCAAAGGGTTTCCATTTTTTCCACATCTTTGCCAACATTTGTTATTGTGAGTCTTTGATTATAACTATCCCAGTGGATGTGAAGTCGTATCTCATTTTGTGGCTTTGATTTGCATTTCTGTAATGACTAATAATGCTGAATATCTTCTCAAGTACTTCTGGGACATTTGTATATCTTTGTGAAGGAAATGACTATTCAGGCCTTTTGCCCATTTTTTAAATTAGGTTGTCTTTTATTGCTGAATTTCTTGTCTGATTCCCTTAACAGACATATGATTCACAAATATTTTATTTTTTATTTTATTTTTATTTTTTTAAAGATTTTATTAATTTATTTGACAAAGAGAGACAGCGAGAGAGGGAACACAAGCAAGGGGAGTGTGAGAGGGAGAAGCAGGCTTCCCGCTGAGCAGGGAGCCATGTGGGGCTTGATCCCAGGACCCTGGGATCATGACCTGAGCCAAAGGCAGACGCTTAATGACTGAGCCACCCAGGTGCCCCAATTCACAAATATTTTAAATATTTTTCCCCTGTGTGGGTTGTCTTCTCATTTTCTTGTTGGTCTCCTTTGAAGTGCAAACATTTTTGATTTTGATAAAACCCAATCTATTGATTTTATACTTTGGCACTTGTGGTTTTGGTATCATATCTAAAAAGCTACTGCTTACCCCAAGGTCACAAGATTTCTTCCTATGTGTTCTTCTAAGAATCTTACAATTTTTAGTTCTAACATTAAGGTCTGAGATCCATTTTGAGTTAATTTTTGCACGTGGTGTAAGGAAGGAGTCCAACTTCATTCTTTTGAATGTGGATATCCAGCTGTCCCAGCACCATTTGTTGAAAAGGCTGTTCTTTCCTCAACTAAATTGTGTTGGCACCCTTGTCAAAAATCAATTGACTATAAATATAAAGGTTTATTCCTGGATTCTCCCATTCTGTTGATTAAATGTCTATCCTTATCTGGTACCACCTTGACTTAATTATTGTAGCTTTGTAGTAAGTTTTTAAATTGGAAAGAATGAGTCTTCTCTTTTGTATTTCTTTTTCAAGATTGTTTTGGCTATTGTGGGCCCTCTGAATTTTTATATGAGTTCTAGCATCACTTTGGCTGCATCTGCAAGAAGGCCAGCTAGGATTTGGTAGGGACTGTGTTGAATCTGTAGGTTAATTTGGAGAGTATTGTCATCTTATTGTTATGTCTTTCTATGCATTTATTCCTAAGTATTTTATTCTTTTTGATTCTTGTGTAAACTTCTCAAATTCATTTTCGGATTCTTCCCTGCTAGTGTATAGAAACACAATTGATTTTTGTCACTAATCTTGTATTCCGCAATCTTGTTAAACCTGATTTTCTCTGTATAAGATCATACCCTCTGCAAATAGAGATGGTTTAATAATTCCTCTCCAGTCTGACTGCCTTGTGTTTCTTTTTTTCTTCTATCTCTTTCTCTCTCCCCCACCCCGTCTTTTCCCCCTAGTTGTCCTGACTAGAACCTCCAGTATAATAGTGAATAAAAGTAATGACAGCAGACTCATCTTGTTCCTGATCTTAGGGGGAAAGCATTCGATCCTTCACTATCGTGTATTTATTACGTAGAACTGTTCACTGTCTATGCTGAAATGTTCTGGGTAGTGGGAGATAGATGTATAGATATAAATGTCATGATGTAAGGCAAACGATCAGCTCAGATGTTGATCACTGGATCGTCTTCTGCTTTTTTTCCCTTTGTTTTATTTTATGTTTGGCCCCAGCTAGGGAAACCTGAGCTAACCATATTCATTTCTCCTGATGATCTTCCTCACGGTATCATCACCAGTCTGCTGCAAGTCACCTCACTTGTTTTATTTTTGTTCTTTTCCTCTTTATTCCTAATTCTCATATCCATCCTCCTTCCCCTTCCTAGGTACCCATACTCATGTGTTGACATGCATCCCTCATATGCCTGCATTCTTTAAAAAAATCTTAGCATTGTTTTGTGTTGGTGTGAGCTTTTATGGTACATAAATGTATTAAAGGTCACATGCTGTCTATCTCAGTTTGTTTCCTGATTTGTTCCCTTAACATTTTGTCTTACCAGAGATCCTTGCTGCTGAATGTACCTTCAAACTGCTGTTTCTGACTCCTTCATTGTATTCCATGTCGTGTCCACTAGTTTTGTTGATCTTGCCCCATTGCGGGCACCAAATTGCCTCTCCCTCCCCCTCAGAACCACACACCACGCTGTGATGAAGGGCCTCATTCGCATTTTCTTACATGCCTGTCCAAGAATTTCTCTGAGATATTCAAGAAAGGGATTTCGGCCTCCTTTGGCTTCAACAAAGTTAATGTAGTGAAACACCATCAGTTTATTTTCCATTTCCAATAGTGTGTGTGTGAGTTCTTGGTCTACTCACAAACACTTGTTTGTTTGTTTGTTACCTTTTTACATTTTGCCGTTTTAAGGAGTGCAAGGTGATTCCTTGTTTTAATTGTAATTTCTCTGATTTCTAGTTTCTATTTCAAGCCGAGGATTGTTTCATGTACTTCTTTTCATTCTTTCATTTTCTGTCTGCAAACTGTTTATTTATATTCTTTACCCACTTTTCCATTTGATTTCTTGATTTTTCTATTAATTTATAGGAGTTATTTATATGTTTTAAATATTAATCCCTTATCAGTTTTAAATATTGCAAATATTTCCTCCCAGGTGGTCATTTATTTACCTATTTTTAAAAAGATGTTATTTATTTATTTGAGACAGAGAGACAGAGAAAGAAAGAGAGCATGAGCAGGGTGGAGGGACAGAGGCAGAGGGAGAAGCAGACTCCCTGCTGACCAGGGAGCCCCATGCAGAACTCGATCCCAGGACCCTGAGATCATGACCTGAGCCAGAAGCAGATGCTTAACCAACTGAACCACCCAGGCACCCCTTTACTTACCTAATTTTTATTGATATTATTATTAATAAATATATTTTAGTTTTGTGGAGCTAATAGATTAAGAGGATGACAATGGTCTAAGCTTGTTGTAACTTCAGAATATATATGAAAAAATTTAGACATATGAATGATTGAAATGTCCATCTTCTCAGATTCAAAAGAGGTCCAGTCACCGGCAACAAAATTGATGATGGTGGCTGTTATCTTGTAAAACATATATACACAGCACCCAACACACATACACTACACACACACACACACACACACTACACACACACACACACTACTCCCCATTACTTTCCTCTTTAAGTCACTAATTTCTTGGTTCAGCACTCAATGACCTCTCTTCACTGGTTTTCTTTCCATATTCCTTCTCTTCCCTTCATTTTGAAGCAACTTTCTAAACGAACAGTGGTCACTACATTTGAAAACATCAACAGGACACCCATTACGGTGACAATTATTAAAAAAAAAAAAACCACAGAAAAGAACAAATGTTGGCAAGGATGTAGAGAAATTGGAACCCTTGTGCACTGTGAATCGTGCAATGTAAATGGTGTAAGCTTTGTGGAAAACGGTATTGAAGTTCTTCAAAAAATTAAACATGGAATGCCGTATGATCTAGCAGTCCTGCTTTGGGGAATATACCAAAACACCAAAAGAATCAAAACCTGGAAGTTGAATAGATATTTATACACCCACATTCACAACACTGTTACCCGCAACAGTCTAAAGGTGGTCAACAAACAGATGAATGGACCAACAAAATGTGTTATGTACATACAATGGAATATTATTCAGCCTTAAAAAGGAAGTTCTGACACACTGTACAACGTGGATGCACTCTGTAGACATTATGCTAAGTGAAATCATCCAGTCGCAAAAGGACAAATACCGTCTGATGCCACTTACATGAGGTACCCAGAGTTGCTAAATATATAGAGCCAGAAAGTCGAATGGTGGTTGCCAGGGGCTGGAGGAAGGGAGGAATGGGGAGTTACAGTTAGCTAATGGATATAGAGTTTTGGTTGGGGAAGATGGAAAAGTTCTGGGGATGGATGGTGGTGATGGTTGTACAATAATGTGAATGCGCCTAATACTACAGAACTGTATGTTTTAAAATGGTAAATTCAGGTTATATGTATTTGACCACAATTAAAAAAAAAAAAACACCAGCTGAGTGGTTGATGGCTGCTTATATGTGCTGCATCCACCTGGAGGTGAATTAAAGATGTTTTGATTCTGGAAGAAGCAACAGGCCATGGGACTTTCTATTCCCTGTGTGGAGGTGTGCAGGGCTGGGTTGAAGCCTGCTGCTCGGGAGACCCCTGGGATGGAAAATTCTTTGCAGTGTAGGGCTAGCAATCCGACACCTGGGACTTAGACAGGAGGTCTGGTGACAGGCTGTTGTTGAGTAAAGTGGGGTTGGGGCCAAGGACAGTAATGGCGTGGCTTCCTAGATTGGCCGGAAGTAAAAATGTGAGGACGAGAGTATTGAGAGCCCTCCTGATAGCCTCACTGTGGCCTGACCATGTGAGCTCACTGAGCTGGGCTTGCCTTAGTGACAGATAAATGCACCAAGGAACACTATGTCCTTCAAGAGCAAGTGTATCCTTAACCTGTTTAAGCAACTGCTTGCCCCCCACCACATCCACGTGCCTGAGGGTCTCATTCCTGCTTACCCATGAGCTAATGGGGGTCGCTGTCTCTCCTAGCTGGCTGTCTGCAGATTCCCCAGGGTACCTGGCCACATGCTGCCTGACAGCCCTCCACAGCAAACAGATGACCACTGCGCCATCTTTTTCAAAAGGCAAAATACCCAGGGATAAGGTAGACCCCGGAAAGTCATTTCCCTTGGAAAGAGTTCAAGGAGATTGGAGGCTCACTGTGGTGATGAACTGATCTATAATCGTGACAGGCTAATATTGTTCCTCCGTGCTGCAACAGACTTCAAGCGCCGAAGAGCCCGGGAAACAATGTCTTTAAAAAAGATGAAGCACAGATAATGGTTTTATTTTGTCTGAACCAAATAGGAAATCACATCCCACACCCTTTCAATCACCCTGCGATGTCATTACCCCACTCCATCAACACTGCTCATAACCTCTGACAGTGACAAGAAGACCTCCATGATGGCATTCATTTCAGGGAAATGGATGTATTCGCTATTTGTGTGACCTCGGAGAGGCAACATTTGCAAGCTGAGAGGCATCCACAGGAGCCATCCCTCTTGGTGGGAGTGAAGTTGAAACGCTGTTGCTGGAATTAGATCTCCTCTGGAAAATAGCTGTATGGGAGAAAATGCCAGCCCCTCCCCCCTCGCCCCACTCTCTCTTCACGGCTCTCTTCTCCATTCAGGTCAACCTGGTCCCGTGATAAATGCTGTTCTCTATAATCAGCAAAGAAAGAAATGGGATTGTGTGCTCCACTCTGGAACTTCACTGGTACCTGACCTTTGTTAGGCAGCCTTTGGTGTCCTGACAACTGGCTATCCTGCTCTCAGCCTGCCTGACATCGCCTGGTGTTGAGAACCCCTGAGAAGGCTTTGTGTGTGCCCCAGGGAGCAGGCTGTATATCAGGCAAACTCTCCTTTTGCTTTTCTCATTCCACTCCTACTTTTTTATTTTAAAATATTTTTTTATAAATTGTTTTTAAAATTTTTTAAGTAATCTCTATACCCCACATGGGGCCCAAACTCATGACCCCAAGATCTAGCATCCCATGCTCTGCCTACTGAGCCAGCCAGTCACCCCTCCACTCCTGACATTTTAATTTATTTTTTAAATGCATGGGGCTCCTAAGTGGCTCAGTTGGTTAAGCATCTACCTCCGTGATCCTGGGGTCCTGGGATCGAGCCCCGCATCGGGCTTCATGCTTGGCGGGAGGCTGCTTCTCCCTCTGTCTGCTGCTCCCCCTGCTTGTGCTCTCTCTCTCTGTGTCAAATAAATAAATGAAATCTTTTAAAAAAATGCAAAAACATGCACACCCGCACACCCAGTATGAGGAATATAAAGTTGTAAAACTTTGCAAGGCCATAGTTCTTTCTGTAAAAGGAGGCAGCGTTTCTAAAGGGGTTTCCAGATCTGGAATTTGGGGATTAGGACATTCAGTGCTTCTCTTGCTCTCAAGGAAGAGGTGAGAAGGCAAAACATGCACAGATACAATAAAAGGAAAGAGTTGATGAGGTCCTAGGAACTACAGACATTCAAATAAATAGTGATTGTCATTATATAGGCATCACATGTAGATTATATAATTGTGTGTATACATGTGTGTATGCAATTCTTTTATGTAGACAGATATACATACATACAGGTAGAGAGATATAGGTATAGATATAGATATAATCTAAGGCTGAAAAATCTTATGAGGTAGATAATATTTCTATTTTACAAATGAAGCACTTTAAAATTTTATGAAGTCAAGCTCTTTGCCCCCAAAACATTCCAACTCAGATGATGCAGGCCCAACGGCCATGTGCTTTTTCATCTACCCAGTATCTGTCCCCCTTCTTCTGGTGATGACAACGTAGTTGGTCTTTTTGGGGAACCAGCCTTCTCCCATGCTGCACAGCCTTCCAGGAAATGTCATTCAAGGGGCCATGCCCTCCTCTGCCCAAAGGGCAAGCAGGCGATCAAAGCTTAAGTAGACTTTCTCTCCTGTGAATTTGAACACTGAAGGGAATGGTCTAAGGATGGTTGGGCTGATTCATCCCCATGTTGTTGCCTAGACAGACTGTCCCATTTGTTCCTAATTGCAAATCCTCATGGCCGCTGGGCCATGTCCTTTCTGGGGGTGCCTCCCAGGCTGTGCCTCCATGCTGTGAACTTCCCCCGAATCCTCCTAACAAATCCCCTTCTATGTAGGTAGGCATGTTGGGTGTGGGAGCCACCAGATGCCCTCTCTAGGCCCAAGCACCCCTTCTCCTGCTGCCACCGTGCTGGACGCTGGTGGCTCACAGCCGAGGCCCTCTTGGCACTTGCCCTCAGCCACACAGAGCTTCCTCACCGAAGTTGACACCTTCTTTCAGGGTACGGCCTGCGGGGGTACAAAAGCCAACGCCCTTGCCTCCATCTGGAAAGCCCGAAGGCCATCCCAGGACCAGAGCTCCCTTTCAGATCCCCCAAGGCCTCTCTTGCAATGACATCACAGTTCAACTTCTTCTTCCTGCTTCCTTTTCCCCCATCCTCACCGGTGTGGCTCCTGTAAACACTCCCAGTGCTCCTGCTGTTTGCACATTTCCATCAGAGTTCCGGGAACCTGACCCAATGGTAGATCTATCTAAACTTCTAAGGCTTGCACCAAAATTTTCTCACTGTTCTAAAGGCTAAAAGTCTGAGATCCAAGGGCTGGCAGGGTTGGTTCCTCCTGAGGCCTCTCTCCTCAACTTGTGGATGGCGGTCTTCACCTTGCATCCTCACCTGTCTTTCCTTTGTGTGCATCTGGTTCCTAATTTTCTTGTCTTGTAAGGACACCAGTCCTTGGATTGAAGCCTCCCCAATGACCTTGTTTTAATGTAATTACCTCTTTGAAGGCCCTGTCTCCAAATACAATCACATTCAAAGGTACTGGGAGTTAGGACTTCAACCTATGAATTTGGAGAGGACGCAAGTCAGCCCTTAACAGCCTCCAGAGCCTGAGCTCCTGTGACAAGTGCCTGCGGTTGAGAATTATATGGTTTGCTATCTATGCTGTGAGCAAGGAAGTCTGAATGCTTGACTCTTTCAGTGCTCAGCTCTCCTCAGAGGCTAGTGGGATACAACTGCAGTCTGTAACTCTGAAACGTAAAGAGTAATGCCAATGACAGTGCAGGATATGTCCAATAGGAAGTGGAATTAAGATGTACTGATTTTAAGTGAGAAAGAACCGCGACCTCCCTTTAAATGCAGCCAAACTATCAGATCAGCGGGGGAAGATGGATGGGTCAGCGGGGCCAGGATAACCAGAAGCCATGTTACAATAAATCAAGTGGGAGCCTCTTTGTAATTATTATTACTATGAAAAAGAAAACTATGAAAGAATCTATTTTATAATTTTGGTAATGGAAATGCCTTCTAAGAAAGTCACAATACTGGGAAGAAATTTTTAAAAAGGGATACATGCAACTACGTTAAAAAAATCACCATTGCCATGACACGTGGGTGGCTCAGTCGGTTAAGCTGCTGCCTTCAGTTCAGGTCATGATCTCAGGGTCCTGGGATCGAGCCCCGTGTCAGGCTGTCTGCTCCGTGGGGAGTCTGCTTCTCCCTCTCCCTCTGTGCTCTCGCTCTTTCTCAAGTAAATAAATTAAATCTTTTTAAAAAAAATCACCATTGAAATCCTGAGTGACATGAGCTGATTATGACAGGAGACAAGCAGGGAGCCTTGGGGAGCCACACCACCAAGGGCACTGAACATGTCCCCCTGGTCCCTCGGGCTGACCGTACATTATTTACAACCTGGAAGTGCTTGACATCACAGAGGGAACTGTCCCCGCTTCCGGGAAGATGTTCGCAGCGTTGCCAGCCTATGTCTGGGAATGTTGCATCAATACCCCATTCCGTCTTCAGTGAGCACAGATGGGTCCCAGCTCCGCCTGTGGAGACTGATTACACCTCTCAGCCAAGGTCTCGCTGGCTGATGCATCTGCATTTGTGGCTGCTAATGCCCCTGCTGCCCCATAGCCCCGGCCAAGGTTGGAGCAAAGGCAAAGTCAGAGGAGTCCGAGGATGATACGGGACTTGTCTCTGACAGCTCAGCAAAAAGCAACCAACTTGGCCAAGCTTTGTTTGTGAAACAAGGAAATAAAGGCAACTTCTCTTTAAAATTAAAAAAAAAAAATGTGCATGGGAACAAAAGCACAGAAAAACAAGCCAAAATGGTGAAAAAAATGTTTAAGTAAATATTACTGAAAATTCTAATTTCCCCAATTTATAAAGAATGTCTACAGAGTAACAAGGAAATAATCCAATTTACTGGGGCAAATGATGAAAACAGTTCAGAGACAAGGAAATGCAAATAGTTCCTAGACATTTGAAAAACTACTGAACGGCACTAAAAATAAGAGAAAGTCCTCTTCAGTCGACATCTTGGGATGCTGTATTTTAGCTATCAAAATGGTAAAAGGTCAAAAAATTAAAAAAAATATATAAGCGCACTCAGACCTGTTGAGGGTGTGGGGAAACAGGAATGCTTATATGTCAGTGCAAGTGTTCATTGTTCTCTTATCTCTGATGGCGATTGGGAATACTCACAAAAACAAAAATCAAAATGCACACACTCTGTGACCCAGAAATTCTAGACTCTTCCCAGAGTATGAAATGGAATGTTCACAGAGATCTTGAGTTTAGTGGTGGAAGAGTAAAAGAACTGACAGCAATTCTGGGACAGAAATGGATTGTTGTACCCCTATACCCGCTCTCCCCTCTTTCTTTCTTCATAGATTGCACACTTTTCAACAGGCTCCCTAGATTGTGACTATATTTCCCGCTCTCCCTTCCAACTAGGTGTAGCTTTGTGACTAGGTTTTGGAAAATGGGATATAACTGAAGGGACTCTGTGAGCTGGGAAGTGTCTTTGAGGGGGAACACGTCAGTCCTTCTTCAGGCTGGAATGCAGAAGTGGAGGCTGGAGCTTCAGCAGCCGCCTTCAAACACAAGGAGAAAGATCTTCACTCTTTGAGACTATTGCTACCAACAATACCAGCCCTCTGCCCCCTGACTCTGCTCATTTTTTTCAAGATATAAATGCCTATCTTGGTTAGGCTAAGTCATTATTATAGATACTTTAAAAAGGATTTTGGTAAAATAAATCATAGTATATACACAACATTGAATATTAAGCGACTCTTTAAAAGAAAGAGGAAAATCTACTAAGGTGCACTCAGTAGTATATGCAAGTATAGAGAGATGAAATGCTTTACAATGTATATATTTTATATGGAAAAAAGCAAGGTGCAAAAAGGTGTTACAGTGTGTTGCTATTTCTACAAAGAATAAAGATATCTAGATTGCATGTTTGTCAATGTATAGAGTATCTCCTTCTGGAAGGGCACGAGACGCTGGTGACCCTAGTTGCCTCTGAGCAATGGAACAGAGTGAGTGGGAAAGGAATGGAAAGGCTTCTATCTCTGTGCCCTTTTGTACCTTTTCAATTCATCTTTTTGTGCATGTATTATCTATTTAAAATAAATAATAAACTTTAGAAAAATGGAAAGATGCAGCTGAGGTTGTTGACTGTGTTCCTCTGGGGATGAGGCAGAAAAATGGAAGCAGTTGGGGCATGGGGACAGGAGGGACATAAAGAATGCATGGGAGGTGACATGTGCATCGCAATCTAATTGCTGACAGCACACCATTAGAACCAGCAGATGGGGCAGACAGATGCAAATGAATAAAGCATTAGCAAGGAAATCCAGAGAGAAGCAACAGGCCAGGGAGGAATTTGTGTGACAAATCCGAGCAGACCAGGTTCTGCCTATGTGTGTTTTCTGCCCAAGTCAGAAAAATCAGCAGTAGTTACTTCTAAAGAATAGCAATGTATGGCTCTGTGCATATTGAGGGCAGAGCCGGAAAGTGATTGAATTCTCCAGCAACCCCCCGAGTGCGACAATTTGTTTACTGCAACAAAGCATTTTTTCCCCTTTGTCCAGCTTAGAGTGTTCTTGATAGATATGTTCTTGAAAGTAGATGCTGGAGGGATGTTTCATTTTCTGGGCACAGAAAACACACCTGAACAAGGTGATTAGGGGTAGGTTGTTGAATGTTTTAAAGATGCCCGAATGAAGTGAGGATCCTTAACCTTCAGACATAACCTATAGCATGGCTGCAAGGAAGACACAAGGCTCTTGGTTTCAATGAGAGCGCTAAGGAAATTGGCATGGATGCAGCTTGGGATATAGACAACTAAGCAAAATTGGACAGAATGGGTAAAAGTAACTCCAGTCAGGATCATTAATATAAACTGCCTAATTAGCATGCAGCCAAGTAGCTCTCATGCATTTAGTTAGATGTTTACAATTGATTTTAAGTCTTTTTCTGAAGACTGCAATGAATTCTATGACCATGTTTGCTCAGCGTCAAAAATCTGTGCCAGGCACCTCGTGAAATGACTTGAAAGAAAAGACAGCAACCGGCAATGCCAAGTTCTGGCGAGAGAAAGGATCTAAAAGTCTCCTGCGTGGCTGGTCGGAAGGCAAAATGGCACAAGTACTCTGGAGAATGGTTTGGCTTTCTTTGAAAAAATGAAGTTTAATGAGTTTAGTATAGAGCAAGAAATCCACTTCCTGGGTTTCTATCCCGAAGAAATGAAAACTTAGATTCACACAAAACCTTGTCTGTGGATGTTTATAGCGGCTTATTCATAATTGCTAAAAACTGGAAACAACCCAAATATCCTCTAACTGATGAATGGATATACAGATTGTGGCATAATTAAGTACTGCTCAGGAATAGAAAGGAAGGAACTATTGATACACACGACCACATGGATGAATCTCAAATGTATTTGCTAAGTGGAAGAAGTCAGACTCGCAAGACCACGTATTGTATGATTCCATTATATGACATTCTAGAAAAATCAAACTGTAAGGATGGAAGACAGATTAGTGGCTGCCAGGGGATGGAGATGGAGAGAGGGATTCACTACAGAGGGGCCCAGGGGAATTTGGGGGGAGGAGTCATGGTGCAGTTCTACATTTTGATTGTATTGGTGGCCACACATCCGTATGCATTTGTCAAAACTCATAGAACTGCCTACTAAACATGGTGAATAGTACTGTCTGAGAATGGGACCTCAGGAAACTGACTTTAAAATGAAAAGCCTGCAGCTTGAGGGAGGCTCCTGGGCTGGTGGGAATGTTCTGAATCTCATCTGCATGGTGTTTATGTGGGTATACGTATATAAAACAATTCATCGAACTGTACACTTAAGATTTGTATGCTTTATGGACACCAGTGAATGCATTTTACATCTTATTTAAAAAATAAATGAAGAAGACAAAAAAGTCTGGCATACCTAATATTTATAAGATAGAGAGAGACGGGATGCTGGAACAGAGAGGGTTAAATGACTCTCTACAACCTCTTGGGATTGATATAGGATCCTGACTATGATGGTTGAGAATAGCAGGCAAGAAGGCTGTGGACCCCCCAAAAAAATGTCAAAATGTCACAGTCTTGCTTAAGGCTGACTCTTTATATCAGTGTGTGTTTATGGTTTTTTTGTTTGTTTTTCTTCTGTTTCTTTACTCAATTCTACTTCTGACAGCTGTGTTTCCATTTCTAGCAATTTTTCCAACCCATCCTCTGCTGGAGAGTGCAAAGAGAAAGGCCTAGCTCTGAGGACACAGACATTTGGGTTAGAAGCTATATGACGGTCAGCAAATGTCTCCATACTTTTTCATCTGGCAGATTTTTCCTCAATGAGTCACACATTTATACAGAATGTCTCAGGGATTTATACAGGTGTCTCAGGGATCTTCATGAACATTAATCTTTCAGCAATGAGTTTGAAACACCCCATTTTGTACTAATATTCCTTTTAGAGGGTTTGAACAGTTCCTGGAACATACTTTCTGGAGCAGTAACAGAGAACCATAAAAACTCCATGGCCTCATTATCACATCATTTGCACAGGGCCAATTGATCTGTACGATATCAATTCTGTTAATTCTTCCCTGGAGTGCAGTGGGGGCAGAGACCCGCTTACATTTTTTATACAGAACAAAAATGGCTATGGCTCCTAAGCATCCAGTCTTTATTCCTAGAAATATGGAAAAGTTCAAATGCGTGCCCACCCCCCGTGGTAAAGGACCAGAGTCACGTGGGAGCATGGTGGGCTCCTGTAAACATTGATGGCAAGAATAGTCATCCCCCACCTCTGAGGTCAGGGAGAATGGAAAAAAATTTAAACACATTCTTGAATATATTGGGATAGGAGTTTTGCTGGGTTTGTTTTTGTATTTTGAGTGGGAAGATAGTGTTTATTTTCAGCTTATTGGTCACTGAGTGATTTTGGATCCAATGTTGCTGCACGCTCATTACTGTGCAACTTCACCCTGCTCCCTTCAGCCCTGGATGCACCCCGGAACTACAAAATGTGATACTGGCCCCATAATTGTCTGTCACGAGCCTTGGGGGCTGCTCTGCGGTGGCTGAACCCTCTACAATCTGTCAGCCTTGACATGTTTCCCTTTCCTGGTTCAGGGGTGCCATGAAGCAAGCTACTAGGAGCTGCGCCCTCAGTAATCTTACCAAGTTTTAAACAGTCAGAGGGTGGGTTAACAGTGTGAAGATTCCATCAGGTGAATCCGATGAATGGAGTATTTTATTTCTAGGCTTAGTTTTGCCTGGTAGCATTTGTCTCCTTATGTAAAGAGAGTGTAAATTACTATCCCATCATCTTCTCTACTGTATTGAATTATCAATATAATTGTAATCAGCCCTTCTGGAAAGTGCTGATGGCCTATTTTGTACTTGTTTGTGTTAATCAATGTTAATTACAAAGCAAGCCCTGGGGTTAACAAATTATAATGGGTTTAATTAAGCTTGACAGTAACAAATGGCATAACCTTTATGTTATGACCTGGTTAGAGGAACAAAAAAGGACAAAATGCGCCAAAGAATCATCACATAGAAATTCATATTTATATACCGGTTATCTATAGAAACAGAATAATGTAATGAGTTTATTGTTTTTGCTAATTATCAACTTCAACATTTACTGATGTGGCAACACTGGAAGTACAGAGAACTATAAGACCTGTTCTTTAGCCTTAAAGGATTTACCGTCTAATGGGAAGGGAGATACAGAAAACCAAAGTTTAAAATCCACCAGTGAGGGGCACCTGAGTGGCTCAGTTGGTTAAGCTTCTGCCTTTAGCTCAGGTCATGATCTCAGGGTCCTGGGATCGAGTCCCACGTCAGGCTCCCTGCTCAGCAGGGAGTCTGCTTCTCCCTCTGCCTCTTCCCCTCCCCCTGCTCATTCTCTCTCTCTCTTATGCTCTTTCAAATAAACACATAAAATCTTAAAAAAGATAAAATTCTCCAGCGAGCAGCAAATGAGTGCCGCCAACTATGGTAGAGCATTTGGTAGAGGGAGTGATCACTGTGTGTTGGTACCCAGGGGGAAGACTACTGAAGGTGGGAGAGAAGGAGAGGAGATGGCATTCCTGTTGGATGTGCAGCTGAAGCAAAGGTGTGTCAGTGGCATGCAGAGGATGTGTTCAGAGAGCATGTCTTCTTCCATGAATCTGTTTCAATGACTTAAGTTCCACTGAGATGGGTGGGTGGTGAGGAAAGTGGTCTCCATAGTCTCCTTGCTGGCCTGAGCCTGCCTGCCTGTCTCCTCATGTGTAACATAAGAAACAGCCATGAAGACTCTCCCAGCTCCAGACGACACCTCCAAGGTCCTTGATGAGGGCCCTAGTTCACAGCTATTTTTTATGTCACTGATGTTTCTATATGATTAAAGGTCTCCTGAATCCCCATATCCATCGAAAACCTTTCTCATTATATAAGATAGGGTGTGTTTAAATGCAGCCAATTAACACACACATACCCTAAACCAAATGGCTTAAGCAACAAATTGGGTTTTTGCTCATGAGATTTGTGAGGGAGGAAAAAAACTTTTTCTCTACCCTCTGAAGTTGCAACCTGGGGTGTGTGAATTAAACTGGCGGAACAAAGATTAACAGGAGAAAGGGCTTATTTTGTCTGGATATGGAGGGCATCACAGAAGAGAAATGAAAGTTCCCGAAAGTACTCAGACTAGGAGCTTACATACCGTTTTAACAAAGGGTGATATATTGCAGAGAAGAGACCAGACAAAGGAAAAGGGTTTGGGCTTCGAGGCACAGTAAATTGTGGGAAGGCAAATATATGAGGAAAACTAAGGGAAGATGAGGGTTCTTTAGTCTCTTTGCAGTAACAAGGACTGTTCTGTTGGTAGGAGAGAGGAAGCACCTTCACGAAAGGAAATTTATGTCCTGCTTTTAGGCAGATGGGGGAGGACAAAGTGCTCTTTCTGAGTTTGCTCCTTCATAATTGCCTTCAGCTTAAAATAATTCTCATGTCAGAGTGGCATATTTTGGGGTGGAACATTCTGATCCCTTCAGTCAACAAGAAGTGGTTCTGCCAGTCTGGATGGGCTCTGTCACTCCGTCCTCACTCATCCATCTATGATCAGCTAATGAGTTCGCTGGGGTGGGCTGTGGCCAGGTGACCCACTCCCACATCTGGTGGTTGGCTGGCTACTGGCTGTGGCACTGGGTTTGACTGGGTCACGCCCGCATCATTCAGCGGGCTAGCTTGGGCTTGCTCACATGACAGCTACAGGGTCCCTGGAGTGACAACGGAAGCATGCAAGGCCTTTTGAAACCTAGGTTTGAAATAACAAAGTTAATTCTGCAGTGTTCTGTGAGCAAGATACAAGGACAGCCATATTAGAAAGGTGGAAAAACAGACTCCATTCTTGCTTGGGGGTTGCTGCAATGTGACACTGCGAGGTGTAAGTGCAGGAGGGGAAGCATTTGTAACTATCTTCAAATCTCTCAAACTCTGTTTTAGGTAAAGAGACTTTCTCACTGTTCCCAGAGTGAGACCCCTTCTTTCCCAACTCTGAACGTTCGTTCAGCGTATTTTTTTCCGGCTCAGAAGTCAGCTCTTCACCCATCTTGGAGTTCAAATTCCATCCCTTCTGCAAGGCCCGTCTTCAAAAGTAATTCATCCACGAAACTTGTCCCCATCCCTTCAACTAAATGAGGTTTCTCACTCTGAAGAGTTGAAATGTTGCCACGGACTCTATATAGAGTCCATAAATTCGGAACTGTTTGTAACCATAGGTATAGTTACATGCAATTGAAACAATCTTTTTTCATCTTAGTGTATGAAATGACTATGATTTAGGGTGATACTTTCTATTAAATTGAATCTTCTGTGATTTCTTCATTCACTTCTGCTGTAAAAGCTGGCATTCATAGCTACCTGTTATAGCTTTGTAGCAAAATTTCTATGCATGACTTTTGTGATTATCTTTACCATTACTTTGCAGTTCAAGTTTCACACTCAGGCTCCAAAGCACACTTTTTCAAATTATCTTTGCATTTAATGTTTAGTATTTTAAAAGATCCTAAATTTACCTTTATATTTTATGACTTGGAAAATGAAAATGGTTCTGGGTTTGGATTTGATATCTGTAATTTCTGTCTCTGAGACTACTATGCATTTGTTGGAGAGCAGAACACTTACTTTTGTTTATTGGCTCAAATGCATTGCCCCTCAATTCAACGTTAAGTTCCATGGTGTAAGACACCCCCGCAAGGAGATATTAAGTGTACTGTGTGATAGAATGCTTGAGGTTGGTACTTCTAGTACATAGGGAAACAGATGAATTTCTGAGATGTCAGCTGTATCGTCTGTTCCAATTTAAGTGTGCCCAGTTGCTGTTTATCAGGGTTTTTTAAAAGTCATGTTTGTGAGAGAGTAAATCAATTTTATTCCTTAAAGGCTAGGGGAAGAAATATATAGCTGGATCTATAGCTGATAAGGATGTTGTTGTTGTTTTTTTCTTTTCTGATGATGGTATTTTAAGATGATTCAAATATTTTGAGGCGAAATGAACATTCTATTCTAGTGCTATCTCACTTTGAAATGAAGAAGCTAAGACTCGGGGAGTTTCAATCACTCACAACTATTTGGCAGTAAAGAGATTGCTAAACATCAGAAAATGAAAAAAAGAACAATAATAAATGAAGACCCAAATAAACTACATCAAAACAACCAAAATACTCCCCCGTCCCCACCACAGTGTCCCTTGGTGAGTTGGAGCCTTACTGCCAAGTCAAAAGCTCCATGCCAGAGGTCTCGGGTCTAGTGTGTCTGCGGGGCTGCGATGCTGTTTTGTGTCAAATGGATATGTCAGAGAAGGTCAGTGGGTTTACAGGCATGTGTAGGTTGCTGGAAATAAATTAAAGAACGAAATAATGAATTAAACCTTACAACCAACCAACCAACCAATAAAACCCCAGGCACAGCAAATCCTTTAAATAGTAAGCGAACTCCTCCCACAAAGTTTCTTTGTCTTTAAAAACTGAGCTCTGGCGCTGCAGGGCGTGGGCCCCTCGGGTGTTCCGTGCGCCCAGATCCGGGATCCCGGGAGGGTGGTCGAGAGCAGTGGTGGCGGCGATTCGCGCGGGTGTCTGGCTACACACTCCCAGGAAGGAGAAGCGTGGCTGTTTGTCCCCGCGCAGCTCCCATATAAGGCGGACCCCGCCCCTGCCTGGGGTGGCGAACGCAGCTCGCGGGCTCCCTGGCGGAGCCTCTAACCAGCCCTCTCCTACCGCGCATGCTCGAGGAGGCCCGGTCCAGCTGCCGGCGCTCCTTGTTTTCCAGCAGCTCGGCCGTGGTCAAATCCGCACCCAGCTCTGCGCCCGCAAAGCTGGGAAAACCCCAGGATTTCAGAGCTCTGGAAGCAAATGGGATGCTGATTCCAGGCTAGCCGCGGGGCTCAAGGGGAGCTGGTGAAATAATGATTTCATATCTGAGTGGGTCGCATTTGCCGACATCATCTCACTTAATGCATTAGTCAACTCCATGGAGTTGTTTCTAATTTGCTGGAAGGCAAAAGCCTCAGAGGTGCCCCACCATGCAGACTGGAGGACACCCAAAGCTAGTGTTAGTGTAGGAGCTGGGGCTGAAACCTAGCAGTCCATCTTCCACTCCCCGTTGCTTTCTGTCAGCTGCCCGAGGGGGCAGTAAGTGTGGGATCCTGGGGCTGGGCTGGGATGGGTGGTTTGTGCTGAGGGGCCCTGAATGGGGCAGTAGGAGGAAGGCAGAGCTCAGGTCTTGGTTCTGGCCCGCAGGTAACCCTGTGGCTCACGGGCAGGCTCCTGGGTGAGTGTGCACGAATGCAGGAATGAATGGCCCTATGAATGAGTTTACAATCTGCAGGAGAGGGCGGGGGGTAGGGTCGGGTGGGGTAGGGGGAGAAGGACTCAGGAAAAGAGGCTAGGTCTGCCCTCACTTCTTAGGTCCTAAGCTTTAAAGAGAAGGTCACTCTCACCCCCGAATATGTTGTGATTAAAATTGAAAAAACAGCAAAAAACAACTACTGAACTGTTACATAAGTGCAAAATGATCTGATTTCAGACAATGTAGCTCTTCTCACCCACATTTTAAAACATCCAGTAAGTACGCTTATTTTCATTTCTCGGTGTCCCTAAATTGAGGGGTCCAAAACACACAGCTTGGTTGGGTAGCTGCAGCAGAGAAGGCCCTAGTGGTTGGAGGTCCCCACAAACAAGCTAGGATAACCTCTGGCCCTCAGGTTCTTGCCCTGTGAATTGGGGGAGCTAACTGTTGCACAGTGGGGGTAAAGCCAGGTCCTTGTTAAGGGCTGAAAATCTGTGTTTCCGGTAATCAGAGCCCAAGGATTGAGGTCTTTGCTCTGGCCCTACATTATTGCGACCCTTTCCTCTTCATCCTCCTCCCCCGTTTTTAAGGTAATAAGGCTGGGTTGCAGCTTTCCTGAAATCACGCCTCCCCGGGGACTAAACCTTGGTGACTGCCAGGCCACCTCCTACAAGGAGGTTCTTCCCAAGTCGGCGACCTTAGGTGACGCCGCCTCAGCATCCCGACCCCGCCCCTCTTCGCCGCCGGCGGCCGCCAAACCCCGGCGCGCGGATCACGCGGGCCGGAGCCGCTCTGGGCATGCTCAGTGGCCCGGCAGGTGGGGCCGCCGCGGGACGCCAGGTCCGGCCTGGAGCAGAGGGGCGGGGGCGGGTAGGGGGAAGTGGGCGGGAGCCGAGGGCAGAGTCGCGAAAGTCGCCGGCGGCCGCGGGGCGCTGGGCAGGTGGGAGCCCGCGCGGGCCGGGCCGGGATGAGCAATGGCATCAGTCAAGGTGGCCGTGAGGGTCCGGCCCATGAATCGCAGGTGAGTTGGGGGAGGCCATAGGCGGTCCCCTGATGCGCCCCCACCCGGAGGAACCTAGTCTCCAACTCCCCTCAAAGGCCAGCCTGGACTTAAGTGTCACGGGACGGTCTCTGGCCCACTGGTCTCTGGCTGTGGCCTCTGGGGGCCTGGAGGACTTCATTCTTTGCTGTCCCTTTCACGCTGCCCTGTTGGGGACCCTGGGGGTACAGAGTTCACAAGGCCAGGAGAAGATTCCTGCCCCATTAACTTGTGGAGGTTTACGTGTTCCCCCTTTTTAGAAGCATCAAGGGATCACTTTCATGAAAGCTTAAAATCCTGGGGGGGGGGCGGTGGGGATATGAGAGTGGTCATGGGACACCACAGCTGTCAGGCGAACTCCTCTCAATTGTGTCAACTCAAAACTTCTCTGTTAACAACAATGTTTTTAATTGCTTATTAAGAGATGATTTCAGTTCTCTGAATGTGAACCCTGACTTCTAATCGGTAACTGAGCAGTTCTTAACTTCACATTCAAGAGGGGATGGGAAACTTTAGCAAAGTTTTCACTTCAGGGGGAAAAAAAATCAAGGACACTTAGACACACGTGTTTGAAATCTGATGGTGTTAAGAGAGGGGAAGAGTTAAAAACACATTTAGAATCCAGTCTTGTATTTTTCTACAAAGTAATGCTTTTCAGAATGATTTGACTCTTTATTCATTGAAAAATAATCCCCGCTTCCTCTTCAATGACCTCTTTATAATCAGTATAGAAAGATGCTTTTTAAATTGGTTTAACTTTAAAGAATGAAGTAGACCGAAGTGGGATGTGTCCTTCCGAGTTGACAGGCCCAGTTCACACAAGGCCATTTGTTTTTATTGGCTTCTGAGTCAAGTTGTTGGACATTTGACTTACCACATGGGCTTTCCACTTTCTCATATCAACTTGTGGAGGTCATTGTTTGGTAGTTCTGACAGCTGATTGGGGCATCCGAGGATCATAAAATCAAATGATTGCCAGAATCTTCTTTGACTCGCCTGAATCTGTTTTTTTCTGTTGGCAAATAAGGAGTCATTATTCTGGTTTGTAGCTATGGAAAACCAGTGCTTTTGTCATTTTTAAGTTACTTGTAAAGCTTTTTAGGGAAGGAGTTTGACTTTTTTGTAAGTCCAAAGAGAATATGGATTTTGCTATGTATATTCAGTCATACATGACCCCAAAGTCATTTAGGTGATTTAAAAAGATTTTTCTTTATTCTGGATTTACATGTATGAAGAAGTTCCTTTCTCTCTTTGGAATAACATGAACACGTGCTAGAAGATTGTATTGAGTGATTTTAGAAAGCACCTACCAAATGCACAACGTTGTCTTGGGGGCTATATGAGGATAAGGTGAATGAGGTTTAATGAGTGTCTTCTAGGAGCCCACTATCGAATGGGGGAAGGACTCCATACTGGCAGGACTCTCCTAAAAGATGGGGCTGGTTGGGAGTGATGGTGCAAGTGCAGTCCTTTGCCAGTGTAGGCCTGGAGCCCAATTGTGTGGAGGGGCTGCAGGAAACATCCGAAAGCCATGCGCTTTGAGGTGGTAGATTGAAGTGATGGTATTTATGCAGTAAGTGTCAAGAACAAGCACAGTGTTGTCACAGAGTGAGTGCTGCCTGCCTGTTGACCCTGTTGATTATCCGAAGTGTGGGGAGGGCATCTGTCTCCTTGGCGGTGCTCAGTAGACTGTTAGAAACATGAGTTTAGGTCTCCGGTGATTTGAGGACTGACATTTGGAAAGCTTTTGCACATAGATGACAGTTTAAGAATGTTACAGTGAGGGGATTTCTCAGGAGGAGAAAATCTTATCTTTATATATAAAACACATATGTGTATATAGACACACATGCACTCATATATATGTATGTATGTATATACATATATACATACACATATATACACACATATACACATACATATGCATATATATGTATGTGTGTGTATATACACACACAACACACATAGCAGGTTACAAAAATGTTACAGTAAGAAGAAAAAGATTGGATACTGGGATATGCTTTTCTTTAGGGTTCTAGGGAGAAGATTGGCTTGCCCTTCATGGAGGAGAACGAGCACAGCAAATTGTCATGGCAGGGGAAGGAACAGTGTCTCTGGAAGGAGGTGGTGGTTCTTGGTGTCAGATGTTGCCAAGATGGTGCCCTGAGGGTGCGAGTAAGATGAGGTCCTTGGTCTTGGAGACAGGAACATTGGTAACCTTCCAAAGGAGAGTTTCAAGGAGACACAATGATCCAGAAGTTGGCAGTGAAATAGAAAGAGTTATACAAATGGCCAACCATAAGTACCTGACCTAAACATGCAAATTTTAATAGCGGTAAGAAACCATTTTTTTTTATCAGTGAGGCTGGTGGATGTTGACTGAACATCAAGTGCTGGCGAAGAAGTGGTGATGAAATCATAAAGGGTCAGAACCTCTGAAACTTTCTCACTGGGAAATTTGATTAGAATTTTATAGAATTTCAAGATTAGAAATTTATAAACCCACCGATTGGGCAGTTTCATTTCTAAGAATTTATTTTATGGATTATATTCCGACCTACCAAGCTGTGTGGGTAGGGATGAACATGGGATTGCTGATGTAATATTTTTGTTCTGTTAATGTTTAGAGGAGCTTTAGGCTAAGAGGGAGAAACCAACAGAAAGCAAAGGCCTGGGATATTGGGAGGTGAGGATGGCTGTTGCAGGCTCTCAAAGGATGGAGGCACAGGGTAAGATGCTGACCTTCTGAGCCAGGAGCCTTTGCAGTAACTATTCCTTGCAAACACCCAGTGCTTGATTCAGGCTAAGATGTGATGTCTTTGTTTTTACTACCATGCTTCGAGTTATGTGGCAGAAGTGGTTTTGAAAGAGCCATTACTTTGCATCATATAACAGCTGCTACCCTTACTGAGAGTTCTCTCTGTGGCGGTGGCACAAAATCTAATTTAATCTTTGTAACAGTCTTAGTAGGTACAGAGTATTATTGTCATGCCTTGTACAGATTGAGAAACATAGTTAACTTGCCCGAAGTCAATTTCTGAGGACAGTCACAGCTCCACTTTTTTAAAATGAGTAAAACCTTTGCCAAAACTTAGTTCACTCATAGATTTTTAGGGGCAGATTTTAACATTTATGTATTGTCTTTTTATGCCTTATGTGTGTATTCTTATATATGCCTTTTTCTTTGTGATTTCTTCCATTGTTCTTAGGCCTGGCCTTTTCTTTTTTACTGGTTTCATTGTTTATAATTTTACAAGATACTTATTTCCCCTTCTGAAGAGACAACAAAAATAATGATTTGGTAACTAATTTGTCCATTTCCTCTTGGTTTCACTTGTTTGTTTTTTCACGGAAACACTAGATGATTCTCTCTCTTTTTTTTTTTTTTAAGAGAGTGTGAGAGCGCTGGGGCCCGGACAGGCAGAGGGAGAGAGAGAATCTTAAGCAGGCTCAGTGTGGAGCCTGATGCAGGGCCGGATCTCACAACTCTGAGATCATGACGGGTGAAATCAAGAGTCTGACACTTAACTGACTGAGCCATCCGGGCGCGCCCCCCCCCCCATGATAATGTAGTGCCATTTATCCTGTCCCATTGATTTGCCAGTGTTGATGAGGCTGGGGTCTGAGGGCAGACTGCGTGGGTTCCAGTTTTGGCTGTCATTTACAATTGGGTAAAATTTGAGCAATAGACTTAATTGTTCAAACCTCAGTTTTTGCATCTATAAAATGGGTGATAGTGATTGTACATACCTTATAGTTTGTGAGGCAAAGTCTTTTCTCATATATATCTTTTACCGTGATTCATAGACGACACATTTGAAATCGAAGCCCTGTAGATATTTTATGCATACAGGTTCATGAGGTATTACATGCAGTTCACTCATATTTTCTGTTCTGTCTTATTTTATTCTATTGTCTTGTTAAAAAAATGCCATTTCTAGATCCACTAAATTGACTTTAAGATCTATTAATGATTTGCAGTTGGCAACATGAAGGTTGTGAGGCTCACATGAGATTGTGCATGTGGATAACGTTCTCCACACAGTGCCTGGCATGCAGCAAGGGCTCTGTAAAGATTGGTTATTGTTCTTACTGTTATTTTTTTTTTACAGGTTAACGATTGTAACTTTATTCAGTAACGATATATGAGGTTTTTTTTTTTTTAACCAAAAAATATGTACTGAGTGCTGGCAACAGGCCAGGTGATAGCTTTTTAACGTGGTTTCTTATCTGATAAGGCAAGAACACCTCATTCCTTCTCTTTTCTGACTGTTTTTAGCTTTTCTTTTTGATTAGCTTCTCAGGTGGGATTTACAGTCATGTTTATCAAGTTGAAAAGAGAAGAAGGAAAAAAGCCACCAGTGGTATTTTGACTGGGATTGAGCTCTTTGGTATACTGAAGTCTCATTTCAGAGTGGCAGGGACTAGTTCGAGGTGGTCTCTTGGATCTCTGATGAAGACAGCAGACAGCCCAGGTGTTAGGGATGGGGGACCTCTGTCGAGATGCTGCCAGGCATCAGGCATCATGCTCTTTTCTTTACCGTGGCCACTTCCTTTCCTGCTCCCACCAACTGAGTGACTGAGGGCTTTTAATGCCCATTTGATAGAAGGGAAACTGAGAGCCCTTGCAGAATAGTCCCTGGAGTCTGGACTTGAACCAAGCCTATCATACTCTCATTTCTGAAGCTCTTCTATTATATGGAATGCTTAGATGAGAGGAGAGCAGGGGACCGCAAGGCAGGTAGGAATGAGTACAGTTATTACACCAACTGAAGCTTTGTGTAAGAACTCGTTGAGAGGCAGGTAGACAGGTAGACAGGGTGTTGTGAGGACTTTACTTCATTAAGCTTGGGAGTTTGGGCTTTCATTCTCCAGTTTGCTGGTTAGTATGGTAGCTATTGGCTCCACATGGCTATTTTAGTTACCATTAAGTAGAATTTAAAATTTAGTTGCTCAGTTGCACTAGTCACATTTTAAATACTCAGTAGCCCATGGATTGAACGGCACTGATATAGAGCCTGTCCATCATTGTGGAAAGTTCTGTTGGATGGGAAGACTGAACTGGCTTAAGTCCCAGATTTACCACTTCTGAGCTTCCTGCCTTGGCACTTAAGTGCCCTGAGTTTCAGTTTCTTTATGTGCAAATGGGGGTCTTCACAGGACTCACCTTGTGGGGCTGAGATGGTGACTGAATGCACTCACACTTGCTAATAGTGTTGGGCCTCAAAGCGAGTGCTCTATAAATACTGGCTATAAAAAATTATTTTTAGACACTGGGGCCTACTGATGGTTTTAAAACAGGCTTGTCATTTGGCATTAGTATCTTCAGAAGTTTCATCTAATAGCAGTGCAGGGAAGTGCTACCAGGACCAGCAACAATGAACTTTTATTTACTGTTTGCCAAGTGCTGTGCTAAGTGCCCTTTATGCACTATTATTATCCCATTGACTTTCCTATCGTTCTCTGGGATGCAAGACCCAGGGCCTAAATGTCTGTATGAGTGGGCAGAGGCCAGTGCAGGAAGACCATAAAGAACTGAAACATGACCCATGGCGATGTGATTCTTGACTAGACTGGAGTTGTAATAGGTATTAAAATTCAACCAAGTACATTCAAAGTCTAATAGGCTTTATGAAGCAATTCATGAATCAGGAAGCACCCCCATCTAGCAAGTAGAAAGGAGTTCCAAGGAGTCGGTACAAAATGGAAGGTTTTATAGGAAGGAGGTTGGGACAAGAAGTTATTAACAGAAGTAAAGAAAGGATTGTTTCAGCCAAGGTCACCTTCCCTGAGGAGAAGAACAGAGTCTTATTGGGTGGATTACCTTGTCTTCCTCTGGGGGGCGGAGAGGGCCCATGGGACAGAGTACCTCAGTTGTGCTGACCAGGGAATTGTTGGCCAACTGCATTCCTGGGGGAGGTTGAAACTGCAATCAGGTTAGATGTTAAGCCCCAGTGACTTTGCTTAGCATATGTGAATCCATTTTGGAAGTAGGAACCATAGGAAAGGGTACAAAGGATAAGACTTGCAAGCAAAATCCTGAAGAAGCTTTCACTGTATTTTCTGACTGTGAGAATAATACATGCTTATGAAAAAATGTATGCTTCTAGAAAAGTGTACCAAGGAAATCAAATTGACAATTGCTCATAATTCCATGATCCAGGGATCACTACTTGAAAACTTTTTTTGCATTAGAATTCAGTCTTTTTTTCCCTGCTTGTGTAGCAACATAATGTATACACTATTTTATACCTACTGTTTGCATTTGCAAGAGACATCCCGAAGACCAATCAGCAGGACACAGGGAGGCCAGAGTCAAAGATGACTGAGTGGTTTGGGATATTAAGTGGAAGAATGACTTTCCCTAAAGTCAGGACACCATGATGAGCTGGTTGGGGTGGAGGGGCGTGGTGGTGAGTTGAGTTGGCTCCAGCTGCTGGTGGGGGAGCCAGGCAGTAGGGATTCAAGAGATATCAGCTCTGCAATGCACTTCTGGACGTGGGTCGCTTGAAGGTGATAGTGGATGTTGTAGAAGTGAGTTTGGTTTCCAAGGAGGATGATAGTGAAGAAGGAAGGGTGGGTAGCAGAACTGCATAACTGGCTGTGTCCTGGGCAAGTGGATTTTACTGGATCTTTAGGGCTCATTTCTTTTTTTTTTGTAGCACGCTGATTCTCAGTGTGGTCCTCCCAGGACAGCTGAGAATCACTGAGGCTCTTTTAGGGGGTTCCCAAAGTCAGAACTGTATTTGCGTAATACTAAGATAGTTTTGCCTTTGTTACTCTTCTCTCAAGGGGATATGGTGGTTTTCCAGAAGCACCGTGGTACGCAGTGATGTCATGGCTCTATGTGCTCTGCATTCTGTGTTTTAGAGATGTCTCAGGTTTTATTTCTGGTCTGGTAACTCAGTAGACAGTCCTCCTGTTCTGCTCCTGTGGGGCACAGGGCCTGACCTGGGCATCGCAAACCTGGGCTAGGCAGAGGAGAAGTGTGGTGTGTGTGTCCGTTTTTGTTTTAAAGAAGAGGAACAGAAAACAGGTAGAGAGGTAGGGGGTTGGGGGAAGAAGACTACTGGGGCAAGGGAAGGATGGAGGGGAGGGATGGCGAGAGAGAGAGAGAGAGAGAGAGAGAGAGAGAAAGAGACAGACGTGGTTTTTCACAGAGGGAGTGGGATAGCTGTGATGCTTTAGGTGAGGTTCCCTAGGGAGGCCTGTGTTGTCACTGACTCAGGGAGCTTGGAGCACATGGAGGTTTTATCCTTTCTTTTATGTGGACTTGACAAGTAACATGAAGCAAGTGATGGATGATGTATTTTCATATACAAAATTTAAAAATATCTTAATGTGTATAATGTACTTCCACAAGATGTGAGTACTAGTAGTTTAAAAATGCTCTTTAGTGACATAGTTTGGTATTCAGTATTCTGCTTTGTTTTACTCATGGAGGCTGTGAGTGAGAGAGAGATCCAGAGTGTGTTTGTCTTTCTGTCTGTCAGGTTATTTAGAAATGTCCGGTTGAGTGGTATGTAGTGCTTTGGATTGAAGGTGATTTATTTTGTATGTCCTCATTTCATGATTAATTTTGTAAAGTATTTCAATAGCCTTTGCTGTTTTTGTGGGTTCTAGAATTGGGATGCAATCTTGTTTTGGGAAGGAAAATATTATGGTTAATATATATATTAATATATATATATATATTAATATAGTTACACCTACAGCCTGGGGGAGGACGTGATAGTGCCTTACAATCCCCAGCGCCCTTCCCCAGGACCAAGAAGCTCTGGTTTATTTTGGTAGCTTGGACTACCTTCTGTCCAGCTCCAGTTGCAGAGACAGTCCAGGAAAAAGTCCTTCATGGGAAGGTGGGCATCGTTCCCTTGGCTTCAGCCGCTGATTCACATAAGCGCAGAGGAGGTTACCGCCAGCAGGACCGCCAGCCCTGCCGGGCTCTGGGCTGAGCACTTGTTTCCTGCTCTGTCCATTTCCAAATACATTCATTATTCATTGTTGCTGCATAGTAGAGGGGAAATAGCTATTTTTGTGATCAGCGTAGACGGTTTGAGCAGATTTTAGTGGGATATGTAGAATTTAAAGTCATTCGAGAAAGAGATTTCACTAATGGTATTGATAAGTGATTTTTGTCCCTGATTACTATTGCTAGCCACTCATTCACTTACTAGGAACTCTGCTAAGTCTTATGCGGTCGCAGTCTAATTTAATTCCTAGCAGCAGCCCTGTAGGGCTGAATATGGTTTGCTCCATTTAATAGATGAGAAAACTGGGGACCAGAGAAGGATTGGGTCCTGGCTCCAATTCGATCCCATTACACTGGTTTTCTGGCTTCATAGCATTTACCATTATCTGAGTGTATGTGCATGCGTGTGCGCACATTAATGTATTTTTGTTTGCCTTTTTATTGGCTCCTTGCACTTAAATTCTGTGAGAGCCAGTAACCCTGTCAGTCTTACTCATAGCTGTTTCCCCAAAGCCTAGGGCAGAGATGGGTACTCAAAAAATGTTTATTGCATTAATAACTGCCACCACCTCCCCTGCCCCTCTCCCCCATCTTTCAGCTGTGGATGCTTGTAAGGAATCAGGAATTCCTAGCCCGGCATCTGTTATGAGGAATCAGGAATTCCTAGCCAGCATCTATGGGATGTCTTGCGTTGCTTCCTGTGAGGAGGAAAAGGGAATTTCGATGATCCTTCTTTTGGGTATTAGGAAGACAGGAGAGGTGAAAGAGGGCTGGGAAGAGCCCAGGTGAAGAAGGACATCTCTGGAGCTTTCCCTGTGTATTAGGTTAATTATATGCAGATTACACATCATATGTAAATTACACATCGAGTACTCATGTTTATCTCTTAAGGTTAGAGAATTGGCGGTAAAACACTTAACTGTGTTTAAATGATACATAGTTTATGGGACAGAGCATTCATGTTCCTTTCTTCAGAAAAAGTGTTTTTTTCTTTTTAACTTTTCATCCTGAAATAATTTTAGACTCTCAGTTCCTGTATGTACTTCATCCAACTTCCCTTAATATTAGCATCCTACATAACCATGGTACAGCTCCCGAACCAAGAAATTAACACGGGTGCAAGACTATTAGCTAGATTCTAGTTTTACCTCGACTGTCCTTCCTCTGTTCCAGGAGCCAGTGCAGGACCGCACATTGCATGTAGTTGCCGTGTTTCCTTGATCTCTTCTGGTCTGTGACAGTTCCTTGGTTTCAGAAGACTGCTAGTCAGTTAGCTTGTGAAATGGCCCGCAGCTTGGGTTTCTCTGATGTTTTATCATGTTTGAATTGAAGATGCAGTTTTGGCGAGAACACCACATAAGTGATCTTGTTCTCTTCATTTCACATGCCAGGGTTCATGGTGTCAGTTTGTCTCCTTAGTGGTGACATTGACCTTGACCACTGGTTAAGTGGTGTCTGCTGGTGGTGTCTGTGGTTCATAGATATCTGAGGGAGAGACTTTTCGGGAAAAGTTTTTGATTTCAGTTTGTAACACTCGTTTTCCCCTGGAGGAACCCGTTTCAGATGTTCTGGTAAAAATTACTGTGAATATAAGACTCATTTAAAGCATTCCCCCTACCCAACTTAGCGAAAAACAATTTTATCATACTTAAAACGAAGGACATTTGTGTTTTGGAAGGCTGCTGATGATTGTACAGGACTGTGTACTTCAGACACTTTCAGTAAGACATTCAGCTCAATGCATGCTGATGTTTTTTATTCTCTACTATTTCATTAACAAAATGATAGTTGTTACCCACTAAATTGATTTGGTGATCTGCAATTTGAAAAACACTAATGTGGTGAATTTATTGTCCAGAACAGAAGTTGGTAAAATCTGATTTATTTCATTTTCCTTCTTTCTTTCTCTCTTTCTTTCTTTTCATGAGAGAACACTGAAGTTAAGATGTTGTTAGATTGAAAGTCAGTCCTATTTCCTCTAGGAAGCTGGGGGCTCACGATCCCAAGAGGCTAAATCAAGCTTAGAAGGAAAATTTTCAACTTTTAAGAGTCTAGGATCCTGAACCCACCATGGGATGTCTATTCTCAGGAGCTTGCTTTCTTGAGCCCTCATGGTCACTTGCCAGGTTACACCTGCTGATTCTTGTTTTCAGGGTTTTGTTAGCAGAATCTAAACCATCGCAGTGATTCTGCTTGGAAAATGTGCTCGGGGCAGAGGTGAATCACTCTGAGCTCTCTCTTAGTGGGACTGAAAGTTCCCCAGGGAGATTTCAAGAAGAAATAATTCAGGGTGGTGGAGACTAGCTCAAAAGTGAGAAAAATTGCAGAGATGAAGCTTTTCAAAATAGATTTTGGTCTGTTCTCTTCCTTTTCCTAATGTTAGTATTTCCCTGTGATCAGATTGAAAGGCAGTTGTGAGAAAAATGTCACTAGTCCTGGGCTGGAGCTCATATATGATGATCCAAATAAGTATTTTTGTTTTCTTCTTTTTCTTCTTATTTGTTTCGAGCAGGGGAGAGGAGGTGTCTTACCTGCTGAGCATCCTGGAAGTATTGAGCTATCTAAAACACTGAATCGGGGGCGCCTGGGTGCCTCAGTTGGTTGAGCATCTGACTCTCGATTTAGGCTCAGGTCCAGATCTCAGGGTCTTGAGAGCAAGCCTCACATCGGGCTCTGCGCTCTGAGCACAGAGGATGGGATAAGCAGCGGCAGATTCTCAGCTTCAGAGTCGGGGAGGTAATCCTGTGTGGAGGGGCACTTGCTAGTTTCTGTCGCAAATCCCTGCCCCCCCCCCATGGCTTTGTACTAAAGTCATATTTATCTTTTGTTCATGAAAGCAGATCACTGTGTATAGTTCCCAGTCAGGAGGTGCTTTTCTATTTCCTGGAGCCTTTACTCTCTGGGGCCTCACCGCGCTCTCTCTCCCGCTTCTTGTTCTCCTTGTTGTGGAAGAGACACATCACGGTGCTCATCGTCCAGTTGGCCAAATGGCCACACCTGGATGCAAGGAAGGCTGGTAACCGTAGTGACTTTAGTGGTTGGGACACCACTTTCTGGCGATTACTCTATACTGTAAAGGGGAAGTGTCTATTTCTCCTGCACCCTATGTTCCAAAAGACGACTCTGTTCCAGCCGGTGATACCATTGAGGACCTTTGTACTTGCCTTTCCATCTGGTGTGGGTGTGGTGCAGATGTCCATGCGTCCTGTTTCCTCCTTCCTTTAGTTAGATATCACCTCTTCAGTGATCCCATTGAAAATATCATCTCCCACCCCTGGTGTTTCCTATCCCCCTTTTCGATTTTTTTTCCTTTATCACACTTATCACAACTTGCCCTACTATGTATTTTCCTTATTTATCAGTATTATTTTCTGAACCCCTCTATGAGGACAGGGGCCATTTCTGTCTTGTTCTTGGCTATCTTTCTTGTGCTTGACACGTAGCAAGTGTTCAGGTGTTGAATAAAATGGGAACCTGGACTGTTCAAAATCCCCAAATTTCAAATGTTGGCAAGGATTATAGCTAAAACAAACAAGTAAACAGATCACTGTGCAGGCCAAGCAGACCAGGTCTGTGGGTGTGATGCTGGCTGCCAGCCTGGGTCTTGGGTGGAGAGGCAGGTGCCAGGGGCTTGGGGTAAAAGACATGGGTTTGTTTTCTAGGTCCACCACTTGCTCATCATGTGAGCTCGGGTGTGTCATTTCGCTTCTCTGGGTCTCAGATCCTCCTTCTAAAATAGACTCTTTGTCTTCCCTCTGCCCCCCATCCCATGTTACTGTGATGATTAAATGAGGTAGATGATACGTAAAAACACCCAATGTGCCATAGATGCTCAGTTAATTATTGGACTTACTGAGCATCTAACTGGCTGGGTCCTGTGCTAGGGTATCAGAGGAATGCATGCTGAGTGGGGGCAGTCCCAGCAAACTTCCAGGGAGGCTTGATCTGGACCTTATAAGATGGGAAAGGGTCATAGCAGAAGAAAGATCTTTCAGTCATTAAGTATTTATTGAGCACCTCTGTGTATAGGGTGCCATTCAAAGATTGGAGATTCTTTGCTGAACAGGATGGATAAAGTGGCTGCCCTCAGAGAGCTTATAGCCTAGTATACTGCTGTCTGATAGAAGGGCGATGTCAGCCACCTATGTGATTTAAGATTTTTTTGGTAGCCACATTAAAAAAATGAAAAGAAATGGGTGGAAGTAACCTTAACCATCTGTTTGACCCATTATTTTCAAAATGCCGTTTCAACATGAAATCAATAGAATAAGTATAAATGAGATATTTTATATTCTTTTCTTATACTAAGTCTTTGAAATCTGTGTTTTGTTTTTTTTTTTTTAATACAGCACAACTCAGTTTAGACTAACTCCATTTCAAGTGCTCGGTAGCCACATGTGGCTGGTCACTGCTATATTGGACAGCACAGGTCTAGGGAAGAAACAAAGATCATATGTAATAGCAGGTAGTTGAAAGTTCTATAAAGAACATAAAGGAAAGGGGTAGGTAACCATAGATACCAGTGGTCAGAGAAGGACTTTTTGTGTAGATAAAAGAAGGTGATGAACTGTGGGAATATCTAGGAAGAATGCTCTAGGCAGAAAGAATAGCAAGTACAAAGGCCCTGTGGCAAGCACATGCCTGGAATATGCACTGGATACAGGATGGGGCCCCCTGTGCAGTGAGTTGGGGGGAGTGTGGTGCATCATGTACAGCCCAGTAAGCCATGGTAAGGTCTTAGGCTTATTCTACGTTGGGTTAGGGCCATTGGAAGAGTGAGAGAATGGAGTGACCTGATCTGACTTTAGTTGTCCAAAGGTCACTTGGGCCACTAGTGGAGAATGGTCTGTAAGGGGGCAAGAATAGAAGTGGGATGACCTGAGCAAGATGTGTAGGTGTATATGATTCATTCACCCTGCAAGCATTCATTGGCCACCTACAAAGTGCCAAGCATTGTGCTTAGGCATAGGGGACACCAACGGGCATGATCTGTGTCCTCAGGAAGCTCAGGCTAGCAAATGAGTGACCTGCTGGTTCGAGGTGGCAAGGTTGAGTAGAGGGGTAGGTGGAGAAGGCAGGGAGCCATTCTGCTGAGAAGGCAGGTGTGGTGCTGTCTGGAGGTGCTGTTTCTTTGCTTGGCCGATCACCAGACTAAAGTGTTAAGCTAAATGAGCTTGAGCTTAGGTGACCTATAAGGCCTTCCTGGTAGTGAGGTCAACAGCCTTTATTCTGTGGAACTCGGACAGCCGCTGCAGGTGAGTCAGGGAGATGGGGGCTGAGGCGCAGCATGTTATGTGGGCAGTGGACCAGTGCTGGAGGCAGGACGGTGAGGAGGGAAGGGAGGAACACTGCAAAGGCAGGCTCTTTATTTTCCCCCAAGGGAAGCTGATGTCCAGTGGTAATGATAACTTATCCTGCACTTTCTACTAACAAATAGTTTTCAGATTTTCTTCTCTTTTTGATGACCAATAAATGGATCAGCGGAAGGAATTCATTCCTCCTTTCCTGGAACAGAAGTGCTTATGGAACTGTTTTGGTTGTAATTTAATCTTGGCTGGAATTCCTCTCTCCTTCGATTTTGAAGAGTTGGAGGATTTTGTCGTTGTTTCTGCTTTCGCTGCCTTTTCCCTTTTCCCTTTTCTTCTGCTCTGTGTCTTGAGAGACAGCTATCTCTAATCAGTCCTAGATACATCTGCTTTCTTTTCTGTACCATCTTCCTTGGCCTTCGCAGCATGTTTGTAGTTCTTGATTTGCCATTTCTTAGTCATTTATTCATTCCTTCATTCAGCAGACATTAAGTGCTTTCTGCATACAAGAAACTACTTTCTTTGTGTGTCAGCTTTTCCTTGGAAGGATACCTCTGGACAATTCCTTGCTTAAATTAGCGATGCAGAGATTTCACTGTCCTGTAATCGCACTCTTTCACACAGTCCCTGGTACAGTGGAGGTGTGCTAGAGGCATGGATATGGAAGGGCGGGTAAATCGGGTGGTCCTCAGGTCGCATCCTGCCATTGCTCCTAAGTACCTGCATGGTTTTCTAAAGGATACCCTAGCCTCCTGATCTCTTCTTTCCTCATCTGTTACAATGGGGGCAGTGATACCTTCTTCATAAGGTTATTTTGACGGCTTAAGGAATTAATAGCTGCACAGTGCTCGCCACTACTTTAGAGTAGGCACCGTCAATGGTAATTATTATAATTTTATCTCGCACCGCTTGGGATTTCACATGGATATCGTGAGGGTGAAGCACAGTCTTACGTAGCTCAATAATGAATGGACAAAGTCCCTAGTCACCAAGCATTCCGTTCTGCTGTGTAGATAATAAAGTACAGGAGGTACTTTGAGAAAGGAAGGTCAGTGTGAGCTCAAGTCTGCAGGGCAGGCGTTATGGGCCGAGTTGAACTTTGAGGTCTGACAAGGCTTAGCTAGGTGAAGAGCAGATGTTTTCACTGTGATCTTGACATTTGCCCAGCTACTGAGCTATTACTGAGCGCTTTTCTTTGATCCAAGGTGATTGAGGGCGTGGTCCCTACTCTCCAGTAGCTCCTGACCTGGGGGAGGGATAGAAACAAAGGGAGCCTCCTGCGTTCTCTAGGTGATGATGGTGTATTCAAGGCAGGATGCAGGAGGGTGGGGGCGTTGACTGGTGCTCCTTCTGAGGGCTGGGAAGAATACCCCAGAGGAGGATACCACCACCGAGGGCTTGTGCCAGGCCTTGTGCTAGACCAGTGGATCTCCAAGTTTTTGGTTTTGGCGATTCCTACACTCCTCAGAATTTTCGAGGACCCCAAAGAGCTTTTGTTTTTGTGGGTTACATCACTCAATTGTTTACCACATTAGGAATTAAAACAGAAAAATTTAAAACATAGGAATATGTAAGCACACGTTCCCTTAGCCATCAGAATGATTCATCACATGCCTGGTAGCCTCTGGAAAACTCCACTGTGCACTTGTGAGAGAATGAGAGTGAGAAACGCAAATAACGTTCTGGTGTAATTATGAACATACTTGACCTTTCCGAGCCCCCATCATCATTACAAGCTGCTGGCTTGCATGTTGGGGATGTGCTGAGCATAATCCAGGCACACTCCTTGCCTTTGTTGGGCTAGTTCCTGTGGTCCTATGTATGGAAGCTTGCGGCTAGGGGCGCGGTCTAATTCAGACTTGGGGGGAGAACCATCTCCGCTAGATTGGAAGTGGGCATTAGCCAGGAACGACAAGTGTAGCAGGTGGAGGGAACAGCATGTGGGAGGCCCAGAGGCCTCATTTGCGGGGCTGAGGGAACTTCTGACGGCTGTGTGTTAATAATGCATTTGCTAGAATAATACTAGCGGTTTGCTTTCTCTGTGAAGCTTCAGCTCGATGTGATTTTATCCACTCGTTTGTTGTCAGAGGCACGCACGGCTGTTCTCAAGCCCCTTTCCTGTGTGACTTGTAGGAAGCTAAGGGGCTTGTTTCTTTGCACTTGTGTTCCAGAGCTTCCTGTTTCAAGAGCTGAACTGGGTTTGTGAAGCTTTGAAAATGCAAATGGAGCAGAGCCATGAAACATGAGGCGGCTCAGTGTGGGGAAGAATGGAGGCTGAATTAGAAAGCATAATTAATCATAAAAGGACGGAAAGGCACTCCTTGAGAGTTGAAGACTTGAGTGAAACAGAAGTAAAACTGCTCCTTTGATGTCATCCTGTGATCATAGATGAGGCCTTGGCTCGGACTCAGGCAGCGAGTGCCATTACACTGTGTTCTGGCTCTCGCCCCCTTCTCCCTCCTCCTCTGAAATGAGGTCCAAATCAGAGATGCAGGTATTACACCAGGTGCAACTGGAGCCTGCCTTCGCCCTCTGTGCTGTTAGAGGAGGGGCCTGCTTTATTGTGCATACACTATTGGGTCAGCTGAGCCCCAGAAATGAGGCCAGACCTGTTTTGCTCTCTCCCTCTGTTTTACTTCAAAGACCATCATGATATCAGACGGCTTTCTTACCTGAGGCCCTTCTGGCTTGATGACAAGGTTATTTCTTTCATTTCCGCATAAATCATGGTAGAGTATTCGGTTTCAAGGAATCTGGGATGCATTCTTGAGTGTTAAGAATCTGCTAACACTGCCCCAGCAGAGCAGCTCTGGGGATCGGTGGCTTCACTGTTCAAAAGTTGCATACCTTGAGGGTCTCAGGAGGTGAAAATACTGGCAGGGAGTTGGAAGGATTGAAAATTAAGGTGTAGTTTATGCGAAAAAGACAAGGAAATGAGAGAGAAAACCCCTCACTTGTGGCTTCTTTAAGAAATCCTAAGGAAGAAATTAGAAAACCTTATTTGCTCCTGGCTGGGTTAAGTCATGTTTTATTTTGTTAAAAGTCAGCTTGATTAGTTTCATTACATTAGCCAGCATTGTCATTGCTTTGTCCCTAGAGGCACCACGGGTGGGAGAAGATAACGGAATCCAACAGAAAGCACACGACATTTCAGAAGCCACAATCAGATTCTTTAGATTTGCTGCCAATTAGTCATTTTAAAAAGTTTTTATTTTTTTTTATTTTTTATTTTTTTAGCTGTTAGAGGCATAACCCCTTTTCTGAAGTCTCTCAGTTTCCTATGGAGGTCTCAACTCCTGTGTCTGGGGCCTGGGGGAGAGCCACTGATCTGGGTGGGCTGTGTGGGCTGCGGGGGGAGGCCTTATCAGCTCCCTTTCTGCTGTCCTGCAGAATGTGATCACAGGAGTGCCGTGTCCTCTCGTGTTTCAGGACAAGAAGGTAATCCAGAGTGTCACATAAGACCTTCTGATTTTTTTTTTTTTTAAAGATTTTATTTATTTGTCAGAGATAGAGACAGCCAGCGAGAGAGGGAACACAAGCAGGGGGAGTGGGAGAGGAAGAAGCAGGCTCATAGCGGAGGAGCCCGATGTGGGGCTTGATCCCAATGCCGGGATCATGCCCTGAGCTGAAGGCAGACGCCCAACCGCTGTGCCACCCAGGCGCCCCAAGACCTTCTGATTTTTAAAGTATTGACAACTACTCAAAATATTTTAGAACACAGGGTGCACCAGTCCTAGCCCTGGGTTGCCACTGAAAAACATCGGGTTTAGAATGAATGTTTACAATTTCTCCCCTACATGACAATAAAAAGCTCCTGCACGGCAAAAGGAACAATGAATAGAACTAAAGGGATGGGAAAAGATATTTACAAATGACATAGCCGATAAAGGGTTAGTAGCCGAGTTACATAACTCAACACCAAAAAAAGCAAATAATCCAATTAAAAGATGGGCAAGAGATATGGACGGATATTTCTCTGAAGAACACATATAGATGGCCAACAGACACAGGAAAAGATGTTCGACATTGCTTATCATCAGGGAAAGGCAAACCAAAACCACGATGAGATATCACATTGTACCTATCAGAATGGTTGATATCAAAAAGACAAGAAATAACAATTGTTGGAGAGGAGGGGAGAAAAAGGAACACTTGTACACTGTTGGCGGGAATGCAAATTGGTGCAGCCACTGTGGAAAACAGTGTGGAGGTTCCTCAAACAGTTAAAAATAGAATTACCATATGATCCAGTAATCCCACTACTGGGTCTTTTTTTTTTTTTTTTTAGAGATTTTATTTATTCATTTGACAGAGAGAGAGACAGCCAGCGAGAGAGGGAACACAAGCAGGGGGAGTGGGAGAGGAAGAAGCAGGCTCCTAGCAGAGGAGCCTGATGTGGGGCTTGATCCCATAACGCCGGGATCACGCCCTGACCCGAAGGCAGATGCTTAACGACTGAGCCACCCAGGCACCCCCCACTACTGGGTCTTTACCCAAAGAAAATGAAAACATTATTCAAAAAGATACACGAACCCCTATGTTTATTACAGCATTGTTTACAGTAGCCAAGATACAGAAGCAGCCAGAGTGTCCATAGCTAGACAAATGGGCAAAGAATATATATATCTCCCATACACACACACACACACACACACACACACACACACACACACACACAGTGGAATATTACTCAGCCATAAAAAAGAATGAACTCTTACCATATGCAACAACATGGATCGAGCTAGAGAGTATAATGCTAAGAGAAATAAGTCAGTCAGAGAAAGACAAATACCATATGATTTCACTCATGTGAAACTTAAGAAACAAAACAAATGAACAAAGAAAAGAGACAAAGCAAAATACAGACTCTGAACTGTAGAGAATAAACAGGTGGTTGCCATGGGGGAGGTGGGTGGGGGATGGGTGAAATAGGTGATGGGGAGTAAGAGTGCACCTATCATGATGAGTAAACAGAATTGTTGGATCACTGATGTACACCTGAAATGAATATAGCACTATATGTTAATTACACTGGAATTTAAAAAAAAATTTCTCCTTTATTTGCTGGTTTATTTATTTTTTTAAAGATTTTATTTATTTATTCGACAGAGATAGAGACAGCCAGCGAGAGAGGGAACACAAGCAGGGGGAGTGGGAGAGGAAGAAGCAGGCTCCTAGCAGAGGAGCCTGATGTGGGGCTTGATCCCATAACGCCGGGATCACGCCCTGACCCGAAGGCAGATGCTTAACGACTGAGCCACCCAGGCACCCCCCACTACTGGGTCTTTACCCAAAGAAAATGAAAACATTATTCAAAAAGATACACGAACCCCTATGTTTATTACAGCATTGTTTACAGTAGCCAAGATACAGAAGCAGCCAGAGTGTCCATAGCTAGACAAATGGGCAAAGAATATATATATCTCCCATACCCACACACACACACACACACACACACACACACACACACACACAGTGGAATATTACTCAGCCATAAAAAAGAATGAACTCTTACCATATGCAACAACATGGATCGAGCTAGAGAGTATAATGCTAAGAGAAATAAGTCAGTCAGAGAAAGACAAATACCATATGATTTCACTCATGTGAAACTTAAGAAACAAAACAAATGAACAAAGAAAAGAGACAAAGCAAAATACAGACTCTGAACTGTAGAGAATAAACAGGTGGTTGCCATGGGGGAGGTGGGTGGGGGATGGGTGAAATAGGTGATGGGGAGTAAGAGTGCACCTATCATGATGAGTAAACAGAATTGTTGGATCACTGATGTACACCTGAAATGAATATAGCACTATATGTTAATTACACTGGAATTTAAAAAAAAATTTCTCCTTTATTTGCTGGTTTATTTATTTTTTTAAAGATTTTATTTATTTATTCGACAGAGATAGAGACAGCCAGCGAGAGAGGGAACACAAGCAGGGGGAGTGGGAGAGGAAGAAGCAGGCTCATAGCGGAGGAGCCTGATGTGGGGCTCGATCCCATAACGCCGGGATCACGCCCTGAGCCGAAGGCAGACGCTTAACCGCTGTGCCACCGAGGCGCCCCTATTTGCTTTATTTAAAACTCTTTACTTCAAACCATTTCCCCTTACCACCTTCCTGCATTACTGGTGTTTTCAATATTTGGGGAGCTGTTATCTTTCAGTGGTCTTTGCTTGGCCCACTGTTGTGTCATAAGCATCCTTGAATGCTGAGAGATGCTGGTCCTTTCCATATTGCTGTGAAGACCAGGAAAGAGGTGTCACGGGTCGGGAGGAGGCTCCTGGAAGATACAGCTCTGAAGTGGTTTCTGCTAACAGTGCTGGTAACGCTAAGGACAGCGACTGCGTCTGCGTAAGCATGTCCTTCACTGCGTGCTTCGACTCTGTGCTCTGAACCCTGTAGCCCCCGTGGAGGCAGGCAGAGCAGGCAAGACTCATCCCCATTTTGAGATGGGCAGGTGGCTTGGTGGTCTTCAACACATTGGTCAGTTAGAGATGCAGAATGCGAGCCTGGCTCTTTGGACCCCAAAACTCTGGGCTACATCGCTCTGATAGTGTGACACTGCATGCCTGAACCCGAAGGCATTTTCTTCTCTGCTGAGGGTTTGGCGGCCTGCTTGGTCTTTTTCTTCCTCTGTCACCTGGTTTCCTACAGGTCCATGGTCATGGTTCGTGTTTTCTTTTGGGCATTGCTAGTGATGTCTGATTGTGGGGGAGGCCCTGGTTGCCCCTCAGACATTTAATGGGGGGAGTGAGAAACCAGGAGTTTAGGACATGGGCCTCCCATCTCAGCTGATGGCTTCCCACCCCAGAGAGTGGATTTAACTGGTATGGGGTGCAGTTGGGCATCAGGAATTTTAAAGCCCCTGGGAGATTCCTGTGGGCAGCGAAGCTGGGGAGCTCCTGGGTTGGGAGTCCTAGCAGGGAGTGTGATTATTGGGGACACTCAGCTGCTGGACACCCAGGATGATGTCAGTGTGCTTGCCTTCCATTGATGCCTGATGTTTTCGAGGTAATGGCAAAAGGAAAATCTGCCTGAGTGTGGAGCGTGGCTTCTTCCTCTGTATTGTTTCCTTGCTCTTGTGTGTTGCGTCACAACTCAGAAAATGGAGATGTGGCATAGCGTCTTCCGTGCCTGCCCAGCATGGTCTGAAAAAGAGCAAGAGCTAGGGCAGGCAGGGAGCAGCTCTTCCTCGAGCCCGGTGCTGTTTAGGCACCAGGGAAGGCAGTGTAACTTGGTTTGGTGTTCTAAGAATATCCTGGAAAAGAACTGTCTGGTGACCTACCCCCTTGTCTGCCAGGTTACAAAATGTGGCGGCTGCTTTAGGCCGTGATTGGGCTTCCTTTCTGGATGGCTTCATTTTATTTGCCATGTCAGCCAAAATCAGATCTCTCCTTGGTCTGACTTCCCATGCCTGGGGTGGGGTGGGCCACTCATCCAGCCCCCCACTGGCTTTGCTTTTTAGAGCCTGTTTGCTCCCACCCACGTGGCGCGATCACGGGCCACCGAAGGGCAAGAGCTATGATCATACATCTCTGTATCCCCAAGAGCATCATACAGGGGAGACATACGTGTTTGTCCATTGACCTGCCCCTGCCTCTAGCCACTGTTGTTCTCTTTAATACGCAAGCGAGCTTTGCAAGCTTTCCCTTGGGGAGGAAGGGAAGGGACTTCTGGGCATGTGTTTCCTGTTTTCTGATGGGACATTCAGTATATAGTAAGAATAATGGGACATCTTTCACAAGTATTTAAAAATAAGTGAAAGAATTTTGGTGTTTCTGATGTTCTGTTTTTATGAAGTGGCCTCTGGGTTGTGTTGATGAAGATAAAGCGTTTCATAAATAAAACCTAGGAAGATCAGCTCTATGGTGCTGCTTCATCTTTTAGAGATCTGCCTGGAAATTTGGCAAAATGTATTTTCTGGATTCTTTCTGTCTTTGGGAAAGCCCTGGAAAGGTGGTTAACACAGATCTGCCTACCTGGAGGGCAGGGCTTTGTGTCGGTTTTGTTCACTGGTGTGTGTCCAGGGCCTCAGACAGCACAGGCATGATACGCGTTTGGTGATTCATGGATGGATCTTGGGTTTGTGATGGAGGTGAACTCACTGATTGTTGGCCGTGTGCCCAGCCTCGTGTTGCCTGCTTTCTTCCAGCACATCTTTCAGCAAATAAATGATACATTAGGCTAGCTCAGTCCCCACAGCCCTGCTGCACAGTCAGTACTTTTAAGCAACTGTGTGCAATAGGTTTATTCAGCCATTTTACAGGTGAGGAAACCAAGGCTTTACAAAGTCAAATCAGGTGTCAAAGTCACCAAGCAGCTGTGAGGCAGGATTTCAACCCAGGTCCCAAAAGCCCAGTGTTTCCCCGCACAAGTATGAAACCACTTTGCTTGGCAACATCAGAAGCTGGGCTTGCATCTTACCCACTCCGACTCGAAGTGAAGTCTTTTGAAGAAAATGTCCTGCAATTTAGTATTTTTTTTTTTTTTAAGATTTTATGAAAGAGAGACAGCCAGCGAGAGAGGGAACACAAGCAAGGGGAGTAGGAGAGGAAGAAGCAGGCTCCCAGTGGAGGAGCCTGATGTGGGGCTCGATCCCAGGACTCTGGGATCATGCCCTGAGCCGAAGGCAGACGCTTAACCACTAAGCCAGCCAGGCGCCCCGCAATTTAGTATTTTGAAGCATACCTTTCTCCTATCTGATATATTTAGCTGGCAATGTTGTAAAAGGAATCAATCTTCTTTTTACAAGCCAGCTATTGTATTTTTTTTTTTTTATTATTTCAAAAGCTGTCACTGAGAACATTTTTCTAAAATAGAGATAAATCTGGAAGGAGGGTTATAGTGATGGTGTGGGGAAAGAGCAGAGCAAACTCATTTCTTTGTGTTCCGTGGTGCTGCCGCACTAAATGAAGCTATCTTTGGACATTAAATAGTTGACTAAACATCTGAATGCAGGAAAACAAGAGGAAGTATTAGTAAAGTTTTCGATGTTTACACTTAACGCCATTTCATTTAAACTGCCACTTTTCTTTTATGAACCTGTAGCTTCTGTGTTTTGGAGAAGCGTATTGAAGAAGTTTGGTCATATGTACATCCTTATTTTTCCTCTTTCCTGTGATTCAGAAGAGACCCAGGTTCCCTCTGCCTTGGTCCTGGAGTCAGAGCACAGCTGTGGGTCTTTGGAAAGAGCCGAGCTTCTGCCTTTGGCGTTAACATCTGCCAGGTTAACTGATGTGTATAGAGAAAACACATCTGCATTTAAAAATTGAAAAAGTGTAATAGGCTTTGAAGCATTAGCTTCATTTTAGTGATTGAAATTCAAGAGTAGTATCTTGTTTTCAGTTCAGCTGTTTCACTCATTCTTTCATTGCTTATTCGTTCATCCATCTAGGTGCTTTTTGTATGTGAGGGTAGTGCTAGGTATTGTGGGATGTGTAGAAAGGAAGGCATTATCTCTGCCCACAGGAAGTGATTGGACTGGTAGAGAAGACAAATATGTGGTCACCCAGCAGTAAACAGGTAGAAGGTAGAAACTGCTGTGGTGTATTGTGGAATATCACATAGAAGATGTGTGTTAGGGAGTATCACACAGAAGATGTGGTGTGTTACGGGATATCACATAGAAGATACTGGCTATGAGGAGTTTGGGAAGGCTTCCTGGAGGAGGAGACATCTTTAAAAGCTTTGAAGGAAAAGTGAGATGGAGGAGAAAAATACATTCCAGACAGAGGTAACAGTGTGAAGGTCGTTGTGAGTCTTGGGAGAAGGAACAGTTTGGAATGGGATGGGGGGCTTGGGTGGTGCAGATGTGTGGGAGATGAGGCTGGTTGGGCTTCTTCTGCCCCCAATCCAGCGTCTGAGGGGGTAGATACCTTGCACCCTGTTTAGAGAGTAATCTTGGTGTGGATTGCTCACATGTGCAGACTGGCCCATCATGTTCCCCTGGGAGCCCAAGCTTACCTAACTCCACTTTCAAGGGGATGTAGCTGAAATCAAGTTTGGGGTTCTAGCCCATTCACTGTGGCTCGGGAGTATTGACTCCTTACTTAATTCTTTTAACTTTATACAGCGCTGACTCTAGTAGCAACTTAGAGCAAGTCCCTTAACCTCCTGGGGCCTCACCTTCTCTCTGTGTGAGTCGAGGACATGGGCAAGGTCTCCTGCTCTCTCCTGAGTCCATCTTCTTCTTGTCAAGCATTCCATTTCCCTGAGCCAAGAGCCTCAGCTTGGCTTGCAAGCCGTTTACCATCTTGGCCCCCAGCTATCCTCCCTGCGGAGTGTCCAGAATTCCCTGCAAAGTGCCATTATCATCTTTAGTCTCAAGCAAAATTTAGTTCTTGATGCTTTTGGGCTTGAATTTTATAGTGCATGAAATTCTTTAGCTCTCTACCCGTTTTTCTCAACTGGGCCAGGGTTCTGTGACAGAATTAAATTATGCCTAATGCCCGGAGTAAGGCATCCACTCACTATGTGTAATGAATTAATTTCCCTTCAGTGCTTCTAGAATGGTACTAGTTATGTACTATCCTTAGGAGAATTGAGAAAATTGTTACTCAGGATACGTGCATACTTTTTTCCTTCCCTTCCTCCTTTCTACTTAACTGCAAATTGGATTCTGGTTTCCATGCTGCTTTGCTACTGGCTCTTTCTTCCCACTTACCAGTGTTTTTCAATGACTGGTGTTTCCAGTGTTCAGAAGAGAAGCCCTAGTTGGAAGCCAATAGAGATAACCCCAAAGGCATAATCCAGATTTGGAGTTTCTTTCTGGAGTTGGGGGCGGGTGTGTTGGGCTCCACTTAGAGAAAGGGACGAGAGCACCTAGCGAAGCGCCATTTGAGAAGGAGCGAAGAGGAGCCGAGCGTCCTCACTCACAGGGCCCCAGCTCCTCACAGCTGAGGAGGGCATCACAGATGCCCCAGGGCTGGGCTTCTCAAACCTGGTTGTCATCAGCGTATCCTAGGAGGTTTAATATACAGATTCCTGATCCCCATTCTGGGGATTCTCACTTGGTGGGTCTGGGCGGGGTCGCTTCAGATGATTCTGTTGATCATCAGGGCTCGGGAATCCCGGATGTGGCCCCGTTGTCTTCTGGACACATCTGTGCTCTGACCCTGGTCCTTCGTGTGGCCTGTAGTACTCCCTCAGTGGCTTCTTTTCTCTACTCTTGCCCCTCTGGAGTCCCTGCACAGCAGCTAGAGGGAGCATTTACAAATGTAAGTGCGATTTTGCCACTCCCCTGTACCCCAAAGCTTCCCATGTCCGTGGCCTATCACATGTAAGTTCTAGAGTCCTTGAAGGCCTGATTTAATTTGGTGCTGGCTTTCCTGACCTCATGTCCCATTTTGCTCATCCTCCTGTCTTCTGCAGTCCTGCTGGCATCTTGCTCTTCCCCCTCAAACCTCCGACTGGTTCCTGCCCCAGGGCCTTTGTCCTGCTGTTCTATGTGTCTGGAATGCTCCTCCCAGATCTTTGCCTGGCCCTTGGACCCCTGCAGTCAGGCCTTTGCTCCCAAGTCACCGTCACCGCATTGGAAAGGGCTTTGCTTCCACTCCCACTGCCTCTGCCCTCAGTTCTCTCCCATGACACCCTTTCATTTCTTTATAGCACTTACCAGGATCTCAGACAGTATTGTATTTATTTTATTCCTCCCCCCTCACTAGAATGTAGACTGCAGGACTCGTGTCTGTATTGTTTATCTCTTTTCCCCTACACCCAGAGTATTGTCTGGCATGAAAGGTACTCACTGAATATTTGAAGACTGAATGAATGCATAAATCTCCGCATAGGGGCTGGGCGTGCCAGATAAGCACTTGTCCGCCTCCACCTCCACCTCCTCGGGGACTGGCCTGCGTGTCTCCAGGCAGCTCATTTTGTGTTGAGACAGTTCTGATTGTTAGGCTGTCCTTCCTTCCATTGGAAACAAAAATAGTATCTGCCTTCTTTCTTGCCCAGTAGCCCCCACTCATGGCTCTGCCAGGCTGTTGCTGTGGTGGCTGCCACGGGTCAGCATACTCTAGGGCATGGGATTGACGGGAGTTGGGGTGGCGGCTGCCACGGGTCAGCATACTCTACGGCATGGGATTGAGGGGAGTTGGGGTGGCGGCTGCCACGGGTCAGCATACTCTACGGCATGGGATTGAGGGGAGTTGGGGTGGCGGCTGCCACGGGTCAGCATACTCTACGGCATGGGATTGAGGGGAGTTGGGGTGGCGGCTGCCACGGGTCAGCATACTCTAGGGCATGGGATTGAGGGGAGTTGGGGTGGCGGCTGCCACGGGTCAGCATACTCTACGGCATGGGATTGAGGGGAGTTGGGGTGGCGGCTGCCACGGGTCAGCATACTCTAGGGCATGGGATTGAGGGGAGTTGGGGTGGCGGCTGCCACGGGTCAGCATACTCTACGGCATGGGATTGAGGGGAGTTGGGGTGGCGGCTGCCACGGGTCAGCATACTCTAGGGCATGGGATTGAGGGGAGTTGGGGTGGCGGCTGCCACGGGTCAGCATACTCTACGGCATGGGATTGAGGGGAGTTGGGGTGGCGGCTGCCACGGGTCAGCATACTCTAGGGCATGGGATTGAGGGGAGTTGGGGTGGCGGCTGCCACGGGTCAGCATACTCTAGGGCATGGGATTGACGGGAGTTGGGGTGGCGGCTGCCACGGGTCAGCATACTCTACGGCATGGGATTGAGGGGAGTTGGGGTGGTGGCTGACACGGGTCAGCACACTCTATGGCATGGGATTGAGGGGAGTTGGGGTGGCGGACCCTGCACTCGCCACCAGATCCTCCTCTGCTGAATGGTGTTGCCCAGCATGGCCTTCAGGGTCAGCCTCGCTGGGCTCAAGGTTGCACCCCTTCCCCAGGCAGCCCACAGTCTAGAACTGCTCAGTGCGAACTGGCCGGTGAAGGCCATTGTGGCCCAAGCTGAGCAACTCTGAAGGGCCTGTGGGGTCAGCCGAGGCTGCCCTGGGGGCCTGTGTCGCAGATCCATGGTCTTCTCTGGCTGTCATGCTTTCCTCGCCTTCTTCCAGGTGTCCACCCCAAGGTCACCCCTCATGAATACCCTCCGTGCTCAACTCCCTCAGTGTCTGCTTCTCCGGATCCCAGCCTGTAGCTGTGGCTCGTTGCTTAATCTTTTTAGGTTTCTTACACCCTCTCCAGCCCAGGGAAAATAGTAAAAGTTTCTGCTTCATAGCTCCCTCCAGCTGAGGCAGGGGTCCACAGAGGATTTCGCTTAGCACGGGACGCTCCTAGCATCCGAGACTGTGACAGCATTGCTGTCCTCTGCTCGTCCGTGGTGGCAGTCCACAGGAAATGGAGGGGGGGCTCTGCAGACTTCTCACGGGCTGCTGGTTGAGTTGGCGTTTGGATGTAGGTCATGGTGCCACTGACCTCTGGCCGGCGGCCGGCCGTGTGGCGAGACGTGTTCTGAGGAGCTGGAATGAAGTCAGGGTGATTGCCTGAGAAGCCCACTCCAGAATTTTTTTCAGTGTCTATCTGTCTTCCCTGGGTTTTCCCCAGAAACTGAGTCAAAGGCTTTTATGATTTCGTGGAGAGCAACTTAGAGTGGTCAGTTGCATGTTCTTTGGGTGCTCAGAACCAGCCAGAAAGGTTCAGTGAGGAGAAGCTGGTTGTGGGAGAATAGCCCTCCCTGACTTTGTTTCCACACTTAGGCACAGGCGAGGGGACTGGTATTTCTGGAACCTCTGCTGCTGCATCGGGTGCTGGGGGTGCAGTTGTAAGTGAAGACTCCGCACAGTCGCTGTCCGTGCTTGAGGAGGGGAGGCGAATACCCGTGCATCTAACCAGGAGAGCCTGCTGGGTGCACAACCCAGCTAGGAGATGGGGGGGGGGGTCCGGGGTAGCAAGTAAAAACAAAGTGTGAGTGGATTGCACGCAATATTTGGGATATAGTTCTGCTAAAAAAGCATTGTTTATCTAAATTCATATTTAATTGGGTGTCCTGTATTTTATCTGGAGCCCCAATAAGAGGGAAAAGAGACATGTTATTGGGTAGAGCAGAGGGACTGAGCAATTCATTGAGTATAGGGGATCAGGATATAGTATAACTCTGTTTTCAGATATTGCACAAGATCTCATACCACTAACAGCTTCCTCTTTATCCTTTCCGAAATGCTCAGAAATGTTTTGCACATCTGGAAGCATATAAGTGCATATTCCTTATGCTTTATTTACCCACTTAACTTCAAACCAGATCATGGTCTGCGTACCGCACACTGCTTCCCACTTAGCAGTGTTCCTTGGGCTCCTTTCCATAGCGGTACCCATGGAGGTCACACATTCTTTTAAAAGATGTCTTTTTATTTTTATTTTTGCTATTGAGTGCCCTGGCACCAANGATTTTATTTATTTATTTGACAGAGATAGAGACAGCCAGCGAGAGAGGGAACACAAGCAGGGGGAGTGGGAGAGGAAGAAGCAGGCTCATAGCAGAGGAGCCTGATGTGGGGCTCGATCCCACAACGGCAGGATCACGCCCTGAGCCGAAGGCAGACGCCCAACGATTGCGCCACCCAGGTGCCCCTCACGCCACCCAGGTGCCCCCACACATTCTTTTAAAAGATGTCTTTTTNCACCACATTCTTTTAAAAGATGTCTTTTTATTTTTATTTTTGCTATTGAGTGCCCTGGCACCAAAGTGGCAGTTAAATATTAGTTCATAGTATGTAAGTTGCATTTTTTATTTTTGATTGAAGCTTGGTTGATATACAATGTTATGTTAATTTCAGGTGTACAACATAGTGATTCTACAATTAGATACAAAGTCTGTTTTAAGGTGAATTCGGGGGTTACTAATTTACTTCAGAACTTGGAGTGAATAAGCTACTCTTTAGAATCTTCTTAAATAATGCCTTGTTTGGAGATCTCAGTACCACCTAGTCAGGCTGTTTATTACGGAGTGACCAAATACCATCAGCGGAGCAACTGGAATCAATTTGAATTGCTGAATAATTTAAAAACATTTCAAAATTCTTGAATTAACATAGGGTTGTTTTTTTTTCTGATAAGCTTCCTCCTACGCACAAATCTGAGAGCTGACACAATTCATCTCTTTTTCTGATTGGACATTTTATTCTTTTCCCTTACTTCCTCCCTCTACCTCCCCCCAGTATTGATCTATATAACTCAGCCTACTTACTCCAGCTGGTTCATTTGTAGCGTCTTATGATCTAGTTTCCAGACCTTTCGAATAAATTACTCATTTATATGAAGGAACCATAATTGACTTTTCGGTTGAGAAACCCAATTCACCAAAGTGGCTCAGGAGAGACATAGTTCATTTTGCTCTATTATCAAATCAATGTTCAAATAATATTTTAAGATTATTTATTTTTCTCAATATGAGAAAAATGTCAAGATTTATTTCCCATGGTTCTTAAATGTCAGAGGAAATTGACCCGAGCTGGGGGAACTCTCAGTGCCTGGCGTTTTTCAGTTTTCAGCCCAAGGATTAAGAGCAAAGCACTGAGCACTGATATTGAGTGTTGCCCTTGTGCTCAGTGGACTCAGGTTGTGGAGTGTGAACAAAGCTGGTTCTTGCTTCTCTGGCACTCGGTAGACTAATTGGAGAGGTGACGTCAGCAGGGGTGAGACCCATGTGAGTGGGAGGAACTAGGCAGGTGTATGAAGGGAAACTGCTTCTGAAGTTTTATCGGGGGCGGGGGTGATTCAGATTAGACTAGAGACAAGCCTTGCTTTGGAATGTGGATAGGAACTGGATGGCACCGTAACCTGTGGGAGAGCAAGAAACAGGAATGGCACGGGGGCTCATAGGGAGGCTAGCATTGAGTAGAGGATGCACATGGAGAAGACCAGGCTGGGGTAAAAGGCAATTATTTGACTTTCAGGCAGCCCGTCACATTCAGCAACCATTGGATGGGTACCCCAAAGTTGCAGGCACTGTGCTAGGGCCTGGGAACGTAAACCCAGACAGGTAGAGTCCTTACTTTTAAGAAGTTCAGAGGCTGGTGGGTGAGACAGGGAGGAGGACTCTGACTAGGGGATGGGATGGAGGGCTCAGTGAAGACTCTCCAGATGGGCGAGGTCTAAGCTGAGTCTAGATGGATGGCTGGGAGCGGGCCAGGCCAGGAGAAGCGGGTGGGATTGATACAGTGTTGAATGGCAACATTAGCTGGGATCAGGGTGGGAAAGACTTTGTATACTGCTGGGAGTTGGATTTTATTGTATAGCCTTTTAAAAGTCACTAAAGGAGTTAAAGCAGGGGAGCCTCACGGTGAGATGCGGGTTTGGAGGAATCCCTCTGACAGTAGGGTCGAGTGTGGGTGGGAAGGGACAAGGCTGGAGGCAAAGATACAGGAGACGTAGTAGTGGCTCCAGCTGGGACAGTGTGTGGAATGGGGAGACGGGGCATGTGGCCAAGGTTGGTAGATGAGCTATCGATTGCACAGGACTAAGTAACTGACTGCTGGCTGTAGGGATGAGGCAGTGGGAGGTAAGGCTGTTGGATGGAGTATCACATGGACCCTGAAGTCACCTCTCATAGTTAAAGGCTCTGTGATGAAGTGAAGGCCATGGGCAGTAGTCTGTCTCTGGTGGACAAAGGGGCTGAGCAGGATTGATCAGCAAGGTGTGGAGGGAAAGAGGGGACTGGAGCCTTCCTTCTTCTTTCTTTCATTTCTGGAATATTTGGAAGTTTGACAACTCTCCTGGAATCTACAAGGCATGAGTACACCAAAGGGTATTCATGGTTTCAACATCTAATAATTCCAGCCATCATAAGTCCTTTGTGGAGATTACAGTGGCTTTTCCATGGGTATTTTCAATAACTATAGTGAAATTTGCTCGGTATGGCTTAAAATCCAGCATTTTTGTCATAAATACTAATACTTTTGGAGTAAAGATACTTTAGTTTTTAGGGTCAAGAAGGAAGCAATCTAGGAAATTGTTGCGTGTGAAATTTCCTTTGTGGAACAGATGGCCTCCACCTTAATCTTGATGACCTGTGATTATTATTTTTAAAAATGTTTATTGCTTCACAACTTTATTTTCAAAATCACAAGCAATTCAGAGTGACCACCGCTAAGGCCTCTGTTAAAAGGTTTTCCAGCAGAGCTGCCCCAGTTTTAAGATTAAGCAGTATTGGACTTTAAGATGAACTTTTAAGATCCTCAGAGAAGAAAAGCATTGCTTTTATCTGTGCTTTTCTTAGACTAAAATCATATTGCAGAAAACTCTACTTTAAAAATTAACACAGCAGTAACACAGTATAAAGTACCTGCCTGTTTTAGAATCTTCGAGAACATTTTCTTGTAAGAAACTATTTATCCCATAATCGGCATGAAGTGTACACAGTATTTGTCATTTCTGTGGTCCAGGACATGAAGGTTTCCAGATAGAATCGTGTTCTGCAGTACTTCTGCAGGTGTGATGTCACTCAGTCACCGGGATTAACTGTGCTGATAACTGTTCCCTTTAAGAAACATCCTTGGACATGGCCCATCCCCTGTCCCCTGCAACTGTGAGGTGATCCACTTCCAGCATTATCTGCTATACTTTCAAATCTCCTTAGATAATCCTGAACCTTTGTTGAAGAACTGCCTAATATAACCAAGGGCACTGGAGGAAAATTCCCACTTTCCACCCATCAGAGATCCTGCCTTAAGACCTAAGAAGTTTGACATCACAAGCGAGAGATCTGGTGTGGTTTTGATAGGCAGAAACTGCCTTGTAGGAACATTAATACCTAGAGTTTTAAAACCTTTTCCAGGTAGCCCTGACTGCAGTTTCTGACTGAGTGACGTTCAGCTGTCCATCCAGTCCCTGGATTTACAGTGATTTCCCTGTCAGTAGCCTTCTGCTCCTGCAGCCTTTTAACTGCTGCAAGAGAGATATGGATCTTGGGTGGTTGGCGTTAAGTATTTTGAATTTTGATAAGACTCAAATTCATCAACCTGTGCTTTTGGCTCAGCGATTTCGGTCAGTCACCGGACTTCAAACTGAGCACCTACTGTTTATAACCGCAGGTGTTTTATTTGTGACTTCAGGACAAGTTCTTTGCCTTCTCCCAGAAGGGTATCGAGCAAACCAGAGTTGTAGAAACTGGCATAAATGTCACCATGACCTGGGGTATACCCAAGCTTCTGTGTTTTCCCCTGAGTAAGATACATTCTTTGCTGCAGGCAATCAGGATTCTTTATTAATCCTTGGGTACCTGCTTTGATTAAAAATGTAGATTTTTTTCCCCTGAAATGTTTGCTTTTCTCTAGTATTTATTTTTGTATCTTCATTTGTGTTAAGAGAGTTCATTAGCACACTAGAATAAGAGGAACATTGGTATTGCAGATTTTGTTCGGACATTCAGTTTGCTGAATGGTCCCATCTAAAACGATATTCTCATTTTGCACACCTGTCCAACTTTTTGGGGTTTTGCAGCCCATACTGGTCCTCAAACTGCCATTGAGTTTTACCACCACTAGCTGGTTCAGCACAGAAGATAAATATTATTAGGTAAGCCCTGGCCCTCATCTCTTCATAGTGCTGCGTTGAATCTTCTGGAGGTCTCTGGATTTTCCCACAATCCACAGAAGGCCCCTTTTCTTACAAAAATCTATGAAATAGCTTCTGAAAATCCAGTAAGGTATTTTTTAAGTTGCTCAGACTCATGTGCTGGTGCTGTGGTGTTTTTTCTAGTTCCTTTTTCAAAGATCATTCCAGCTCTCTTGTTGAATGACTTTCTGGAACTGAGAAGCATCATCATCTTGAGACACGGCTTTGCTAAGATCTCTCAGAGTCATGCCTCCGTTTCCATAACTGGCTCCTCCTTTCTTCTCTTACTCCCTGGGTTTTTGAAGATTCTGTCCCCAGGCCATTTTTTCCCCTCAGTTATTCCCTTACCCTGATTATTTTTAAGAATGACTTCAAGCTATTGGTGGCAACCTCACTTTGACATTGGGAAACAGTCTGGGGATAGAAAGGGCTAGAAGCTGATAGGTTGGCAGGGTGCTGGGAATGAGGTCATCTGGATGTCATAACACTCAGATGACTTCTTAGATCCCAGTTAGTCAGACACTTGTTTTTTGTCAGAAGCCACAGTACAACTTAAGAGCCAAGAGTAGAGACAGTGTCAGCTGATTTAGGTTGTACCCATATTCTGCCAATGTAACTTTACAAATAAAACTTAAAGGTCAAAGTACAGAGGTAGTGCGTTTCCCAGTGTACAAAGTAGATAACATTTTAGAGTGTGTCTCATGAGAGTAAATATAAGGCCAGTTATCACTCTGTTAGATTGAGATAATGTCAGCATAGTACCTTTCAAGCTTTCCCGTTCATTGGAATCATTAAGGGCTTGTGTTACAGTGCAGTTTCCCATTCAGTAGGTCTGTGGTGGGGCCTGAGATCCCTTCTTTCTAACAAGGTCCTGGAGCCACCAATGCTGCTGGTTCCTGGGCTGCATTTTGAGTCACAAGGGTCTGAGCTGGAGCTCCTGGCTTTTGGGGGTGCAGAGCTCTTTGAGAAAGTGAAGAAAGCTCTGGACCCTCAGAACCCTGAACCTGCCACCTTCCCCCTCCCACCGCCACATTGCAGTGCATATGATTTGACGGTTGTGAACCCTTTGAAACCCACCAGCTTCTTCAGGTTTCAGAAGTGGCTAATAGATGCTCATGTGACATAATGGTCTTTTAGTCAGTGTCTTCTCTAGTATTTTTATACAGTGGATGTTAATTTAAAACTAGGGAGAATAAATGATCACGTGGAGGACCCTTAAACTTGAGCTACTCCAGAGGTATATAAAAGGCTGTGAGCCTTGGAATTACTTTACCTCTGATTTCCAGCAAGAGCAGTGGGCACAATGTGAGTTGCATTCCTTCACGTTTTATAAGTAAGAATTGACAAGTGGTGTGAGTACCTGATGGAGTCCCTTCTAATCTTCTATCCCTGGATGATTGTATGTTTCCAACAGGTATTTGTTGATAATAGTGGTTTTAAAGCGAAAGATCTGGACACGTTTGGTTAGGGACAGAGAAATGACCCACATGGGAATGGGAGGGATCGAGACGTGGCAGCCCGTGGTGTTAATAAAACTAATTGTGTAGTTCTCTTGCTGTGGGCAGGACCTACTTTGGGTAGTGCATGCTGTAAGAAAGGGGTAATTTGTGAAGGATTTATTTTATGGCTACATGGACATGGGGTATCCCCAAGGCAGTTCTCACTTTTGGGTCCAAAGTGGAGCTGCCCAAGATCTGGGCACTGTGCACATGGAGCGGAGGGGATTTCATTTTATTTGTCTCTTTTTTTTTTTAAAGATTTTATTTATTTATGTGACAGAGAGACAGCTAGCGAGAGAGGGAACACAGCAGGGAGAGTGGGAGAGGAAGAAGCAGGCTCCCAGTGGAGGAGCCCGATGTGGGACTGGATCCCGGAACGCCAGGATCACGCCCTGAGCCGAAGGCAGACACTTTTTAACGACTGCGCTACCCAGGCGCCCCTGTTTGTCTGTCTTTTAAGCCACTGGTCTGTTCATCCAGGCCTATACTTCTTCAGACTGGGTTGGAAAAGTTAAATCAGGCTGTGGTTCTTGAATGGTGTTTTCACCGTACTGTTTGGCTTTCATGGTTCTGGCTTGTATTTATTCTGCCCGTTCATCCTGAGGTTGCCAGGATACCTGGTTCCCCCACTCTGGGATTATTTTAAAGGAAATCCCAGATATCATATTATTTCATTTATAAATATTTCAATGTATGTCTCTAAAAGGTTAAGACTTTAAAAAAAATCATCACTATACCATAATCACACCAAAAATGGTAGTAGTAATTCCTTAATATCAAATATTTAGTCAGTGTTAAGATTTCCCTAGCTATCTTATAATTTCTAAAAATGCCTTTTCTGTTTGCACTGAAATCCCATTGGTTGATAGATTTTTAAAAAATTTAATTTATTTGTCAGAGAGAGAACACAAACAGGGGGAGCAGCAGGCAGGGGGAGAAGCAGGCTCCCTGCCAAGCAAGGAGCCTGATACAGGACTCGATCCCAGGACCCCAGGACCCCAGGACCGACTGAGCTACCCAGGCTTCCCTGGTTGATAGGTATTTAAAGCCCTTTTTCTTTTTTTTTTTTTTTTTTTAAAGATTTTATTTATTTATTCGACAGAGATAGACAGCCAGCGAGAGAGGGTACACAAGCAGGGGGAGTGGGAGAGGAAGAAGCAGGCTCATAGCAGAGGAGCCTGACGTGGGGCCTCGATCCCATAACGCCGGGATCACGCCCTGAGCCGAAGGCAGACGCTTAACCGCTGTGCCACCCAGGCGCCCCTAAAGCCCTTTTTCAATCTGTAGGTTCTCCTTCCATCTTTATACTCCTTGCAGTTTATTGTTCTTGTTATTGAATAGGCTGGGTCACTTACCTGCTGCCCTTCCCAGAAGCTGCATTTTGCTGATTGCGTCCCTGGCATTGTTTGATGGGGTCCCCCTGCCCCCTGTGTTTCCTGGAGTTCATGGTCCATCGGCTCTAGATCAGAGTCCGGCCTTTTCCGTGGGCCAGGGACAAGATTTCTGCGGCAGAGATGTTGGTGTTTCAGTTCCGATGGACGGCGTGTCTGATTGTCTCCTGGTGGTGGTGGAGTTAGCGGCCACTGATGGTCACTGCCTGCAGCCATGAATACACCGGAGTTGCAAAGTGCCAACATTCTAATTCTAGCGCTCCTTCTTCATTTATTAGGTAGAATACTCTAAAAAGAGGAAATTTCCCAAACACCTATTTGGTTAAACTTAAAATTAAAAACACTTGATTGTTTAGGAAATGCAGGGAAAATGCTTGATTCTTCCCTTTTATTTACTAGTTTTTTTTTTTTTAAGATTTTTATGTATTTATTTTAGAGACATAGAGACAGAGAGCGTGCTTGCAGGAGTTGGGGGGGAGGGGCGGAGGGAGAGAGAATCTCAAGCAGGCTCCATGCTCAGCGGAGCTCCATCCCAGGACCCTGAGATCATGACCTGAGCCAAAATCAAGAGACCCACACTTCACCGACTGAGCCACCCAGGCGCCCCTATTTACTAGTTTTTAAAATAATGAGGTAACTCTTTTGATTCTCCAGAGGGGACCATTTGGTTTTTATTTTTTAAATTATGAGTTCATAAGTTGATCCATATTTCATGTGTTTAGTCTGTTTCAGTTAACCATTCTCTCTGCTGCTCAGATTTGACTGGTGGGAACTTAGTTCAGGTTGGCTCCTGAGTCATTTTGACGTGGCTCTTGTGTTGGTTATTCTCACTGTGTAACACAGCTTAGGGCCTTAAAAGACCTAAACCGGCAGTTTAGGGGCTTATAAGCACATCTGTTATCTCACCATTTCTGTGAGTCAGGCCTCTGGGCAGGGTTTACTTGGGTCCTCTGACCACCTCAGGGTCTCTCAAGGCTGCCATCCAGGGCCTTCCAGCCTGACTGGGGGAGGGGCACTCCCAGGCTCACCCAAACGGCTGGTGGCCGGCCGCAGTTTGTTGCTACGTGAGTCTCTCCTGAAGTCTCGCAGTGTGGCACGTGGCTGTCCGCACTGCCAGGACTTTGAGAGAGACACATACAGGAGCTCCAGCAAGTCAGAAATCAGAATCTTCCTGTAATCCAAACTAGGAAGTGACAGACTATCACTTTGGGGGCCTTAGAGTTCTAGTCATTAGAAGTGAGTTGCTAGGGGTGCCTGGGTGGCACAGCGGTTAAGCGTCTGCCTTCGGCTCAGGGCGTGATCCCAGCGTTATGGGATTGAGCCCCACATCAGGCTCCTCCGCTATGAGCCTGCTTCTTCCTCTCCCACTCCCCCTGCTTGTGTTCCCTCTATAGCTGTCTGTCTCTATCTCTGTCGAATAAATGAATAAAATCTTAAAAAAAAAAAAAAAAAAAAAAAAAAGAAGTGAGTTGCTAGGTCCAGTCCACTCCCCAGGGCAGGGGATCACACAGGGTCACAGATACCTGGAGGACAGGGATCCCAAGGAACCGTGTTGCATGAAGTTGCCTATGGACAATTTGGACAAACTAGCAGCTTTTGATGTGATAGCTTCCTGCTTTCTTGTGTGACGAGATAGTACAAATACATGGATTGAGTCGTTCTCCAAACAGCCCTGACTCTATATGGAATTTAGAGACTATAATTTGGGCATAAAATTCTAGGCCTTTTCAGAGGATAAAGCTAGAGAGTACTTTCTTTTCGTTTTTCAGTTTCAGATAAAGTTTGTGATAATTCCTTTCAGATTCAGGACTATAGAGTTTTTACCTAACCTCATCCATCTTATGTTTGTATCTTCATTGATCTGAAAGCCTTGGTTCTCAAGGCCACCACCATAATTGCTCAGGTATTATCCCATAGTGCAAAAACACAAATCTCCGAATGACAGCACTTACTTTACCGCCAAAAATCTGATTACTGAAAGTGCTTGAAGACTTCTTTACAGTCCTTTTTCTCCTTGGGCAATATCCTGCTACATTCTACAGTCAGAGTCCAGCATCCAGTCAAGATTGACATTGTCTCGCACTGTGTGGTGCCGATGCAGTTACGTTCACTTGCTTCAGCTTACTTTTGTGTTTTAGGTAATTTTATTTTAATTTAATTTTTATTTTAATCTTATTTTATTTTTTAACACTGAACATATGGCCTGCACTTCGAGCCTTTTTTTTTTTTTAATTTTTTTAAACACTAATGTGTTTTAGGTCACTTTGAAAAGCAATCTTGTTTTTTTTGTGTAAATTGTTTTCCTCATGCTAAAGATGATCTGCAGATGAAGATATTTTTGTAGAAATCTAGCGTCTGTCTCTGTCCCCTCCGCTCCGTTTTCTTCTGTCTCCATAGTTGGTCTCTTGAAAAATAGGTAGGCTATCCTTTTTGTCTTTAAGTAAAGGGGTAGCATTCTTGGGAGACTTTTCTACACTTTGCATTCCCCTCTTAATAGTATATCCTGGCTACCGCCCCCTAGTAGTATACAGAGACCTTCCTCATTCCTGTGTCAGTGACAGACCACTCCACTGTGTAGATACATGTCATTTATTCTCGAGAACTATACTTCTTAGGAGTTCTGTGGACTTCCAGTTCTGCTGTTTTCTAGGAACTCCAGTTTCCAAATGCTTATAGGAAGAAAGTGAGAGGAGGGGGCAGTGCCCTGGCTGCTTCTAGAAGCAGTACCTGTTTGTGACCATTCATGCCAGCTTTCTTCTTGGTTCTCATCCTGGTTGGAGGGGAGGTGTCTATCTTTTTGTAACCAGGTAATAGCAAAAAAACAAAAACAAAAAACAAAAAACACTGCTTTTTTCATGAGTCACACAGCCCTCCACAGTTCCTGTCATTTAATTTTTACTTCTCTTGGCTTTCAGTTAGACAGTCTTCCAGGTTTTGAGAACACACTATTTGTCAGTCTTGAGTTTTTGATGGTGGCATCTGTTTTGTGTGTCTTCATGTTTATATTAGTAAGGATTTGGGAGGAGTGGTATCACAGATTGTGCTTCAGATGCCATTTAAAAACAAACCCCCATATGTAAAAAGTAAATAAAACAAATGTTTTAAAAACAGTCTTTTCTCTCCTAACCAGTACTGAATTATTTGTGTTGCAGGGAAAAGGACTTGGAAGCCAAATTCATTATTCAAATGGAGAAAAGCAAAACAACAATCACAAACTTAAAGGCAAGTAGCAGCCGGGCCTTGCTCCATGAGCCTCCACGTTTATTTTATTGTCAAAATGATTTGTTGGTAAATAAAACACAACACATGCCATTTCCTTACCCCTCCTTCTCAGTTCAGCTAGCCCTATCAACTTGCACTTGGCTAGGGGTCATCCATGAAGCAAAAGGGTGATGCTCTGTCTCCTCTCCTGTCCCTGGTTTCATCTGATCTCACAGCCGTGGTATGTGAGCTCATGGGTTTAACCAGACTTGGCATTGTTATCCCGTGTCCTGTGGTAGATCCTTAGCCTGGCAATTGGCTGAATTCTGTGAATCATTAAGTAAGTGTTGGTCCTAGATTTGTTTCCATTCTTAATGAAAATAATCCTGTTTTATAAACTTTGCAAGAGGAGCTTGTGTTATTCAAAACTCAAGAGATGAAAGATTAAAAAAAAAAAAAAGGATTTTTTTCCCCCCTGAAAAAGATAGTTGAAGAAACCAGAATTTTCTAGGATGGCATGTTCTTCCTTTTGCACTTAAAATATCTTTTTTTTTTTTTGCTTTGGTCAGTGAATTTGTTAAGGAACATGAATAATTTTCACTTGGTCAAGGGTGGGGTGGATAAGAGTGTAAAATTAATAATAATAAATCATGTGTTTTATGGACTCAATCCCTTTGTCCTTCTATATTTGTCATCAACTTACAGGTTTGGGTTTCTGAGGCCTGCTGCTCCATGGCCAAGTGCGGATCAATCTCTAGTTGGATCTCTGTTAATTTGTGGCTCAAGGGACTGGATGCTTTGAAATCCAATCTCAAAGTAGTGCCACTTGATCTCCAGTGATAGAAGCTGGGGAATGCTCCTATCTTCCAACTGGGCTGTGCTCTGGATAATTTGATAGGCTTCCTTTGAGGCTCTGGTGTCCCTTTGCCTGAGGCATTCTCCAGTGAATTGTCTTCCTTGCTCCTCTGACCACAATCCTTGTACCTTCTAGCTCTGTCTGGCTCTCCCTGGCTTTCCCTTTGACCTACCACATCTTCTCACATTTCTGCCAGTCATCACTTGACCATGGCTTCCTGTTAGTTACCTTCGCTTTGCTTTGCTTCATGTATCTGTGTGCTCACAATACTTTGGTAAAAGCTTAATCATTAAAAAATTATATTTACGAAACAGAGCTAAGAGACCCTTGGCTCTGGGTACATCTCTTTGTGCATTATGGAATCTATTTTCCTTGATTACTCTGTTGCCTTTTGAGTTTTACAAACATTTCCTCATCTGATATAATGAAAACAGATGTCCAGATTTTTAGCATTTTAATAGTGAGAACCATAGAAATTGTTTATAGAATCTGAATTACATTGGAAAATATGATGCTCATTAAATTTTTTCAGCATGTGACCAGGGAACTTTGTGAAATTTTGGTGGCTTACTATGATTTTTAAACATGGTCTTTGGTTCTCTTTAGGTATATAGCAAGGTAAACAAGATACATGCAAACATTTGCAGTAAACTCGTAACAGAATATGTCCTAGGAGAATCTAGCCTCTCTGGAGTGGCAGCAATTACTTCTGGATGTAGTGCCCACGGGGCAGCTTCATGGAAGAGGAGCATCTGATCTGGAGGTTTTAGTGGGGCCGCAAAATTGCACAGCTCTATGGGGCTCTAGTCACATCACAATCTATGTGATTAGTGGCCCCTAGAGTTCTGCAGACCCCAACTCTGGTGGTTTCAGGTGGAGGGAATGGTAAAAAGTATCAAAGCTAGAGAAAAAGTAGGAGTCTGGTTGAAGTGTTGGGTTTGTATAAGAGAATCATGATAAAAAGTCCAGAAAAGTAGCTGTGGGTCATAGCATAGAGAGCCTGGACTGCTGGGAAGAGTTCAGGATCGATCTATCTATCTATCTGTCTGTCTGTCTGTCTATCTATCTATCTATCTATCTAGGGGGTAGTCAGGAGGAAGTAAATGCTTTTTACAGTGTAAATATGAAAAGTGGTGATCTTGTGTATTTTTTATGAATTTTTCTTTTCTTGAATTAGATAGATCACTTATATGTCAGTGCTTTTTACATTATATCATAATCCTTTCCCTCTAGATACCAGAAGGAGGGACTGGGGACTCAGGAAGAGAACGGACCAAGACCTTCACCTATGACTTCTCTTTCTATTCTGCTGATACGAAAAGTCCAAATTATGTCTCACAGGAGATGGTATGATATTTTCATAATCTTTACTTTGATTTCCATATTGAGAAGAACTCTTTAAAATATCTTGCTCCTTTTTTTGACTATAATTTATATAAAATTTGCCTCTGCTGACTTAACTTTGTTATGTAGCACCATTCATCTTAATTAAGCCTGAGAAGAATTCAGTCCCCACAAAGTTGATTTTGTTTTTCACTTCTGAGCATGATGATCATAACCTTTTTTCCCCAAAACTTGGGCATGACTACCGTTTTGAAGGAGCTCTGCAAATAAAGCAATTTGGAGGCGCCATTTGTCTATTGCTAAGCCTGGCAAATTAGCCACTCAGCTCTGAGTCTGGCTGCGATGCACAGCTTTGGGAGTTAGATTTCAAACCCAAGACCCATTTCCTGTGTGTAGATCATTATAGGATCATTATAGGATTCTAGAAAGAAGGATTCTAGAAGGCACACACTTTTTTCCCCCAGACTTTTTCTAGAATCTAGAATGTAGCTGAAATTTGTTGAGGAAACCCGTGCTATAGGCTTTTATGGTCTAAAATATAGGCATAGAGGAATAGACCCCAAGATCCTCGCAGGAAACCATTGCATGTTGACATTGCATGTGAGCAGGACGAGGGCATGTCTCTGGGACCAGCTGGGTGTTTGAGCAGAGCAGAGTTATGGGGAAGCACCAGTGAGAGAGGAGGATTATGGGCTTCTTCCTGGCTTGTTAACAGCTTCTTTAAATATATTGCTTCAGGGCTAATGTGTTAAAAGAAGGATAAGAATTACTATTTTGCCTGCTCTGGGTTGTAATCCATGTGGTGGCATCTTAAGGTGGTATTATTGTCTAGTTGCTTGCAACTTGGTGTGTCCACGTATGAGAATCACCGCATTGCCTAGAATGTGTTAAAAATGTAAAATCCCGACTAAGTTCAGACCCACTGAATCAAACTGCATTTTTAGCAGGTTCCCAGGTGATTTGCACACACCTCAACATTGGAGAACTACAGTTGGTTAGGAAAGCAGTTGGCTTTACTGAGGCAATGTAAATGTTGGCACTAAGATAGACAACTTAGAGGAATTGTTCAAAGGAGAGGGTTGGAGTGATTGTCAATTCAGTCAAGTAAATTTAAAGATCTAATTGGTTTTGTTCATTGATTCATGAATCCTGCAGCATCCCATCCAGCAAGCAGAAAGGAGCTTCGAAGAGCTGTATAAAATGGAAAGATTTTATAGGCAGAAACAGGGCAAGATCATCTTCCATCGGGGGAAGAATAGAGGGTGTTATTAGGTGGATCACCTCATCTTCCTTTGGGGGATGGAGAAGGCCCATGTGACAGATCACCTCATTGGTGCTGATCAGAAAATCCTTGACTGACCAGTTAAGACTGCATATCCGGGGGAGATTGAAATTGCGATTAGGTTAGGTATTGAACCCCGGTTTTGTAACTTGGCCTAGCATAAGTGACTCCATTATGGGCCTGTGGTTTTCTTTTTTAGCAGCAGTGCAGAAGACTTTCCTGGCGAGGTAACTGATTAATCAGCATTGGTAGCTAGGAGTGTGGTGAGAAATAGAATGTTATAGGTATTGGAATCCAGATTTGGGCTTTAATATTGGAATGGGAATGAAGTGGCTGGTATGAGGGAATTTGTTAAGGGAAAAGCCAGTTCATTCTACAGTCTTCAGAATGTCTTCCACAGAAGATGGATGAAGAGCCATGAAGGTTTCCACTTTGAACTTACCCAGCGAGTGGCTGGATTTTCCTGGTTATTTAACCTGAATTTGAGGCCTTTTGGGGGTAGAGGGCTGTGCTGAGGGAAAGTCCACAGTGGGAGGAGCAGGCCGGTGTGTGACAGCAGGGCCTGGCACACTGGAGATGCTCAGTAAACATTTGCTGACTGACAGAACTCGTTTACAGATGGTGGTTAATTTATGGGGACAGACGACATTTCCTGGTTCTACAAGAGTCAAGATCAGGGAAGCAGTAACAAGTTTAGCTTTTTTGGAAGTTAAAAATAAATGCTCAGAGTCTAAAAATAGTTTTAGTTTGTGAAAACCTAACTGATAGGGATAATTTCCATGCTTCAGGCGGGTGAGTAGCGTCTCTCTCAGGTGTTTTGGGTTTTTTGACTTTATTTATATAGTTATATATAAATAACTTGACGTTGTTCCATTAAATTACAAAACTAAAAAGCAGGAGATGTGTTAGTAAATACTACTTTCTGGTAGAATCACATGTTAATAAAATCAGCATAGATACAAGAAAATACCTATTTTTTTTAAACACTCTATTAGAGAGAAGGGTAATCTTCCTTCACCCCTAATGTTAAAAAGAGCTTCAATTTTGACTGTTTTCGTGCTGCCTTACCTGGCACAGGATTTGAACTGTCAGGTCACATCCCTGCTATTTACACGGGAAGATGCAAGCTTAGCATGATGTCAGTCTCCTCCTCCTCCTCCTTCTCCTTCTCATCTGAATATAAAGGCATCTTGAGAAAATACATCATGCCTGTTACTGTAGTTCAACTCAAGTTTTCCTTCCTGTTAAATGAATACCAAGTAAGATGACCAGTAATATTTCTTTCTTACAAATGAATTTTAGATTTAGAAAAAAAAATCACTGAGTGATTTAAGTCTATATTCACATAAATTAAAGACCATTTTAAATAAAGTCTGATTTTCCTAATGGTTCTTCAAAACTCGGAAGGGAGGCTTTGATCTCACATAACCTGTTCCTTGATTCAACCCTGGAGAAACTTGAAACCTACGATCTCTCAGTTGACAAGCTGGATGGGTCAGTCTTATTTTAACAGTGCCCTCTTGTGGGCAGTTTCCCTCAAGTGAGGCCCTGTGATGCCTAGGATGACCCTGGAATTGGCTTGAAAATCTGTGTGAATTTTGGGTCCCCAGGCCAGGTGAGGATTTCAGCAGGGTTTTGATGCCAGTGGGGGAGGGCAGGTCGTAGGGCTCACAAAGCAGCCCCTCCCTCCCCACCTGGCTTTGGTAGGTGATGCTAAACAAGTCCTTCCTGGGAGCTGCAGTGGGGTAGCCTGTTTTCCTTGCCAAGAACCCCGAAGATGTGGGCAGTGTCCTGCTGCTTCTCTGGGTCCTGAGCCAGCTTTGGGTGGGTTACTTGAAGTTGAGACTGAGTCTGGCCAGGGTCTCAGCACCTCCAGACTTGTATATTCTAGGCCTGTTTTGCAGTAATGTCCACCAGTGACCCCCTCCCCCACCCGCACCCGCCCTTGGCCCCCAAGTCTCTTGAGAACTCCAGCTGAATCAGCTTTCTGGAAAAATAGGTAATAGTAAAATGGTAGGTGGGATTTTAATCCTGGGAAGGAGTTTTATTTTGAAAACTTTTGGGTTTGGTTTAAACATATTTTCTAGGACTTTGCTTCAACCTCAGACAAAGGTATTATAGAAGATCCTTCTCTCACTCTTTGGGAACTTTATGTAAGGCTGTTCTTCCTATCCAGTGGCACCCTGTCACCTGGTAAAAATGACAGATGACTTTTTTGTGTGTGTAATCAGAGAGAATTGAAGAAATATTTAGAGTTTCTCCTCAGGTTGCATACACAGTGCCGAAAGCTAACCTTGGATGGGGGGTCTGGAGCTGTGAGTCTCCCTGGGATTCCGGGCTGCTTCTTCAGTTTGTGGGAGGAGGTCCTTTCAGGGAGGGCTGGGGCCTCATGGCTGATGTCAAGGATGTGGAAGAGGCCCCATAGTGATCAAGTCTTCAGAAGCACAGGTTTGGGGGTCAGCAGTGCCCAGGTGCAAATCCCAACTCTGCCACTCACTGTATCTGCTCATTCATCTAGCTTCTCCCCCTGACAGATGGACCTCAGTGATGCTACACCCAGTAGCATTTTATGAGGACTAATACATGAACACACTGTGATCTGCTCTCATAGTTGAGAGTTGAGTACGTCATCAGAATTTGAGAACAGGACTAGAAAAATATCCCTTCTTAAAGCCAAAATGGATACAAATTAATAGCATGAATGAAACTGGTCATTTTGGAAGTGACTCCATTGAATGGATAGTTTTTAAGTCCTTGATGGAGAAACTGAGAAAACAAAGTCCAAGCAAGATGGTGGCATGATGGTGCCGGAAGAAAGCTGAAGTTCGGTTGGCTGTGTTTTTATTTTGTCCTTGGATGACAGGCTGTGTTATTAGCAGGGGTGCTTTACGTGGAGCTGACATGGAGAGGGCTGGTGTTTATCGGCCCTGTCTAGAGGGTGGCTGGAGGGCTTAGATCCTCGGGGGAGATGCCGTGTCAAGTTTAGCTAACCCAGCATCACTCACAGAGAATGAACACTCTTGAGGGGTAGGCGAGGCTCCCACCTTGGACCGTGGTGACCCCACAGTGCAGTGCCTCACCTCTTCCTGGCTTCCTTCCTTCCTTCCTGGCTCTGACTGAGAACCCAGTCACGCTGCCTCGTGATGTCTCTTGAGCTGCTGATGTGCCTCATTTTTGAAGCAGGGAGGTGTTTTGTATGGCCTTAGTGTGCCTGTTGGTCCAAGAAGGCAGGAGGCAACATGAAGGCTTATGGGGTTTGGAAAGCTTTGGTTTGTCTCCTTCCCAACTGTGTGTACCTAGGATGGCCACACATCTCAGCTGGCCTCGTTTACATCAGCTGTCTGGGTGAAGTATTTGTCCTTCACCCTCTTTCACTCCCCAGAGCGTCCCACTGTAATTATGTGGTGCGACAGACATGGACTCAGGCCATTGAAGGTGCAACCCCAGGCCCCACACAGCTCCTCTGCCTGCCCTCTCCATCTTGGGCAAATATTCAAATAGGAAAAAGCATCTGGACTCTGACACAGGGGAGCCCGACCATCCCGGCCTTATTCATACCCACCCGTCACTCAGCTCTCAGAGAACCTTCTGAGACTTATTTTGATGAATAGCTGGATCCTTAAAATGACAGCATTGATTTGGCATGGCTTGAGCAATAACTTCTGGATGCTGTGATTTTTAGGTTTTGAATATTTAGTTTCTGGAAGCTCTGATAGAATGGATAACTCTGTAAGTTTATTTAATTCTGAAATGGTAAATCATCATGCTTTAAAATCACCTTTGCTTCTTAGATGTGATTGTCACTTGGCCTTGTTTACATTTTTATATTTCAGCAATTTTTTGTTAAGTAGGAAAAAGGACGGGGCCGCTTTTTGCTTCCTTAAAAAGTTTCCTTTTGATTAAAAACTGGGGTACGTACATATTCTGTTAATAGTTCTGTGGTGATTTATTTATGTGGTGTAATCCTTTTAAGATGAAAGTAGCATTCAAGAATATTGTCAACATTGAAGGGGCTTTTTATTGAAATCCATGGTAATTGTCTTTTTTGTGGTTTTTTTTTTTCTGGTTTCAGGTTTTCAAAACCCTCGGCACAGATGTCGTGAAGTCTGCATTTGAAGGTTATAATGCTTGTGTCTTTGCATATGGGCAAACTGGATCGGGAAAGTCATACACTATGATGGGAGATTCTGTACGTTGTTTTACACTGTGGGAAGAAAATTTCTCATTATCTCTCTTTGGACTGATAGAATTATCTCTTTTATCTACTTGGTCTGTACTAACTTGCTTTTCATGTTCTGATCATTCTTTAGCAATAAGATAAAACTCGGTAATAAGTTGGACTAAATTTCCTTTGAGAGATTTTAAATTAGAAATAGTTTTAAGTTTATAAGCATGAATAATGGATGCAAGTCTCAGTTCATTTTCTGTTTTTAAAGGCTTTATAATCTTATCAAAAAAAGTAGGCTGGGCCCATAAGTAATTTATTCTTCTTTTCTGCCAACACAACAGTTTGAATAAAATTACTGAACTCTGTTCTTTTTAAAATTATTCAAAACATATTTTCCTCAAGAGAAATGTAAAAAAAAAATCTCTCTGGTGGAAAGGTACTACCTAACTCCAGCATATACATAAAAAGGGAATTATGCTGTTTACATAGAGTCTATGTAGTTACGGAGTATGTAGAGTTTCGTAGTTATGCTATATAAACTAACAGACATTTAAGTTATACTTGCCCCAAAATATAGAGGAGTACAAACTAGACATTACTGCAGGAACTTTACCTCGTTCTGTGTTTTCTCCAGATCTAGATAGCGCTGGTGTGCTTTACTTATGTCATAGTGAAAACTCTTCATTGCCTGTCAGGCCTGTGGCCTCTCCTAGCTGGGGAGGTACCAGCAGGGGATCACAGCGCCTCCTGCTGGCAGACACAGTGGGGTCGCTAATGCAAAGGTTTGGTGGTTCACGGAAGCAGTAGTAGTACGTTTTTGTTTTTGTTTTTTTTTTTTTGAGATTTTATTTTTATTTATTTGAGAGAGAGAGAGAGCACGACCATGAGCAGGGGGAGGGGCAGAGGGAGAAGCAGGGAGCCTGACGCGGGGCTGGATCCCGGGACCTTGAGACCATAACCTGAGCTGGAGGCACACACTTAACCGCCTGAGCCACTCAGGCGCCCAGAGTAGTAGTAGTGCATTAAAGAAGGTAGGTCTTTCCAGATGGAAGCATTTGAGTGCCTGTGATCGGCTTCTTAAATTCAGGCTTTTCCTTTACAGGAGAAGTAGATAAATGCCGTGCTGTGGATCCTCAATGCTGAACAGTGTGGAAGACTACAGAGAACAAGCAGTTAGTTTCAGGAGTTTCCCATTTCCTTTTATCATTACTTCTCCCTTCCTAGTTTCTCACTATGCCTTTGCAANTTTAAAAAAAAAAAAAAAAAAAAAAAAAAAAGTCTGCTCTAAAAATGAAATTTGCATGTGATCTGCTAGTGGCTATTTTATGTAAGTTAAACCTTCATAAAGCGCTCCTAAATAACACCTGTTTTTCTCTGACCTTATATTAGCTGAGCACTGTTTGGGTCTTCCTTTTTATTTTGTTTTTTAAAGGCACAACAAAAACATATGGCAAAATCCCAATTTTTCTTGAGAAGAACTGGTACCAAATGTATGGTGTTTAAGGGGAAAAAAATGCTCTTAATGCTGTGATGATATTTTTTTGGGGGGAGAGGATGTTGGGTGAAGGTAGGCAGGGTCTTTGGAAGGAAACACTGAAGCCCTGAAGTTTTGCTTTCCTAACAAGAACATTTGGCCTCATCTTTAACATCGTTCTGGGGTTCATCAGCTCGTCAATGCCGGCTGAACCATGAATACTGCTGAAGACGCCCAAGTCACATATGTAATATGATGTATTAAAATCTGTCTCGGAAGGCCAGTGTTGGGATTAGTGCATCAAAGGAGGAATATAATACATGTTTCGATGTGGTCCTGTCATCTAAGGGTTAAGAAAGTTATCAGCTACTTTGAGTGCTTACCAAGACTCATTGGTGTTTTTCTTTATTGCTCAGGGTATATTTCACCTTTTTTGGTCATTTGGCTGGATCGGATTTTCCACATTTATTGTACAGCTGTAGACCATCTTGTTTGAAAGTTTAAGGAATAGATTGTTTATGTTTTCAAGTCAGGATTTAACTGATTAAGAGCTGTATATTACTCTAGACCTAGTGTGCAGAAGTTAGAAAGCTCTATCTTCTCATTTCAGAGGCTAGGAAGCAGTCCCAAGGGGGTAAATGGTGTATATGGGGCCCTGAAGTGGTAGGCCTGGGGTTGACATACAGGCCCCTTGAGTCGAAATCCACTCTGGCAAATTGCAGATTCAGCCATCGGTTGCTTTCATTTCGAGTGACAGCTGTGGTGTTCCTCCTTCCCACTGCAGGGCGATTCTGGCTTAATACCTCGGATCTGTGAAGGGCTCTTCAGTCAGATAAATGAAACCACCAGATGGGATGAAGCATCTTTTCGAACTGAAGTCAGGTAGGGCCCATGTCCTGAGTAACTGAGTGCGTGAGCTTGGTTGGAGCTTCTCTCCAGGCACGAGGAGGAGATAAAGGATAAAGCCTTTGGATTCCTGAAAGGAGAATCTGCCTTTTCCCCTCCCATACTATCATAGCTAGAAGCAAAGCTTAAAATATGTCTGTTTTCAGTGACTTCCCTGGGTTGCAATTTGGATTAGGATTTGGGGAGGCTAACAGAAATAATCCTTCTTGGTCAGAAACTCTCACATGGTGTTTATCTCAAATAGAGTGAGCTTTTGACTTTTAAGTGTGTACCCCATTCACTTGCCTCCTTTTATCTGAATAAGGTTTGTTTTATTCTTTGTGTTGGTAGGACCCCTGTATATCTCATCTTTAGATAAATCTGGACGGTTGGGGGTTTTTTTTTTTTTTTTTCTTCCTTGAAATTAAACCTCGGTGGGGAGCCAGTCTTCTCATTGGTTTTGAGGACAAACATGGCAATCAGAGGTCCTTACGGCTGCCTGACCTCTCAGTGGCTGTGGGGCCTTGGACAAGTTGTTTAAAAAACTCTGTACCTCTATTGCCTCACCTGTAAAATGGGGATAATAGTAGTACCTGCCTCTGGGCTGTCCTAGGGATTAAATGGAGAAATCCACTTACCGTGCTAAGCGTAGTGCCTGATACATAGCTACCGTCTGTAAATGTCTGTTGCTGCTGTTATTATCTCGTTGTTATGTTAATGTCTGAAATCATTTTACTGACTTCAGTCCTATTTAAAATTTTTAGCTACTTGGAAATTTATAATGAACATGTGAGAGATCTACTTAGGCGGAAGTCATCCAAAACCTTCAATTTAAGAGTCCGGGAGCATCCAAAAGAAGGACCGTATGTTGAGGGTAAGAGCGAACATTTCACAGCTCTGTTCTTGGGAATTTGTGTAAAAACAATAGTTTCCGGGGAAAAATGTAAGATAATGGTGAAATGTGAAAAATATCTTTGGCCTTTTATTCTAGTAAAAATGATGTGCTGTCACTACAGCTGTCACTAGTGTGAATTTATACTTCACCGGGCATTCACTGATTTTGTGGGCTCGCCAGTAGATTTCATCTGGCTCTCAGAAGAACTCTCTGGAAATTTGTTTTCCAGTGTTCACAGGCAGCATAAACGACCCTACAAGCTGTCTATATGGCATTGCATCTTTGCGATATGTGTTTTTTTTTTTTCTTAAAGATTTTATTTATTTATTCGACAGAGATAGAGACAGCCAGCGAGAGAGGGAGCACAAGCAGGGGGAGTGGGAGAGGAAGAAGCAGGATCATAGCGGAAGAGCCTGATGTGGGGCTCGATCCCATAATGCCGGGATCACGCCCTGAGCCAAAGGCAGATGCTCAACTGCTGTGCCACCCAGGTGCCCCCGTGATATGTTTTTACTGACCTTAAGGGTAGCTTATGACCATAAGGAGATCCTAAGCCTTTTAAGCTTGTGAGAAGAGCGTTGACAATTTCCTGTGCCATGGTGCTCAGTGTTTGTGTCACAAGTAGTGCTGGGTCAAGGGCTGGCCCCTGCTAATCATTCATACATAGGCTGGGTGGAAGGCTGTCTTGCTAACGCGGCTTCTCCCAGCTGACTCAAGGAGGTGGCTGAGTTGCAGCTCACCATAGGAATCACACCCCGAAAAGTGCTTTCCTGTGGCTCTTGTCCTTCATCTGTGTCTTGTTGGACGCAAGGCCAAGAACTGGTCCTGGGCTTGAAAAGGTGTTCCTATTTTGGTTGTCTTTTTCACCTAGTGATACCAGGTGTACTGACAGAACTCCATCTGCATTTTATTAACTTTCCAATTGAAATTTCGCCTTTTATGCCCAAAGTAAGGTGTATAACTATGTATTTGTTTTGTGGAGCATGGAATAGCTATTATTGTTAATAGCTTTTAGGCTAACTGTGCCTCATGCTTCCCTTTAATTGTCTTATCAGATGCTAAAACATATTATAAAGCTGGTTTATGAAAAGACAGAATAATCAAACAGGGGAAAGCATCCAGAATCTGATGTAGATACTTAGGGGGATTTAGTTTCTAATAAATCTGATATTCAAACATTGGCGGAATATTGGTTGTTAAGCTGTCTGGTAGGAAAAAAAAAAGAGTAAATTGGTACCATAGCTCTGTTTTTACACCAGGATAAATAGCAAATGGAACAAAGATATTAATGTCAAAAGTGACATAGTAAAATGACTAAGAAACTATGTTAGCTTTTTTTCCCAGAAATTTGGAGAAGGGAAGTCTTTTAAAAATTTCACTTAAAACTCAGGAACCATGAAATCAAAGTGTTAAGTTTGAAATGGTAAAAAAACAAAATTTGACAGAAACACCATCAGCAAAGTAAAAAGACAACCTCCAAAGTGGGGAAAGTCTTTTCAATCAAAGTTTCAGACAAAGGACTGATTTCCCTAATAGAGAAAGAGATCCTGTAACTCAGTCACGACAAGATTCAACGACCAAGTAGAAAAACGAACACAGGATGTGAGTAGACTGTTCACAGAAGTGGAAGTGTGGATGGTTTTTAAATGGAGGAAAGAATGCTCAGCCTCACTGATACTCAGAGAAAAGCAAAATAAAATAGTCTTCAAGATAGCGTTTATTACCTGTCCCTGGTAGATGTAAGTAAGCCTGATAAGACAGTGTTGGGAGACAGGCAGTCTCATACATTGCTCCTGCTGGGTGTAAATTGCCTTCTATGGGCAATTTTGCAGTATCCATCAACATTTCAAATGTGGTTTGATCTCAAAGTTTGGCCTCTTAAGAATTTATTCTGCAGAAATATTCACACATATTTGAAAAGACCTGTGTACAAGATTATTTGTAGTACTGTTACTTGTAATTGGTAACAAAATGTAAACAACCATCTATAGTCTCAACAGGAGACTGGTTACATTGTTTACGGTACATGCATACAGTTGAAGGCTCTGCAGCCATAAAAATGAGTGAGGAATCACCTTAACTGATACAGAATATTCTTCAGTTATTATTACATAGAAAAAAGCAGGATGTAAAACAATGTTTATGGTATGCTGCCATGTTTGAAAGGGGAAAGAAGATGGTTATATATATATATGTAATTGCCTGTATATGTATGGGTTATTTCTAGAAAGGTGTGGAGAAACTGATTACATTGGGTTGCCTGACAGAAGGGAAGTGGGGAATGAACTTTAGGATAGGGGTCTAGGGAGACCCTTTACACCATATACCTTTTGTAGCCTTGGATTTTAGAACCATATGAATGTTCCCCCAAAAAATGAATAATAAGTTTTTTAAAGGATTAAAAAGATGCTGTCTGGTTTTGCATGAAGGTAGTGTTTACATTTCCCTTGCTATGACTAGTGCTCACGAGGCTGATGATAATAGCTAACACTTATCCTAAATCCCCTATGCAATAGGTATGCATTATCAGAGGTGGCTGAGCCTCAGTGAGGTTAAGTAACTCGCACATAACCATGTTAGTCCACTAGTAAGTGGCAGACTGGGATTTGATCCTCGACAGCCCCAGCCCTTGAGTCCGTGTTATAAACTACCACACCGTAGGAACAAGTAGGATCTTTTTTTTTTTAATAATAATTTTTTATTATGTTAGTCACCAAACAGTATATCCTTAGTTTTTGATGTAATGTTCCATGATTCACTATTTGCATGTAACACCCAGTGCACCATGTAATATGTGCCCTCCTGAATACCCATCACCGGCCTCTCCCAGACTGGGATAGAAAAGGTAGGATCTTTAAACAAGTGAACAGATCTGTCCAATCGTGTGTTATTTCATAGAGGTAAATTTCTTATTATGTTTACTATAGATTAGGGAGATTTCCTCAGCCCCCCCCTTTCCCTCCCAGATTTATCCAAACATTTAGTACAGCAGTACGGTGATGTAGAAGAACTGATGGACGCGGGAAACATCAATCGGACCACAGCAGCGACTGGGATGAACGACGTCAGCAGCAGGTCTCATGCCATCTTTACCATCAAGTTCACTCAGGTGAGGGCAGCTGCAGGGCCGGCTGGCTCCGTCCCTGAGGTCTTTACTAGGTGATTAGCAGCAGCTGAGGACCGATCACTGTTGAACCAGGAGCAGCGGCAGGCAAAGGTGACCGCCTGTCATTTCCTTGTTAATTAGAGTCGAACACGTGCTGTGTGCAGAGTCTCTCTGTGGTTACAGTCACAGTCCTTTGAAATGTCCAGATGTGTACCCTTAAGAAATACTTAGCAGGCTTCCGCCCTGGTCTAGACATTAAAAAAAAAAAACAAAANATTAGAGTCGAACACGTGCTGTGTGCAGAGTCTCTCTGTGGTTACAGTCACAGTCCTTTGAAATGTCCAGATACGTACCCTTAAGAAATACTTAGCAGGCTTCCGCCCTGGTCTAGACATTAAAAAAAAAACAACAACAACAAAAACAAAAAACTTGCTTTGTGCATAATTAAGCAAAAGTTTTCATTGTTGCGAGCTCTGTGGGAGATAATGGGTTGCCAAGTCAGACCAGTTGGGGGCCAAGGTGAGTAACTCATTGTGGTACATTATCGCTCCATGGCACTCACCCCACAAAGTTGATTAGGATTATGAGAATGATATTAAAGGGCAACCGACATTTTTAAGTACCTATGTAAGAACTCATTCTGATCAGGAGGTGGAGAGCATTTTGAATATGTGTGGAAATTACTGAGGATAAATATTTTAAGACCTAGGCCAGTGGAACAGATCAATGCAAACGTGTACGGAGATTCCTCTCGGGGCTTAAACATGTGTTAGGTGTTTGGGGATGTCCTGGCCTATGTTAACCATTGAACATATCAGATAAAAAAAAAGATAGTGTTTGCATCACAGTGCAAAGAAAATTAAAAAAAAAAAAATTCTCAAAGGTCAATCAGAACAACTCCCAATAAATGCTCCACATCTTTACCTTTAGTTAGACCTTTCTTTGTGATTTACTGGAGTTTATTGGATTTTCTCCTTTCTGGTTAATGTACATTAGGATGTGGCCATCCCTAGTTTCTATCAAAGTACGGTAATTTCTTTTTGGCATTTTTCTTCAGGTTGTTAAACATAGGTTAAAAGTCTTTGGGAAGGTAAAATTCTGGTAGAATTCAGAATCAAGGAATACATCATTTAAGGTTTTTAGTTTTTTACAATTTGTGAAACAAGTTTTAACATTGAATGATGGTCAAATTATCTTTTACATAACTATCTACATTTATCCTATTTTGGAGAGCCCTTGTGCTTGCAATGCTGAAGGTTCTAGATGAGAACAAAACTAGTTATTTACTTCTGTTTTCTTTGTAAGTGCCCTCAGCAATTTGCGTCCTGTTCTTCCACAGTCAGACTCAGTCAGACTTTGTTGAGAAACACCAAGTGACTGGAGTCATGGAACAGTTCTTCAGAAAGTTTAAGAATGACATATGGTAGACTTCTGTTGTATTCAGTTTCATTTGGAAGTTTTCTATAATCAGTAAGAAGGCCAACGAAACAACAAGATTAAAAACAAAACAAAAACCAAAAAACGAAAAACAGCCCTACCCTGAGAGATCGCAGTGAGGAGTGGAAAATAATTAGGGTTTGTATCACAAACAACATCAGGGACTCTTTACACCTCTTCAATTTTGCTTTTATGTTTTGCTACAGGCAAAATTTGACTCTGAAATGCCGTGTGAAACCGTGAGTAAGATCCATCTAGTCGATCTTGCTGGAAGTGAGCGCGCGGATGCCACCGGTGCCACTGGGGTTAGACTGAAGGAAGGGGGGAATATTAACAAATCCCTCGTGACTCTGGGAAATGTCATTTCTGCCTTAGGTGGGTTTCTGCTTGTCCCCTGCTGCCTCTTACTCTTTGCTGTACTGTGTTAGCACGAAGCAGTTATGTTTAATGTTTGTGTTACAGACTGAGCGTATAGCCTCAAGGTTTTCTGAAGCCAAATTAGAGAAAAAAAACCTCACTGGTGGTTTTGTTTTGTTTTTCTCCCATGCAGCCGATTTATCTCAGGACGCAGCAAACCCTCTTGTGAAGAAGAAGCAAGTTTTTGTGCCTTATAGGGATTCTGTTTTGACTTGGTTGTTGAAAGATAGCCTTGGCGGGAACTCTAAAACCATCATGATCGCCAGTAAGAATTCCAAGTTCTTTTCCTCAGCATATAGTGTTTTATGTGAACGAACTGTAGCTGTGTAAGCTTTAAGCATCTCATTAGGAAATAGTACCTTTTTTTCTTAATCTTAAAAAAGTAATTTTCTATCTTGAAAATCACTGTGATCCCATCTACACTATCCTGTTATTACCTCTCTTTCCCGTTTCCTAGCTGGATAAACTTGCCATGTGTTGTGCAAGCTGGGATATGTGCAGAATGACTCTCACCCTTTCTTTGCTCAAAGTACAGGAAAGAAACTTTTCACTCCAGGAACTCACAGGAGAAAATCATTACAGGAACATAAAGTGAAAACAATCCAACTTTTGTTTTTCTATTCTAAAGCAGTACATGTGGAATTTACAATGAGGAATTGAGAGGAAAAACAACAATGCACATAAATAATGATAGCAGTTTTATATGTTGCTGCGGCATTTTCACTAACTAGAAGAAGTATAGCAGAGAAGAAAAATGTGCATAGGGGAGCCAGTCACTTGGGGAAACTCAGAAACTTTTTTTTTTTTTAATTTTTTTTTATTTATTTGACAGAGATAGAGACAGCCAGCGAGAGAGGGAACACAAGCAGGGGGAGTGGGAGAGGAAGAAGCAGGCTCACAGCAGAGGAGCCCGATGTGGGGCTCGATCCCATAACACCGGGATCACGCCCTGAGCCAAAGGCAGACGCCCAACCGCCGTGCCACCCAGGCGCCCCGAAACTCAGAAACTTTTAACCCCACTTTCTCTTGCCCTTTCTCCCCTTCCCTTCCTGTGTTTGGATCTCCCCCGCTCCCCAGGCCTTACATTAACACTGGAGAAAAGGGATCTATCTTGAGGTGTGCACCCAAGATGCAACTGTCTGGTTCCCTGAGCCCTACAGGCTGTGGTGGTGGGCTCGGGGGTGGGGGTGGGGCGATTAACCAAAGCTTTAAGAGGAAAAGAATTCACTGACCTACTGACTCTTTTGAAAAATGATTGTGCTCTGGATTTTTACAGATGATAGGCTTTGCCAAAACTTTTAAAAGTATTTTAATTTCTGTGTAATATTGAGAAGTACAGATAATCTTGAAATCATCTTCTTGGTGTATCCTGAACAGAGAAACTCCTTAAAGTATGGTGGAGTATCTCATATCTCATTTTAGAGTTGGTTAGATAGCTAGCTGATTCTAGACTTAAGAGGAGCAAAATGACATTTAATTTGGTATAGTGAGCACCTTTCCTATAAATCTTAGATAATTTTTAATATTCATTACTGTGGCAATGAATATTTAGTCTATCCAATGACCTGGGATTAATCTGACTTTTAAATTACGAACCAACTTTGCGTTAAATGAAACACGGAGTGCTGGATAGATTATTTTTTGAATTCATTCTTCACAGCCATTTCACCTGCTGATGTCAATTACGGAGAAACCCTAAGTACTCTTCGCTATGCAAATAGAGCCAAAAACATCATCAACAAGCCTACTATTAATGAGGACGCCAACGTCAAACTCATCCGTGAGCTGCGTGCTGAAATAGCCAGACTGAAAACACTGCTCGCTCAAGGGAATCAGGTTGGGTTTTTCTGAGATTTATGGATAATTTTCTTTGAGTAATGACATCTATTTCTAGATCTTAATGAGACAATTATCTCACTCGTTGTATTGATTTGAGTAAATAAGTGCTAAGTAAAGCTTTGAATGAGTTAGCCAGTCTCTCCTTTACGTTACCCTCCCATTGGCCTTTGCATTCATTATGTGCTCTGTGTGGAAGATTTTATCCACTAAACCTGAAATGATTAACTATCTAATAGTTATCAATTATGGATGGAAATTTAGCATGCAATAGGATTAGCAGAATAATCTCCATTAGTGGAAGGAAATTGAGGTGCTTGGAGTAATATTTAAAATTCTACCCATGCATTTTATGACTTGAAAATGTATTTTAACAGAATGAAAGACTTGTTTGAAGACCTATCTGAATCTATTTTGTATTGCCCATTACAGAGGTGGTTATGGTGATACCGTGACATGTATGACAAGCCTGTGGCCAGCTGAACTGATGTTCCTGAGGCCTTGCTTGCTTGTCAGAACGGCCTCACTTCAGGATCTTTTGGGATTCTAGTGAAGGGGTTTTGCCCTTTCGCTTTTTTCACAGTGAACTCCTCTACGTAGTGTACACACAGAGTTAGTGATGTTTTGAGATGAGTAGCGTGAATTAGGTTCTGATAGGTTTTAATGCTGTTGTGAAGAAAGGCCACCCTTGAAAGAAAATCAGGGATAGCTTTTTAAAATATTCAACTTAGATTCAAGTTAGAATTAAACAAAGATCCGTTTCTTCCCATTTTCTTAACCTGTAAATGGATGGCTTAAGTGTATCATTAAAAAAAAATGCTCTTCTTTAAATGCAGAGTGCTCTGTCTAGAGCAGCTTTTCATCTAAGAATATATGGCCCTTGAAGCCCTTGACATACTGTAAGTGGTTTGGCCCATGAAACTATCAGCAGGATGAAAACCTCACTGAGTTTCCTGTGTCCTGAAATACACCTGACAGTTCTTTCCCGTAAGGTGGCAGACTCGGAATTGTTCATGCGCTTAGAAATATCTCCGTGTCTAGTTTACGTTTTGATGTGGACCTTTCCTGTGTGTGAAAGGAGGCTGCCTGAATGAATGGTCCAGCTGTATGTGATGTTGTCAGGCTCCCCTAACTTATGACACGAATCATGATAGTCATTTTAATTTGTACACCATGTTATTGGGATCTTTTTTTCAGTGTTGTTAAAATGTTACTTACCTGAGGTGAACATTTAAGGGCGATTTGTTAGAATCACCCAAACTATTATATGTGAAGGTAAGTATTTGGAAAATTCTTGGTGCAACTTGTACTTAATGATTTGCTAAGTTACGGGAATGAAGGAAAAAAGAAGATCAGCCTTTTAAAATTAAACTGAGGAAATCCTTGAAGGGAACCTTATATGGACAGGAAACTTTAATTTATTAAAACTTTTACATGTTCTGTCTAAGGAATGTCTTCAGAGGTATTGTGTATACCAGTTGCCTTTTAATCTTCTTTCATGACCAAAGGCCGCGCTGTAATTGAAGGAGTATTTTTGTTGCTGTAGTTTTGAGGGTGAGGATGGAAAAGATAGTTAAGTCTATTTTAGAGTGCATTGAAGATAAAATTCTTTGTTAAACTTAATGCATTATAATAAAAACAGGAATCCCAATTTAAAATAATTTATCACACTATGAAACTATAAATTGTTGTGAGACAATACAGGCTTATCCTAAATTAATTAAATTTGTGATGCTCAATAAAATAAGCAGGTGTTTTTAAGTGCCCATTAAAAATCTCTGTATAATTTTTTCTGATGACATTGCTCTGTTCCTACAATATTCCGAATGCTGCCATGGTTCATTGAGAATATTATTCAAATCAAAGTTCCATTATTTGTTTAAGGACAGCTAAGTAAAAATCAACTCCTCCTTTTAACAAGTTTACATATTGGCCAATGCAGAATACCGTGTGCACCAGTTTCAAAAGCACAATGTAAATCACAAGAATCGAACATGTATTTGCTTCTACGACATAGAGATATACAGATATTATGTAGCAGTTTGTATATACATACATATGTGTGAACTCTTTATTGAAGAATTGTGTACGTACAGGAGAATTACATATTATAAGGATCCAGGTCAGTGAATTTTCTCAAGCTGAATCCATCCATCTAACCTGCACCCACATGAAGGAACAGAACTTACTAGCACCCTGGAATACCCCCTTGATGTCCCTTTTCCAGGTGCTACCTGCCATTTCCTTCGAGAGTAACCATTACCCTGACTTCTGAGGGTATAGATTAGGCTTCATTGTCGCCCATTTTTGTTCTTTATGTAAATGGAATCACGCAGTATATCCTCTTTTGATCTCATTTCTTTCATTCAATGTTGTGTTTGTGAGATTGATGCACGTTGTTGCATGTCGTTGTAGATTGTTCTCACTGCCGTATTGAGTTCCATCATACACATATGTATGTGTGTACACAGCTCATTTATCCATTCTAATTTTGATGGGCATTTGGGGAGTCCTTTCTGGGGCCATTAGTGCTGCTGTTGACTCTCTTCTCCACGTCTTTTAGTGAACGTACGATGCATTTCTGCTAGGGTTATACCTAAGGGTGGAGTTGGTAGGTCAGAAGGTGTACATGAGTTCAGTTTTAGCAAATACTGCCAGACAGTTTTTTAAAGAGCCTCTACCAGGTGAGTCCAGCATCAGTGTCTGAAAGTGCCAGCTCTAGCTGCTGTGGGTCCCCAGTAACACAAATGGGATGGTCCCTTTCTCATTGTAGCCATCGGATGGATGCAGAGTTGTGTTATAGAAGGATTTTAGTGTGCACGTCTCAGATGGTTAATGAAGTCTAGCATTTTGATCGCTTGTCTTTTCAAGTGTTCTCTTTTGTTATATTTAAAGCATGTTTTCAGACTTCTGCTTTGAATCTGGCAGAGAGAATGGCTGTGAACTCCTTTTCTCTTGAATGTATTTGGAGATGAGAAAATTAAACAATATAGAAATGAAGTAAGCCAGAAAAGTCAGGAGGCAAAGAAAGACAAGAAGAGAAGATGGAAGTAGAATGAATTTCTCGTTTGTGTAGCTGGAGTCACAGAGAAAATTTAAACGATAGCTAGATAATAGAAATGCCATCACGTGTAAACTTTTAAGATAGACACATCTCCAAGAGGGTCACAGAGTAAAACTGTTACATGATGTTTGTAAGACCGAGCACAGGCCCAGTGGGTAATTCAAAGGGGAAAGAAGGAAGTATGAAAACAGCACTATGTTGTTTTTACATTTTATGTGTATTATGTATACCTAAAAAAAGCACTTTATTACAGCAAAGAGTGCAATTCATAATTAAAATCATACACGATGTCAACTTTAATAAAGGAAAAAAAACGAAAACAAATCAACGACACTATAGGAAATAGCAGGAGACAGAGCCAGATTTGCCACAGGGAACCATAACTCTGTCTCATTTCATGAGAGCTCGCATAGACCAAGGTAAGGAAGAACATAGTATATTTACATGACACCATGAAAATTTGCTCTAATCAGTACAAACCAGGAAAAAAAGATTGCCAACTTATGCACTTTTTTATTATGAAAAGAGCTTTTATTGCAAGGATAAGATAGGGGCATCTGGGTGGCTCAGTCAGTTAAGCATCTGCCTTCGGCTCAGGTCATGATCCCGGGGTCCTGGGATCGAGCCCCGCATCAGGCTCCTTGCTCAGCAGGAAGCCTACTTCTCCCTCTGCTCTTCCCCCCCAGTTTGTGCTTGCTCATTCTCTCTTTCTCAAATAAAATATTAAAAAAAGATGAAAGAACACGAGCTGATAGAAGTGAACAAAGCATATGAGCACAGTTCACAGAAAAAAGTTGCAGATGGTTCCTAATCTATGAAAATATGCTCAGTGTCCCTTGAAATACAGTAAATGCAAATACTAAGAATAGTGAAATGAATAAATATACGAAATTGGGGACATCGACAAGTAGTCATTAAGCTGTGTATTTTGCTGCATGTAAATTATACCTCAGAATTCTTAGAAAACCTATCGGATGGGCACAGATCACAATGCTTGTTTGCAGAGTGTGTTGGCAAGGGCGGGAGGCAGCAGGTGCTTGTAAAGGTTGTTAGTGGAGTTGATACTGCTGCAGTTTCGATGTAGTGTCATTGCTTTAACACACGAACTTCATCTGAGTATTATTTAATCCTGAACATGTTTCTTCTAACTACACTAGCTTTGGGTTTCGCTGAGTGCAGTGCTCTTGTGTGTGTCTCTTGTGGACCTTGGAGGGTATGCCTCTATGAGAGATGTTGCCTCCTGTGAGGTCAGGGGCTTCTAAGCCAAGGTGAGCACCCCACATGCGGGTTTGAATCTTAGCCCTTCCAGAGGGCCGATGACAACAGCTCCTGACAGCTGTGAGGACTGTTGCAGAGACTTCACGAGGACCTTGCTGTTGTCGTTAGCTCTGCTGTCTGCTGAGTAGACAGAGGCCGAGTGTGACCCCTGGTAGTCTTGTTAGCCTGAATGTTGAACTGAGCCTATGAAGATCACCTTGTGGCTCTTGCATTCATTTGAACAGAAATTGGAAAGTAAATAATAATGAAAAAATGCTACAGTCTCTGAGGAGGACAACTTGGCAATTAAAAAGAAAATGATGCATATAAATGACTCATAAATTCCCTCCGAGGAATTTATCAGTACGGCTATGTATATGGTAGGCAACTGGTATAGGATAGTCATTTCTAGCATTGGTGATAAAACAGGAGATTAGAAAAAAACCTGCATTTCCATTAAGAGGAAAGTACTAACATAAATTATGGAATATCCATACAGTGGAATACCATACAGTGCATTGGAATTGTTAAAACAGAATGAAGTGGATTTATTTGTACTGAATTTTCTCCAAGATACATTGTTGAGTGAAAATGGCATTGTTCAGAATAGTATTCATGCTATTTGTTTAAAAGACAACAAAAATATGCTTGCATATGACCAGAAAAACTGCAGGTTTACACAACATATTGGGTAAGACTGGTTGCCCGTGGGATGGGGAGGGAGGAAGACCCTCTCTCTTTTTATTTGAGTCTAGTTGACACACAGTGTTAACGTTAGTTTCAGGTGTACAACAGCGATTCAGCTTCTTTACATGCTGTGCTCACCACAAGGGTAGCTGCCATCTGTCACCGTACAATGCTATTACAGTATCATTGACTTTATGCTCTCATCTGTACCTTTTCTGTGACTCCTTTCTTTTATTTCTGAAGACATCCTAGGGAGTACTAGGTCCCTGCCTTTCAGATTATGAGTTCCAAACACAGAGCCCCCGTGTGCCCCACCTGGCTCCCTTTGCCTCGCCTGTCTCTGTCTACCTTGTCCCATTTCTAACGTGATTTTGGTGTTTATCATTCTCATGTCAATATTTACACCTTTGCAACATGGATAAAGAAATGGGTACGTAGATTGTGGTGTAGCCGTACCATATGTGGAGTATAATCCAGCAGTGAAAATAAATGAATTTCGTTTGCATGTATCAACATGTGTAAATCTCAGGAGCCTGTGGTTGAGCAAGACTTATGCTTCTTCTTGAATTTTTACATTGTGCGTATTCAAAACAGATGAATCCTTTCAGATCTAGGGATTTAGGTTGTGTTTGATTTTGGCAAAATGTCAGTATGTTACATGTTTGTCTTTTTCCTTTGCTTTACTGATTTGTATTGCAAATGTAGGCTTGCTAGGATGCCTTGGTTTTGAATGTTATGAGATATGATATGAGATATGAAATACTGATTAAAGACTTAGTGATGACTGATACTTTTTGGCGAGTGTGGGACAATATGTTTTACCTCTGCTTAATAGTTTATGTGTTTATTTTTGATAATTTATCAATTATGGACAAATCCTTCCTGTAGATAATTGCTGTTTACTAATTGCTATTCTCTTTTATGGCTTAAATTGTAGATTGCCCTCCTAGACTCCCCCACAGCCTTAAGTATGGAGGAAAAACTTCAGCAGAATGAAGCAAGAGTAAGTGATACCTCGACTTGTTGTTTTTTTAAATCCTAACTTTTGCTTTTGTTTTAATTGCATGCTTTTTTGGTACTTGCTGCTCGAAACTCATTTTCTTTCTTCATTTCACTTAACCCTTCCTCTGCCTCACCCCATTTTTAAAGAAGCACAGTTGGGGCTCCTGTGGCTCAGTCAGTTAAGCATCTGACTTCAGCTCAGGTCATGATCTCAGGCACCTGGGATCGAGCTGGAGCCCCGCTGTCCTGTCCAGCTCTGTGGTCAGCAGGGAGTCTCTTTCTCCCTCTGCCCAGACCCCCGCTTGTGTGCTCTCTCTCTCTCAAATAAATAAAATATTGAAAAAAAATAAAGAAGCACAATAGTTGACTTTTTATGTGTCTTATCACGTTCTTTATGACTTACTAAATGTCTGGTACATGATAGTTAACTGCAATTGAAATTCACATGCAGGCCGTGCTGATGAAGCAGGTAGGCCACTGGGTCCTTCGGGGCAGACGGGAGCCCTGGGTCAAGGGAGGCCACATTCAGCATTCATGAGACAGCAGTGGTCCTCACAGCTTCACCATAGCTGAAGCATGACCACTGTTTAGCTTTTTTGTCATCCTTTTACTTTGTTTCTGGTGGGAAGTGCGGCCCTTGGAGAATCCATCCCGGGTAGATGCATAGCTTCCCTTAAGCTAGTGAGAGTTGAGGCAGGAAGAGCGAGTGGCAGGGAGTGACTGGCAGAGAGGGCAGCTCTGGCGATGTCGTGGCCCCGACGTCTCATGGCTGACCTGGTTCTACACTCTTTCTGTTTTTTTTTTTTTTTTAAATACTCCTCTTTGGAAAGCAAAATAGGCATTGAGAACATTTTCAGGATTGGATTTTGTTCACTGTGCCAAATGGTTAAAACAGATTGAGAAAGAAAATTGGATTCTGTTGGTAAGCTTTTCAAGAATACACCATATTGAAAATATAAATTGGGTTGTAGTTAGGAACTTGTTGACAAGTCCCTAGATAATTCTGCTGATGAATTTGCTGATAATAGCATTAGTAAAAACATTAGATTCTTAATCCCTATTTGTCTCATGAAATTTTATATTTTAGTACTCGAATTCTAATTTCGAGTGCTCTGAAATGTCCGGATATAGTCTTAAATTGTTTCTTAATAATCGTTTTCAGGAATACCTAGCAAGTTAATAGAAACCAATAAACATTTTAATTTAAATGCATTACACATGCTGTGACAGAAATGACTACCTATCTCGTTCATAACAATTTGTAAGTTTTAATCTATTTTTTTGCTGACCTTTTACAATTGTTTGCTATCTGCTTGTCTGTAAATCTTATCACCTGATCATTTGTTAGAGGTGGTATCCCACGTTTGTCTGTTTTATAGATGAAGATCATTTGCTTTAAATTCAATAGTAAAATCAACTCAAGGCATACTTAACAATTTGTTGAAAGCTAGAATTATTTGATTGAATTGGAAAAGGATTGATTGGCTTGTCGTTTCTTCAGGGAGAACATACCTGTTGGTGAAATGCAGAAGCATTTACTGTTGAATCCTGTGTTTCTCAGATAAATTGCCAGTGAGAATCTGTTAACTGATTATTATCATAAACTGGTAAATTCCATACACCAATCTTTTCTTCTCCTATAGGGAGAGAAGGCATAAGACTATTGTCTCTCTGAAAGCTTCTCCAAAACGAACCCCGATAGCCACGTGCTTTAATTGCTAGCATCAGAGACTGAGTTTGGCATCACTCGGGGGTGAAAGACCGGAGCATACGCACAGTCCCAGGCAGCAACGACAGTCTTCACAAACCATTAAAAACGTGAAAAGCAAAGCTAGACCATGTCAGTCCTGTGTCTTTTATTTATTTTTAACCAAGAAGATGATGGATTCTGACTTTACTAACTAGTAAAAATGAGGAGATATGATTTTAACTTAGTCCAGCCCTATTTGGGGTAAATGGAGTAAAGTGAATGACCACGGAACGATTGGATATAGGTGGGTTAGATATGCTTTGGTTTTCCTCTTGGGTAAACCGTTGCTCCGGTTTCTCCAGTTCTTGTCAGTCACAAAGGCTTTCTGTCAGGAAGGTTTCTGACATGAATGCCCTTTCAGTTACGGTACTGAGTGGCATGTGCGAAGTGTCTTCCTCTTGGGAGAGCGTGCAGGCAGGTGTATCCCAGTGTGCACGTTGGCCCAGTTAAGTAAGCTAACTTCTCAGTGGGTTCTGATGGGATGGGAGTGTGAAGGTGGCAGAGTGCTTAATTAGAGGAGGAGAAAGGCTTTGAAAGGACGGAGTGTCCTCTGTCCAATCACGTCATCCACCCCGCCCCTCACTCTGTTTTAGCTTCAGGGATATTCCTTTTTACAGGACACATTCTCTTTTTCTACCTCTCAGTTAGGTACTGTATCACTGAGTTACTTACTAGAATTACTTACTAGGACCATTTAAAAAGTTTTATGGAACCAGCAGACTATTTTCATTAAATTTGAGAAGCAATTTCCAACTGTGCTGTGTTCAACAATTGGGGATGTTTTTTCCCCTGAGTTATAGCAGACAGGAAAGAAGCTGATTTTTATCAAAAGATTTTTGCTTTTACTAAAAGAGTTAATTAAAGAGCTACCTTAAAAAAAAAAGATAGAATGAGATTTATAAACCCTATTAATTAGCTAAAAAAGCAGATTATCTCTTAAAGAAAACTGCAGCATCCAAGGTGATTTAATCACCACATCTAATTAGAAAAAAAATAAATCACTGTTTTTTTAGAACCTAAAGTATAATCAGGAAAAAGTAACCCATTTAATGGGACATTGTCATCCTTAAACTTGTCATTTTTGGTTAATATCCAAGGAAGCAGCTTTTATTTTAGTATACCATGAAAAGGAATGTTGTAAAACTCTAGGCAACTTGACAAATTTTTTTTCCTGTTCTTTCCTTTGCCTTAATGTAGGTTGCAGGATGAGATCAGCTTGTTTGATTTATCTTTGGTGATGGTTCTTTCAGGGATTGAAATTGCTGTCTAATTAAAAATATATTGTACCTCCTTCCATAAGCTCTAAGAGTTTGGAAACTTTCTAGAAGAAAATCACAGTAATTTCCTTATGGAGCAATCACACATGTGTGTTTTTCCTTTTAGGTTCAAGAATTGACCAAGGAATGGACAAATAAATGGAATGAAACCCAAAATATTTTGAAAGTAAGGACTGTAATAAGGTGCCTTAATCTTACTATCTTGGCTTAAATAGGTAAAAGTTTTTTTTCTTTCTTTCTCAAATATGGCTATTTATGTGCTTTGCTTAAGGTAAGATCAGTGACTTGGGGGATTGGGGTTCTGGTTTGATTTCAGAGTGAAAATGTAGCTATGAGACATTAAAGCTCTGTGTGTTTTAACATGTAGAGGGGATGCTGTTTCCACTTGTTGTTTTTCCATTTTTGACTTAGCACATATTAAACTCACCTTAATATTCAAGGGCATCCTTAATTTTCAAGACATCCTTCCTGCCTTTGTTAAACCCAATGTAAAAGCGATATGTTAGGTGAGAAAAAAAATATATTCCTTGGCAATATTGTAGAATATGCATGCATTAGCATGGCTAGATTTCAGAAATTTCTGATCTAGTAATTTCCTATTGGAGTTTTGATCTATGTGTCTCAAGGGCTAGATAGAGATGGTCTGCCGGTTTGGAGAGGCTCCTCCTGAAGGGTGTCACCAGTGGCCTCTAGTTTTCATCCTCAAAATGCTTCAAAATACGTCTTTATTCATGTTCCCAGTTTTTGCTGGGTTGGCAGGAAACCTGAGTTATCTGTTGAGGGTCAGCCATGCCAGGTTTGAGGTTCAGACCTGAATATAAGCTTTGATAGTGTCTGACTTCACCTACGAGAGAAGGTGATTCAGAGATCACTGAATCCTGGGTTTGTTTTTGGGCCGGTTCAGTCAAAGCTTCCCAAAGGAGTGAAGTCTCCTCTGCCATTGACAAGGCTGGATAGATGAATTTTAGCTGCACATCTTGGCAGAAGCCTAACTTGGATCCCCTGTACCTGAAAACAGGGTACCTACTTAACTGTGTCATGGGGGCAAGCTCTTGAAGGGCCTGGCTTAGCCAGTTAGCTCTGTGTCTCACCCCTGAGAGGGATCCGCAGCGTATTGTGTTCAGTTCTCCATGTGCCATTTAGGTGGCTTGGCCCGCTTTGGGGCTGGAAGAGACTGTGTCTCTTGAGGTGGGTGGGTTGTGATGGTCTGAGAGATGATACTTCCGGTTACAGAAAGCACTGCCCTGAGTGAGGGTTTCTGAGTCCAGACGTTCTTTCCTCCCCTCCTGGTTCTGGTCATAGGGTCGTATTATCTTGAGGTATTTCCTCAGCGTTTCCTGTGGGAGAGATTTTTGTGCAGGAAACCGAGCCAGGAGCTCACTGGCATTTTGGGGTAGTCAGGTGTGGAGTGAAACACCCCCCGAGACGTGGGTAGTTTTCATCCTGCAGCGGCATCATCTCTCAGAAGCAGTGCCTCCGTCCCTGCCTCTGAAGCCCACGTCGTTTGACCTTTCATGGCACAATGTGCACTTTCCTCAGCGAATTTGCAGAGAGAGGCTGGAAATCTGTTCCATTTACGGAAGAGAGAAACCGAATAGTTAGCTCTGAAAATCACTGCGTGTAATGCCAGTTAGCACAGGAGGCAGTGCCAGTACATGGAAGACTCAGCCTCGGCCTTCTGCTGTGGGCAGTCCTGGTCCCTGGAGGCGCGGTTTCGTAACTGCTCTGTGGAGGGATGCATCCTGAGAGCCGCCATGATGAACCCGTCAGCTGCTTTGTTCCGCTTTTCCTCCGACGGTGATTTTGGGCTCTGAAGCTAAGCCGTCCTGCAAGTCCATTATTCATAAACCTTTTTATTTTTTAAGTAACTTTTAAGATGCGGAGAGTGGAAATGTGATGTGTGCTAGGTATTAAAGGTTATGAGAAAGGCTAATGATATTTCACATTTTTCCATCTCATGCTCTTGCAAGCCCATTTTGGATTTCTCTACTGGTATTTGTGTTTTAAATCTGTAGTCATTTGATATTTTAAGGGCTGTCTTCCTCTCTTATTGGAAGACAGTACCTGAGGCCTGAGGTAAAAAAAACCCAAAAAACTAAAAAAACGAAAAAGAAAGCAGCTACTCAAATGCTGTTTTTGAAAACATTCTTTGGAAATTGATGAGGAAAGGGATTGTTATCCGATGAGTTTGTATCTGTGTAGTTTATGAAATCCTTTCTCATGTTTCTTTTGTCAGACTGTTCCCTCAGTCAGCTTTTGCTTCAATCATGCTGTATAGAATTCACTCCAACCCAGTGGCTTAAAACAGCAGTTCCCTTCATGCATGTATAGATTAGGGTGGGGGTTGGCTGGATGAACCTGGCTTGGCTGGGCTCAGGTCCAGGCTGTGGGTAGGTTCCAGGTCTGCTCCACATGTCTCTCATCCTCTTGGACCAGCTGTTGTCCGGGGCATGCTCTCTCATGGTCTTGGCCAAGGTACAAACAGGCAGGCCTAGTTGTGCAAGCACATTTCAAGCTTCTGTTTGCACTGTGCCTGCTAACATCACGTTGACCAAAGCAGGTCACTTGGCTGAGCTGAAAATCAAGGGGGAAAGAAGTATACTTCTTTCGCAATAAGGTGATGCCAAGGGTGTAAATGTACAACCCTCTTTGAGATCAGTGGTTTCATTTACACATGCCCATGCTAAAATGTGAGTCTTCAAAGTCTGGGAACTTGCTCTTCTAGAGATTTGCACATTTTATAGACTGGCCCAATGAACCATCAAGTTCCCAGAATTATGTTCGTGGTCAGGACCCAGTTGTTGACTCTGCCCGTTTGCCAGTTACTGTCCTTTTCAGGTCCCAAATTCTGGCCTTTTCAAGCCCCAAATTCTGAACATGCAAGGAGAGACCTCTGGGGAAAAGAACAAAGAGAGTTAAAATATCCAGGGGATTGAAGGGAGAGGTGAGGGCTGATTCGGTGTTTGTTGGCACCATGAGTGCCTGCCTTGTTGCTTTTTCTTGTCCAAGTATATCAGTGAGTCATTTCAGAGGACACACATGGATAATGTTTGAAGAGAGGACTAAGGAGAGGAGCATAACCCATCTTCTCAGTCATCAGAATGATGATCTTTGTCGGTATCGAGCCACCTGTGCCGTATGCTTGTATCTCTTCCTTCAGTTATAAGACCCGGGATTAGTCTACCGGCATACATCACGCAGAGTTGCTTCAGGAATATATGGGAACCCCCTCTCATGCAGAGGTAGGAGTCTCATTCAGTGTGTAAGGCAAAGTTCCCTTAATGGCAGAATTACGCTTGGAAAGTCCCTTCATTTCCCTGGAAGTCACTAGATCTTGAGCTCCTGGATGCTCACAAGCCAAGGAATAACTTTGTTCCCTTCTTTTAATTTGGTAGGTGGCTTCCCTTGCTCTGGATGAGTGATCCAAGGTCCTCTTGAGTCAGGGTGGAGGGAGAGTGGAAGGCTGTTGGCCAGATTCATGCTCTGACAAAGGGTGATGGCTGTTTATAGCCAGGCTGGTGGCACCGTGGTGACAATGACAGAGCCCTAGGCTTTGATCTGTGATTTGGGTCAGAGGCTTCCATTCTCTTTCTGACTCACTGGGTCATGACACCCACAACTGTCACATACCCTGGTTCCTAGCATGGAAATCAGGGTGGATGGCAACCTCTACTCTAGATCCAAGTTAATAGGCTAAGACATAATACAGTGCTTGGAGTTATTTTGAAAGTGGCCAATGAAGGTACAAAGTATGTTAATCTTAAGGAGGCCGTTCTTGGGCAGTTAGGCAATGAGAGTTTTAATTATTGTCGTAATGTACTCCGTATATCCACTCTCTTGCCCCTTAACCTTATTTTCATTAATCTTCATTTTCTGGAAATTAAACTTCAGACTCCCAGAGGCAGTGGTCTCCTCTGTTCCCTATTTACTTTGACAATTCTCCCTGCCCCAGGACCCCTGGGATCCCACCTGTGCTTCCAGAAGTCTTGCTGGTCCTAGCACATACCTGTGCATTGGGTCTCTGAGTGTTTCTTGGCCTCTGCCTGCATTGCTCCACTATTCCAGATGCTTCCTTCCCCTTTGTAGGCCTGTCAGAATCCATGTGGAAGCGCTCTCTCTGGTCTCACTTTGCCCCCACTTCCCAGCTGGAATGATTTTGTTCTCCTTGGGCCTTTATAACATTTGGTTTTACCTCTGTCACAGCATCCATCATAATCTGAGGTTGGTGGCCTTGATATCTCCCTCTGAATAGGAGCAGGGTCTGGGCAAGGACTGTCTCTTTATCATCCTATGAGCCACCTTCTAGAACTCTGCTTCTCACAAAATAGGCATGCAGCAAAAACTTAACTGCATTAAAGTAATATCAAGAAACAAAAACCAGGACCTTTATATTAATTTGCTAGGGTGGTTATATGAAATATCACAGACTGGGGGGCTTAAACAGCAGAAATTTATTTTCTTGCAGTTCTGGAAACTATAAGTCCAAGACCAAGGTGTTGACAGGGTTGGTTTCTCCTGAGGCTTCTCTCCTTGGCATGTGATTGGCTCCCTTCTCTCTGTGTCCTCACATGGCCTTTTCACAGTGTGCCTGCACTGCTGGTCGCCCTCTGTATCCTCATTGCCTCTTTTTATAAGGACATTGGGCAGACTGTACCCTAACTGCTTCATTTTAGTGTAATTATTAGGTTCTGGGGAGTGGGACTTCAACAGCTGAATTTGAGGGGGACACAATTCAGCCCATAACGACCTGGAAGCATACCGATCTGATGGTGCGATGGGAGAAGTAACACGGAGTGTTGTGCAGGTGGTGGTCTTGTCCTTCCTCTACCTTCCAGCATTTGTTTCTCATTCTTCTTTGAGAGGCTTATACGTGAGTGTGTGTTTTTTATTCCTGGAAGGAGTGTGGGTGGCTGCGTTCCTTCAGATTATAGTTCGTCCTTCACTTCGATCAGTCAGATACTTGCCATTCAATGTGTGGCTCCTGGACCAGCAGCATCACCATCACCTGCGAGCTGCAGATGTGCTCAGTCAGAATCTAAGATGCCTGGGTCTGCACCATAATGTTTGAGGAAGGGTGGAACAGTCTTGGGCTCTTTTGCTCTCAAATCTCTTCTCCCCCTTCTCAGGCTCTGCCTTGGGTTATGGGGGACGGACCCCCGGGGGCTGCCCTTCCTCGGGCTCCTGTGGGACTCCCCGCGAGATTGGAGCAAGAGAGCAGACCTCTTGTGCTCCAACTTCTTGTGGCATCCACACGGCCCCTCCCGGGTGCCGTTCTGCCTGGTGACACAGCCCTGGCTTCACGCCTGTGTCCCTCCTGTCCACGAGTGATGCCGGTTCCTGCTGTCAGTTTGTGGGTGGCCTCACCATCCTCAATGGCTTTCAAGCTCCTCCTTCAGCCAAGTAACCAATTCCTTGTTTTAAAGCCCCTGGGATGTAAGCCCTGAAGTAGTTTCTGTGTCATGGTTCGACCTGGTCTGGCACCAGAGTCCCACGTCCCGGGCTCTTGCCATGCTGCGCCAGCTCCTGAGCGTCCGTATTTACTCCTCTTCTCTTTCTGATTTCTCTGGTCTCTTAGAATGCTGCCCCGACATGTTTTTCATCCTGGCTGAATTTGTGTTAAACGGTGATAACTCTCTTGGGTCTTGGAACTTAACGTTGTGATAAATCCAGCATCCATAAGCCTTGGGATCAGTGCATTCCTGAGGCCGTGGTATGGGTTCCCCTTTTGCATAGCTTTGCTATTGGGCCGACTGCTCAGTGTTTGAAGTGGTTTATAAAGTGACTACTTAATACCCTTCCTGTGTGCCTTTTGGCTTGGCTTTTTATAAATCCCGTATGTTTTACTCCTGATGAATTTTTTCAAGTAACAAGTCCACAAATGCTTTGTCCATTCCCATTTTCTCCCCCCGCCCCGGACTCTTTACATACCTCTTTGGTTTGTCTGCTCAGGACACATTTTGGTTTCTCTGTTCTTGTATTTCATAAACGAATGAAAAAAATGTTCAAAGATATGTTATCTGACTTCCAAATAACTCCTTGAATTCTGTGCTTCAAAATAAATCACAATCAGCTTGGACCACAGCATAAAGCACTCGAGTGTCTGACAGATGGTGTGGCAGAAGGGAGCGCTGACTCTGGGCTCAGGCTGTCCAGAGCCCAACCGCAAAGTGCTGCCTGCAGCCCTGAGAGCTCTCTCTGTTTGAATCCCTTCAGCACTGGCTACTCTTCCCACTTTTTATTAAATAGGGTCTCCTCCTTCCTGAAAACATATCCTTTGATTACTCGAGGTCTGACTTGCTTTTGTGTTTTCATTGTCCCGTGTAGGACATCTGACTGTGACTTGGCACAAGGGTGGGTTGGGGAGGAAGCAGGCTGCCCAGACACAGAGGCTGCAACTGGAGATACTTGCCCTTGAAAAGTGGGCTAGTTGTGTAAGTCGAATGAAAGTTGTTGTTTTTTCAGACATTAATTAAACAGAATTTTTTGTTCTTGCACACACTAAGCAATGTTTGTTGAATTTGGGGGATGGAGCATATTTGAATCTATGTGATAGCGGGATCCTAATGCAGATGATTTAAGTTTAAATCATGCTGGTGTCTTAATATTCCATCTCTGGGGAAGAGAAGAGGCAGGACGCGACAGGCCCGTGGCAGAGCCGGGTAACACTTTGACTGAAGAAAGTGTCTTACTCTTTCAGAATGTTTTGACTAATAGGAAGGAGAGTAAAATGAAATTGGAATCCTTTCTTGGCTTAAGACTTTCTGAGCTTAAATTTGGTAGATAGGTTTACTTTAAACCAACTGATTTCTGTTTTATGATAGAATCAGTCAACTGAACATTTGTCTCTGGAAGATTATGACAACCTATAATAGATTTTTTTTTTTCTTCCCCTGGGCTGTCTGTGGTTTTCCATTTCATGGAGCAGACGTGTGTTAGGGATATAATGGGTTTGGAAACAGCACTAATAACTGGGGCAGTTGCTCAGCAGATTGTGGTGGGCCTTTGGCTTCCTCCTGCCCAGGGCACTAAATCCTCTGGTTTCTAGAAAACCCACAAAGAAATCATGGGAAAGATGATGCTTTTTGGGGCCTTTGTCTCCTTTAGATGCAGTTAATCTTGACCTCCTCTTGGTATGAGAATTGAACCGGGGGTAGCTTTAGGATAGAATTTTGTTTATGGACATCGATTTTGCCCAGATTTTGGACTAAGAAGGAGCCATCTCTGTAAACCATGGGTCACCTGCCTTATTAGCAACTGTTTGAGCATTTGATGGTTCAAAATTCTGACCTCACACAGTTTCATGTATTGTTTATAGCTTGTAGTAGCATCTGAAAATTCAGAGTGTTGTCTCTAGGGCTCATTTGGCTACGTGAAGACACTACACTGAATTTCCAAGTGTTCATCCACGCAGAGATTGGCTGCTGAGGGAGTTTTAGAAGTCAGTGCTCTTTCCCCTTTGTTTCTCCTTGTGAAAAGAGAGTCATTCTAGCCTAGCACCTGCTTATTAGTGCTGTCCATGTGCAGGTCATGCCTTTACGATCTCAGTAACTGCCATGTGAGTTTCATTTTTGTAAGTTTTGAAAACTTCATTTTCAAACTTTTGAAAGCTTTTCAGTAAAGAAGGTAATAAAAGGTGGTGAGCGTTTTTTTGACATACCAATATTCTAATAAACTAGCATTGCTGCTTATGCCGATAAAGAAATTCTTAGTGTTACTGTGAATTTAAGAATATTCTCCCTGTAATTGGGGCACCTGGGTGGCACAGCGGTTGGGCGTCTGCCTTCGGCTCAGGGCGTGATCCCGGCATTATGGGATGGAGCCCCACATCAGGCTCCTCTGCTATGAGCCTGCTTCTTCCTCTCCCACTCCCCCTGCTTGTGTTCCCTCTCTCACTGGCTGTCTCTATCTCTGTCAAATAAATAAATAAAATCTTTTTAAAAAAAAAAGAATATTCTCCCTGTAATGCCCAGCTTGACTCATTTTATCTCTTCTGTCCATCTACCCACCACCCGTTCATCTATCCATCCATTCCTGTCCTCTCTCTCCTTCCCTCATTCATTAAACATATGTTTATTGAGAGCATCTTATATGTTAGACATAGTTCTAGGCACTGGGTATAACCAATGAACAAAGCAGAAATCCTTGCCCTCATGGAGATTATTACATCCTAGTGCTAGAAGACTTTTTCCCCCAATTGGGCATTCTTTTGTAAAGCTCCCATAACCTGTCTTCTCTTTTTAAAAATAGATTTATTGGGGCGCCTGGGTAGCTTAGTCGGTTAAGCATCTGACTCTTGGTTTCGGTGCAAGTCATGATATCATAGTTGTAGGATCGAGCCCCACATCAGGCTCTGTGCTCAGTGCAGAGTCTGCTTTAGATTCCCTCTCCCTCTCACTCACTCACACACATATATACATACATACCTTAAAAAAATAGATTTGTTAACAAAACAATATAATCTACTCATCTGATGTGTGATGTTTGAGGCCTCAGATTATGTAAACTACATGTCTTACTTTTTCAGTTCTAGTGTTTTATTAAGGTTAACCTTCTTAAAAATAATTTATGCTAAATGTATTAATATATCTGTCTATAGTGCTTTGAAAGGCCCAGAAACATAGAAAACTTTTTTTTTTTTTTAAGAGAGAGCACATGTCGGGGAAGGGGGAGAGGGAGAGAGAATCTTAAGCAGGCTTCACACCCGGCAAATGAGCCCAACACAGGACTTGATCTCACAACCCTCAGATCATGACCTGAGCTGAAATCAAGATTTGGGCGCTTAACCAACTGAGTCACCTGGGTGCCCCGCATAGAAAGCATTTTTGAAACTGATATGCATTAGGATATGGACTCTGTGAGAATATAGTTTCTGTTTTGTTTGCTGCTGAGCAGGTCTGAACACTGAATAAGTGGAAGGCTAGAAAGGCCCCATGTGGGGATATGTTACTAGAAAAGTTGTTTATGAATGAGTTCATCAATGTATGCTCATCATTCCTTATGTTAGGTTATAAACGCCTCAAGGTCAGGGAACGTTCATTTTTGTATCATAATTTCTAGTGCTTTATATACTATTTCTTTATAACTAGGAAGTGTTTGACGAATAGTGGTTGAACTCAACTGTGTTCTCCCATTTCTGAGAATGTTTTAGGACAAGTTCAAGGACTTTTGCTGCATAGCAGTCTTCCCTAAAACCTAGTGGCTTTTAACAGACTTAATATTTTCCATGATTTTGTGGTACAGACTGGCTCAGTGGATTCCCAGGATGGTCCAGAATGGCTTCACTCACATGGCCGGTGGTTGGCTCCATCTCACCCGTGGATGATCTGGCCTTGTTTCTCTCATCCTCGGGCTTGTTGATATGGTGGTCTTGAGGGATGCTGAGCCCCAGTATCAAAGCATTTTTCAAACCTTCATTTATACTTCGTTTGGTAATGTCTCCTTGGCCAAAGGTACTCATGTGGCTAAAACCAGGGTTAGGTGTGAGGGAATTACCCAGCGATATGGGTTTGGGGTGAGCAGTGCTTCCTTCCATTTTTGCAAAAAACCTGACCACAAGCGTCTTTTTTCTCTGTTCTACTTGTCCCCTTGCCTTAGCAACCAGCCCTCGTGATTTGCAACTGTGTTTTTACGGGTGAACATGTATTCCTGTTTTTCTGTAGAAGACGGAATGGAGAAGAGAGAGGATTTGGGATGGGGGTTGCAATAGAGATGAATTGAGAGAGCATTATAAGAACTTAGTTGTCTCCCCACTCTAATCCGCAGACTAATGTGATTTCGTGTCTGTTTGAACAGAAGTCACCTACCAAACCCTCATGTGCCAAGCCCTTTATCTTTTTTAGTGCATTCACATGTACTGTCTTATTGGCTCTTTCTTGATCTGAAGCAAGAGAAAAAAGATGTGATTGCACTTGACATAGTATGAAGTTGTTAATTTGTCAACCTCTCATGAAAGTTAGACTCTGGCTGTTAATTTCCATCAAACTGTGTGTTCTCCCTGTTTCAAAGTTCTGCTCTTGCGACTGTTTTTTAAGATGAAGGACAGAGTAATAAAGTTAATTGTTCTCTGAAACTGGGGCTCAATAATTAATGGGGGGTACTACCACTGTCAATGCAACCGCATTGGAGGTTGACTGAAGAACTTGGCAGGGTCAGAGGCTAAGAGAGCGATTCCCAGAACCGGCTCTGATGTTGTTAATAATGCCAAAGCTACCATATTTTCCATGGGCAGTTTTCATCTTGAAGGAACTGCCCATAAATAAAGGCGATGCAAGTATATGTTGGTTCTTACTTTTGAATAACGTTTCTGGAGCAAAAGGCTCAGAAATAAGTCACATGCACCCTGTTAAATGTTGGAACCATGCAATAAATTATTTTGAATACATAGGGGATTTTCCTTCTGATCTTTTGCAGCAAGGCATGTGCGCTGACGGGCTCTTACTGCATATTTATTGCCACGGTCAGGGAGGAAAAGATTGCCCGGTCGTATGAAAGCGTGCTTTACGTGCACCTGAACTCAGGGTGTGTTCAAGTGTAGGAACTTGGTTTTGTAGGCAGGGGGCTTAAAAAGCGACCATTTCATGGTACAGAGCAGTTTATTGTTCATGTCACCTGGGAGCACATCTAACTCACCTTGGATGAGTTCTAGCCGTTGTGAGTTTGGGGAGGAGTGTGTACTGGGGAGGGGAAGGGGATGGGTATGGAGTGAGGAGATGGCTCGCAGCCTGCCTCACCTACAGACTTTTGCCTGTGCGCTGTTCTGACCTGGGTTACGTTGACCTCTCCGATTCCCAGAACCTCAGTGAGATGCAGACCATAATCGTACCTGTCACGTAAGGTGACAAATGAACACTTATGGGATGTTTAGAGTGGCGTCCAGCACATAGTTAGTAGTGTAAGCATTACAGTAATGTTAACCATTTTTTATTTGTTTGGTTTTCTGGGAATCCATCCTCTTATATGTAAAACTGCCAGTAATTGAAATCCTCCCAACTGGGCAGAAAAAAAAAATTACATATACGGAAGCTTTCAAAAGTATACAGTTTTCTGCGGTTATGGTGTGACATCACTTCTAAGACATTTTATGGGGTAGCATTTTATGTTTGTTTATTTCAAGTAATAGAAAATCCAATTCCAAATGTGCTTAAATGGTAAAGGGGTTTATTAGCTCACAGAAGAGTGATTGTCTGGAGGTAGCATGGGATTTAAGCATGGTTTGATCAGGGCACTGGCTGTGGTTCTCTGGGATTGTTCTTGCTTTTGCCTTTTTGTTGTAATGACTTCCTCCTCACGCATTCTGCTCTTGGAATGGCACAACAATACTGGCAATTACAGCTTTCTTTTTTTTTTTTAATGTTTTTTAATTATATTATGTTAGTCACCATACAGTACATCCCCGCAATTACAGCTTTCTATCCACCTACCACACCATCTAAATTCGAGGTGTCTGGGTTTCAGAATCCCCAGCAGAATTCTGAGCTTTGCACTGCAAGGTACATTTCTGAACCAATCCTGGGGGCCAGAGAGGTACCCTGTGCTGACTGGTCTTGGCTTGCGTTATCTAAGTCAATCACTTTGATAAGGGAATGGGTGACCCTGATTGGTTGAGATGAACCAGGGCCCATCTTGGGAGCTGGGGTGAGGTCAAGACACCACTGCTGTGCACTGTACACTGGGGGAGTGGGTGAGTCTTGGTGACGCCAAGGGTGTCACTTACTGGGGTGTAAGATATCTTCAGTGCAAACAGGAGATGCAAGGTAGTTGAAACATTTATTTATTTCTTAAAAGAAAATTTCTGAATATGACTCAGAAGTCCTATATTCAGCTGGAAAATTATGTGAAAGGCTAGTTGAATATCTGTACTGTGGTGTGAAGATTTCATATGAGAGAAACTGCTCTTTTTTGGTGTTAGAATAGAAAAATGGCACACAACGAATTCCATGTATTTAAAACCCATTTTCCTCTTTTCCTTTAGATTGATTATGTTATTTAAACTGAGCCCTCAATGTGGGTGTGTTCTCTTCTCCAGGTTTTCCTATGTAGCGTTGAATTTAGCTTAATTTCCAATTGACCCCTTTAGCTTGATGTTTCCCAGCCCAGTCTACCTAGCAACAGTTACTATGAGCAGGGAGCTGGCATTGCCCTCCATCTGTAACACAACAGCGGGTTTTAGGAGATTACTTTTTCTTAGCATCCTGCTTGATTTTGCCTTTGCATTTTTTAAAGATGACAGCAGTTTCTCTTAACTCCAGGCAGCAGAATGATGGTTTTTTAGCAAAAGTGATGGTTTTAAGAAGTATGTATCTGTAAGACAGTATAATTAGCAAGTGGGCATCTTCTGAACAAGAAATATGGACCGAGGCGGTATGTGGATATTTATTACCAGGATATTCTGTTACTTGCAAGGGAGGGGAGATGGCTTGACGTTTCTAATATCTCATGTACTGCTCTATAGCACCAGCTTTGCCAACTAAATACAGCTTTTCCGAGCAAGTTGACTATGTCTTCTAGGTGAGAGGAGTTAATTTCCAGTAGTTGCGATTTCCCCTTGAAAGAATGTAACAACGCAGGCCTCACTGAAGGTGGTCATTTTCCTCTGGATCCAGGACACTCTACATTAATGTGTTTTATGTCAGCCTTTCTCGTACTTGCCATTAAAGTAAAAATTACAGTGGCATTCTTAGCAGATTGGACTGAAATCAGCGACAGAACTTGCTACGACACTTCTTTAAGTTGCAAAGTCCAGTGTCTCATCCAAAGCAACTTAAATGTCAGTTACTCTGCATGTCTCAGAAGTTGTTTTTCCACGCACAAGTCGTTGCCACCCAGAATCACTGTCAGACCTTTTTTAAAGACCATTTTGTGGGTTCTCCAGACTCAAGGAAGAACTGTTGGAGGTGGCACCCCAAAATCTCTACTTTGAACCGTGCTCTGTGCCTCCTCACAAGAGGAGGGACTCCCAGCCCTAAAGCACGTGGCAGATCATCCCTTACAGCGCATCTTGACGTGGTTATTGCGTGGACGTAGGCGCCCGGAGAGAAATGGCACACACAGCTTCCGGCGGTGTTCTGTGGTCCCCATGCTGGGCACTCACGCAAACACTTGGAGCCTCTGGGTGATGCCATTTGAAAAGAAATTTCAACTGAATAGATGATTTTGTGTGTGTGTGTGTGTGTGTGTGTGTGTGTGTGTGTGTGTGTTAAATAGAGTGATTAATTCACAGGACCTTTGGAAAAAAACTATGGGTATTTACTTTTTTGATGACGCTTCAACATACACAAAGTGTGCAAATCAGAAGTGTGCAGCTCAGTGAACGTATGTAAAAAAGTGCCCATCTGAAGTGGGCAGCTCATGCATTTTGCTCTGTGTGTCCACGCATGTAACCCACACCCAGATCAAGGCAGAGAATACTTCCTACTCCCCAGAAGCTCCCTCTTACCCCTCCCTGGTCAGATACTTCCTGTCTCCCTCTCACTGAGGTAGCCGCTCCAGCGACATCTGTCACATAGGTAAGTGTGCCTGTTGTCGGGCTTCGTAGGAATGGAATCATGCAGTGTATTCTGTTTCTGTTTTTGGCTTCTTTTGTGCAGCCTGTTGTCTGTGTAAGATTCATCCGTGCTGGGTTTAGCAGTAGTTTCTTCTTTATTATGAGTCTCCACCACACTCATTTTGTCCATTCTCCTGTTGATTATCTTTGTTTTGGGTTATCTCCCGTCTTTTGTTATGACAAATAGTGCTTCTGTGAACATTCTTGAACCTGTTTTGTCTGGTGCATGCTTTCACTGGGCCCTCTTTTTTCTGGTTCTCATTTTGGTAAGAGTTTGGCCCCCATTTGTCTTTCTTTGGTTTATGTCTGCCCACTCTTTAAGACCAGAGAATCCTTGATCCAAACATCCCCTGTTCCTCGCACAGCTGGCTCTTAGCCTGGGCAAGGCCAAGGGAGCCAGGCAAGACCCCGACCCCAGCGGATCAGGTCTGGAGCCAGCAGGAGCAAAACCATTCATCCACAAACAGCAGATGTTTGCTTTCAGTCAGTGTGGGTTCCTCATGTAATGTTTTTTTCTGTTTTCGTCTGGATCTAGTTTAATTGGGTGATTAACACAAATCACTTCTGATTTCTATAGATTTTTAGAAAGATAATTTTGAAGGTTTTTAATATATTCTGGATTTTTTTTCCCCTAAGTCTTTTTGCACAGCTAGATATTTAATAATTTGTGTACTATAAAGCTGTTAAGGACTGTCTGGTTTTCCTTTGGTAGATTCTGAGGTCCAGAAGGTAGAGACCTGTTTTAATTGTATTCGGACCCGTACTGTGCCACACCCAAATTGCTTTGCATCTGCAATTTAATATTAAGAAGAACAATAGTAGCTAATATTTACTGCACACTTGACTATGTGTCAGGTGTTATTCTAAGTCAGTAATGTTTAATAGAAATGTAATGCAAACTAGGGATGTACTGTATGGTGACTAACATAATATAATAAAAATATCAATAAGAAAAAAAGAAATGTAATGCAAGCCACATAGTAGGGATTTAAAATTTTCTAATAGCAACATTAAAAAAATAAAAAGATATAGCTGAAATTAATTTTAACAATGTACCGTATTTAAACATAATATTATATAGAAAATGGCCACTTTGACTATAATCAATATAAAAATTATTACCAAAGTATTTTATACTTTTTTAATGAGTCCTTGACATGCTTGAATTTTACATTTACAGTGTATCTCAATTCAGATGCTGAATTTGTCTGAGATACACTTGATCAGTGTTTCGATTTCATAAAATTTACAGTTGAAAAGTAGATTCTCATATTAACTCTATTCCAAACATATTTAAAAGTTTTCCAGTAAATCAACTGAGTGTAGTTTAAAAATTTAAACCAATAAATTAAATAAAAATGAGAAGTTCTATGTTCCCACTGCATTAGCCACATTTCAAGCATTCAGTAGACACGTGCATGCCGTAGTTGTAAATGTCATGTGTATTAATTTGTGCCGTTCAGCGGCCTCGTTCTGGTGGCATATTATTATTATTATTTTTTCAGTTTACAGACAAGGAAACTGAGGCCTAGAGGGTGCACAGTTAAGAAGAAGAGGTCAGAATTTGAATGCTGTCTTGGGGTCTGGGCTCATGACTCCGCTGTACTGCCCGGTTCTGGACTTTTTGAACCTGACCTCAGTTCTTTCCACATTCACACACATTGGCTTTTGTTTTAGCCTTCCCTAACCCTTCTCTTTTTTGCTTTTTCATATTATAAAGAATGATGGAACAAGCGGTCTTAGAATGTGACCCCGTATTTGCTGTGAGTTTGGTTGTTCATCAGTGTTTTAAAAACCAAAATAGATGATGGCCACTGTTTAAGTACCATCTGCTCTGTTATCTCTGTAAATGTCAAGGCAAGATTTGCTTTCTGTGAAATAACGGCTCAGGGTTCCTTCTGTGTTTGGTAATGCTCCTTCTTTAATAAAGATTCTGATTTTTTTTTTATTTCCGCCAAGGTTGGGCTTACTCATCTCTTTTGCCTTGGCCCCTTTCTAAAGTCTTTTTCTCTAGTAGAGAGACATGGTTATTTTCCTAGGTATCTGTATTTTTTTTTTTTATCCTTTGTGTTACAGTTGACCCTCGAGAGGGGTTGGGGTGCCGACCTCCTGCACAGTCAAAAAGGCATGTGTAACTTTGACTCCCCCAAAACTTAACCACTCATAGCTTACTGTTGACTGGAAGCCTTGCTGATTTCATGAACAGTCGATTAACACATATTTTGTTTGTTTTAATTTTTATAGAATGTATTTTTACAATAAAGTAAGCTAGAGAAAATGTTATCAAAAATAAGGGAAAATACCTTTACAGTATTGTACTGTAGTTATTGAAAAAAATCTGCATATAAGTGGACCCACATAGTTTAAGTTTGTGTTGTTCAAGAGTCTATTGTATTGCTATTTTGAGTGCTGCAATGGAAGGCAAGCATTGTGGTGATAAGGTGATAATGTGCTGTATTTCATCCTCAGGGGGTATGTTCCAGATTCCTCTAAGATTGCATTCTCTTCCTCTCTCCAGGAGGTCCCTGTTCTCTTCTCTGTGGATCTGGTGTGCATCCCATCACCTTTTCACTGCTTATCTCATTTGAATGAAATGGACAAAGGCCTTGTTCTTTTTTGAGTTCTTTCCCATTCTGGGTGGCCCCATAATTCAGGCTTTTGAAATATCTTGACTATTTTATAATTATTTAAGTCTTTTGAACTGAGACCTGGATTTATCCCTAACTAATTGTGTGTGGCTTGGACCAAATATAACCCCTTTCTCTTGGTCTCTCTTTTTTTTTTTTTTTTTTTCAATTCTTAATGGAGTGGGCTGGTCTAGATGAGCTCTAAGCTTTATCCTATTAGAGAAGGTGTTGGGTTCTTTCTCCGGAGGCTGCATAGAATTATCCCTGTGGGCCTTATACCATGGGTGTAGGAATCCTGTTCTGTTTCTCTGCTTCAGGGGTCTTCAGTGAGGGCTTCCTTTCTGTCCCTTGCTGCTGGACTTTCTTGGGAGGTGGGTGGGGACTATTCTTCTTTTTTGAATGTACCCTGGTGGCCTGTCTCAGTGTGGGCATTTATGTATTACATACATAGTATTGTACAAATCAGAAGTCTACAGCTTGCTGGATCTTCACAGACCAAAATGCCCATATAACCTGCAACCAGGTGAAGAGACAACGTTGTCTGCACCTCAGTGTCCCTGCCATGCCCCCTTCCAGTCACTACTTTCTCCAAGGGAGATGTCTAGCCTGACTTCTGAGAGCATAGCTTTGTGTATCCTGCTTTTAAACTTTATACATATGGAATCCAACAGAATTTTTTTTTTTTTTTTTTTTTTTGGTGACTTGGATTCATTTCTCAGCATTATGTTTGTCAGGTCCATCAATAATTTTGCACATAGTTGGATTGATTTTACTTGTTGCATAAGTGTGGCTGTGTCACAATTTGTTCATTCTACGCTTTGAATTTGGGTTGTTTCCTGGTTTTGGCTGTTAGGAATGGTACTGCTTTGACCCTTCTCGAACATGTCTTTTGGTGAACGTATGTACATATTTCTGTTGGCTGTATACCTTGGAGTAGAATTGCTAGGTCATCGAGCCAGGTGCATGTTCAGCTTTAGTAGAAATTGAAAATAGGTTTTCAAAGTAGTTGTACCATTTACACTCCCACCCGTATGAGAGGCCCAGTTGCTTTCCCTCCTCACCAACATTTGCAGTTTCTTTCTTTCTTTCTTTTTCTATTTTAGCCATTTTCATTGGATCCGTCAAACTGTGGTTCTACTTTGCATTCCTAATGGTATTAAAAAACTTGCCATTATTTTTAATTAGCCTCATTTTCCAAATGACCTCCCCTCAGACCTTGTCAGGAAGTGAGTTGCCCTGGCGTTGGATGCCCTGGGGCACGGGGTGCTCCTCCAGCTTTCCCAGCTCGCGTTGTTTTGTGTATGCAGAGACTTGCTACACAGCCATCTTGGAGAGCTGTCACTTACTCTGTCACCAGTCCTCGCAGATTCCCAAGGGGGACCTTCTGAGATACTGGGGGCATACCAGTGCAGTGATCTGGAGCCAGCCCACATCCAGGGGGTCCTTGGGATTCAGCTTACCTCATTTCCTCTCTGATTTGTCCAGCGTGATTGCTCATCCTGCTGGCCTTCCCCTCCCCCACCCCCCTCTTGAGCTGTTGGGAGCTGGAGCTGTTATTTTAGCCAGGTCAGTGTTCTTTTCTGCCAAGCGAGAGAATAATAACCATAATTATAGCAAAAAATTCCGGGTGCATTTTAAATTAATTGTGTCTCCTCATCTTAGAAACCTTCTTCAATGAACATTCCCAGTAAACTAGGTAAAGACCTCAGCTTACTCTGGTGGCAGTATTTCGCTTAATCGGAATGTTCATGACTATCCTGGTTTAGCAACAAAGCCCACTTAAATTACATTGATTTCTGAAGATCTTTATTAAAAGGCTGTAGACAGTACTTATGGATGAGAAAGTGCAAGGGCACAGTAGATGGAATTTAATGTGTCTTTTTATCTAGGTCTGGAGTTATCATCTAAACATCTTAACTCTTTTATGCTCCACACCGATTTCTGTTTCAGATCTCCTTTCTTTCCCTATGGCACTGTCTTCCTCAAAGTGCCATGTCATTGGGTATGGTTTAAGTAATTTAAAAAAAAGTGCTGAAAGAGATCTTAAAGATCGTCTTGTTCACAGAACATGGGATATTAGAACAAGGGGCCCAGGCATGAACCTTGGTGAAACTCTTCCCCTGTCCCAACCTACTTTTTTTTTTTTAAAGATTTTGTTTATTTATTTATTTGACAGAGATAGAGACAGCCACCGAGAGAGGGAACACAAGCAGGGGGAGTGGGAGAGGAAGAAGCAGGCTCATAGCGGAGGAGCCTGATGTGGGGCTCGATCCCGTAACGCCGGGATCACGCCCTGAGCCGAAGGCAGGCACTTAACCACTGTGCCACCCAGGCGCCCCTACTTTTTTTTTTTTTAAATGGAAATTGAAGCCAAGAGAAATTAAATGACTTGGTCTCAAACTTCTAGAGGTAGAACCAGGGCTAGCTCCTGTTTTCTTATTCATCATTCAGTGCTGTTTAATTATACTTTACTTATCTTTTAAAATGGCTTCCAGACACCTAGATTCGTAGTACAAAAATGGCACTTTACTTTGATGAAGAGAATATAGCTAGCCTGCATCTTTTTGGATATAATTTTAATATGTGAAATTTGCAGACAAGATTTAGCCAGTGGCATATTTAAATCAGCAAGCCATTCTATAATAGGCTTCATCTGCATTTAAATTATTCTTCAGAGATTTTGAAAGTTGGTTTTGAGTAAATGGCTTGTATTTATTGTTATATTAAGCCAGACTGCTTTTTGGTTCAATTTAACAGGAAGTCTTTTAATGTCTGCAGAATCTCCTGCCATTTCAGTCTGCTGTTAGTAAATAAAGATATGTTTGCATTTAAAACAAACAAAAACACGGGAGAACAAAATTATTTATTTCAGCCAAATAAGTGTATCTTCTCAGTGGGTTAATCTTAGGAGATATTTTAAATTTTGGATTAGAAGGTAATTGACAACTGGCAGTTTTAATTAGGAAAAAATGACATCTATTTTAGAGTTAGACATACTGCATTTTTATAATATGCAGTTAATATGATAATTTGAAAGAAATATTGCGCCAAGGGTGCATTTCAGTTTCTTACCACTAGATGTCGCTGCAGATAGGAAAAACAAGCTCGCTGCCTATTTAATTCCAGGGTCCTTGGTAGTGAAGTTGTCTGAGAGGACGTGACAGGTCCTGCTAAGTGGACTTGGGCCTGGTTACTGATTTCTGGATGCCGAGTCTCTGTGACAGATAAATTGTGAAGAATTTGGTATAAACTCATGTCTCGTTGCAGCTGACTTGAGAATTGCTGCTGAAAGATGTAAATGTACCTTCACATTTCTGGAGATTCTTTTCTCAGTTTTAAAGTAGTTTTCCTAAAATTGCTGCAGGAGCAGAACACCTGGATAATACCTCACAGCTAAGAGCTTTCTTAAATCTGGGTATAAGGTGGTCATTTTGATTAGCTTGCCACTAGAAAGCTTTCTTTGTCATTTGCTTATATTTGTCACTTAAAAAATTTGTTGCTATGGCATTTCTCCTTTTATCTCACATTTTCCTCATTTTCAAATCCAGATATGCTTGAGAGAATTAAAATATATCATTCCCTGTCTTCCCTTTGCATTACCAGTTGTACATTTGGTATTTTCTCCCTTGATTTTTGGTAGAGTGGATGCAGAGTTCTCCTCCTTGGTTTCTGGTGGATTGTGAAGCTAAGAACCTTCATAAATATTCAGGTTGAATTTTCTTCTAGCCTTTTCCTTGTTCAATTAATAACAAGTAAGGGTGCAAACTCTGGAACCCGACTACTTGAAATCCAGTCCCAGCTCTGCTGGTTGCTAGCAACGTGACCTTGGGTGCCTCAGCTTCCTCATCTGTGGAATGAGGAGAATAGTACCTGTCTCATTGGGTTGTTATGAGGATTTAGTGAGTTGTTTGTAAAAGCGCTGAAAGCAGTGATTGGCAAATAATGTTCTCATCTAAGGACTTGTTAAATAAAAGACTTTAGTTTCCGGCACTCAATGGGCACATTTATAAACGGTAAATAATCTAAAGCATATTCGGTTTAGCTAGGGAGGGAAGGAGAAACATTTTTTTTCTCTTACAGATGAACTGGAGACAAAAGATGATGGCCATTATTGTCACTTCATTTATTCATTTACCATTTTGGAGCAGCTGCTTGGTGAGAGGTGTTGCGTGAACATGAATAAGATTTTTCATCTGGAGAGGAAACCAAAATGTAAAGAGATAATGAAATAAATTGTTATAGGTGCTAGGCTAATAATGACAAAAGTTAACTGTATCAGGGATGCATTAGGCTACAGATAACAGCAACCTGAGAAAAGCTCCTGTAAGCCAGTTAAGGGTTGTCCCTTTTCCCTTCCCGGATGGGAGTTACAGAGCAAGGCTGGTGGCATGGATTTAGTGGTTCATAGTTTTGAGACTGTTTCTGCAACCACGTAATCACTCCCGAGACTGGGAAGGGCAATGGGAAATGGGGAAGGGCAGTGGGGCATATGTTAGCTGAGTTTACCCCTCTTCTAAGCCCTACTGAACAGCTTTGCTTGTATCTCATTGTACAGTTATGCCACATGGACCCCTTCTGGCTGCAAGGAAGGCCAGGAAATGGTTTTCCATTTCCATTTTGCCATTCCTACCAAAACTGGCTTTTTGATCATGAAGAAGAGAGGGAAAGCAGAAGGCAGTCTTGACCACAAGCACTTGCTGTGTACCAGCACTGTCCAAAGCATCTTGCATGTTGTAATCCATTGGGATCTTATAACAGCCCTGCCATATGGGTATTCATTATTCTGCTCTAGGAAATGGAGGCTAGAGTAGATAAGAAGCTTGTCACACAGCTAGTAAGTGACCAGGATGGCCAGAAATCAGTCTGAGGATTGGTAGAGACTCAAAGGAGGGCTTGGTCAACAAGTCAAACCTTCTGGAAGGTGGTAGTAAGGATGTCAGGAGGGGTTCAGAGGAAAGTTGGCCTTGAAGCTAACCGTAGAACTGAGGTGATGTTGGGCATCTTGGGCTGGCGTAGTAAAGGCTTTCTGATGACCTGAGCTTAGAAGAACGCATTACTCAGGGGAATTGAAGTTTTTGGGGGAAACTAAGCTTGGAGCAAGGGGCTAGGAGGGTGGAGGTGCCACGGCTGGAGAAAAGCGTGGATCAGACCATGGTGGATGTAATTTCCCCTTTAAATCTCCTGCTGCTTCATTATTGCTTTAGGAAAAATACTCAAAGCTAATTTAAATTCTGAACATATATTCTGAGGACATTTTTCCAGTTTAGTTTCATTATCTGAGCCATCAGTATGTCTTTTGAAGTGTCTAAGAAGTATATTGAAATTTCTTATTCATTTCTCTCATTTCACTTTGAATTAATGACATAGAATATTCAAAATGGATGGAGCCTTAGAGCTGATCTTATTCAACCTTTTCACGTCATAGTTGGGAACATCTGAGGCCTGAACACGGTATTCCCTTGCTGAATGATCTTCAGGATTACATAGGGAGTCAGTGTCTGAGTCTAGGTCGGAAGATAATTTTCTCATTCACAGTCCAGTCCTCCTACCATTCCACTATTTCCCCAAGTGTGTTCTGTAGTCCCTGTGTATCTCCTTCACAGTGTACTGATATTTGGGTAATAATTTGCAATGTTCTGTTTAACATATATCCTCCCTGGATTCTAGTTCTTGCCCTTAGTTGAGGACTTGACACAAAGCAGACCAGGAACTGTTTGTTGACAGACTATTCCAGTATTAATGTGGTTCCTTGAGAGAGGAGAACAAAAATCCTTGTTCAAATAAGTCTTGGAAATATTGGGTCAAACTAAATTAAACAGGATTGCTTATAGAAAGTTGGAAAAGCCTTTAACATACTCCTGTGCTCTGTGGCTCGAGGATGGTTCTAAACAGGGGCTGCTCATTTTCAACTTAATGTGTTCTGACGATTCCTGTTTGGCTCTAAGCCAAATGTCCTTTTTCAGTTTTGATGTCCAGCACATAAGAGGACTTGCAGCCTGAGTAGATTCCTTAGAGCAAAAGCACTCTTTAGTCTTTGTACATTGCCTTTTGGTCTTTTGCTGCTAAAATGAAGAGTTTGCTGCTAAAAATTCTGTTGTTTTAGAAGATAGTGGCAGTTGGAAGCATGACAGATGTTCTTTGTTTCTCAGAACTTGGGTCTTGTTTTTGACCACCAAGTATTGATACTAGGTTGTGGTCAGATTCTAAGGTTGGCCTCACAAAGTCTGTTTATCTCAGGGAGTGAGGTGTCCTGAGATAAGGACTAAATGCAGTTTTTGGGGAGGGCATTGGCATGGTAATGGCACAGAGAATAGGTCAGCAAGGGCAGAATGAAAGTCTATGGGCTGGCGGTCACTCCACCAAGAGGTTCTGGCTCGATCCACAAAGTGGCAGGAGCAAACATGACCTTATCATGGGAACATTGGTGATACTGTGATATTAGTCCTGTGATGGGATTCAGAAAATGCTTCCCCACTCAGTAGAGCTGGGTGGCCTGGGGCATCTACTCTAAGTCAGTGAGTTTGGGGTGGAAGCCTGTCTTGACCACTTGGAGAGAGTTAAGCCAAGTTACTTCAGCTTCTTTTCCTTAAAATGGGAATAATAATAATTTCTACCTCACGGAATAATACATGTAAAGATGTAATCTGCATAACTTTTTTGTACAGTGTCTATAAGGGAGGTTGGCATAACTTTCCTTAAAGGAACAGATAGTGAATATTTTAGGAGCCGTATGCATGTTACTAAGTGAAAGAAGCCAATCTGAAAAGACTACATACTGTAAGATTCCAACTAGATGGCATTCTGGAAAAGGTAAAACTCTGGAGACGGTAAGATCAGTGATTGTCAGAGCTAGGTTGGGGGGAGTGAAGGATGAATAGGCAGAACATGGATGATTTCTAGGGCAGTAAAATTATTGTGCCGCGGTGGGTACATATCAAAGCCCACAGAATGTAGAACGCTGATAGTGCAAATATTTCTTCCCAGTCTGTGGCTGATATTCTCCTTCTCTCGTCTTTTATACAGCAGAGGTTTTGAATTTAATAAAGTCCAGTTTAGCAATTATTTCTTTCATTGGTGATGACTTTGGTATTGTATCTCAAAGTCAGCACACTGTCACCATACCATAAGTCATGTAGGTCTTCTCCTATGTTATCTTCCCTGGAGTGTTACAGTTCTGCACCTCACATTTAGTCTGCGATCCATTTTGAGTTAATCTGTGTGAAAGGTTCCTGCATGTTGTCTACTTTTCCCAGTAAAGCCCTTAGCGTATTAGTGATAGTTTTTAAAAAGTCTTAGTCTGGTAATCATAACTTTCCTGCTATATGTGACTGTGGTTCAGATGCTTCTTCAGTCTCTTCAAAGTGTGCTTTTATCTTTTAGTGTGCCTTGTAATTTTTAGGTGAAAGGGGAACTGTGGTAAATGGGCCTTCAGTAATACAGTGGAAAGGGTTGGGAGGAGGGAAGCATTCTGCAGCCGCATGATTAGGTCTCAATCTTTTGGAGAGCCTGTGCCCTGGACTGTGAATGTCACAGTGCTTCTCAGTTGATTCTCTCCCTCCCCCATGACACTTTAGCTGGGACAGGATGGCCAGAGTGAGCTGGAGTTGGGTATTTCCCTTCCCCCAGGTCGGTTAGTCTCTGATAAGTCCCTAGCAGGCTAGGGTTTGGTAAGAAAGTTTATACTGAGGGCAGTGCTTGTGAAGAAGAACAAAATGTTCTGGCATATTTCAGAATGGCTACTTTCCCCACCTTCTGTTGGAAGCACAAAGGAATTTTTCATTATATTCACTGTGAATGTCTGGTAGAGCTCCTGGAGGGATCTCACAAAAGCTTGGTTGGCTCTTGGGAGTTTTTAACCATCAGACTTGTCCATACCAAGCCTCCACCAATTTGTGAAATTATTTACATTTTCTTACCCTAGCACTTTTTCATGAGTTTTTGCTCCAGTAACTTGTGATCCTCTGTGTCTGACTGACTGTCTCTCCACTTTCAGGTGGCAGCAGTTTGTCCTGTGACCTCACTTCTCTGACAGGCCTAAGAAAAGTTGTTGATTTTTCAGGGTTTTTTTTCCAGCTTTTTATTGTTAAAATGGAGTGGTGGCTTCTAAGCTCCTTTACATGGCAGACTGGAAACCAGGAGTTAGTTTTTTTGTTGTTGTTGAAATTAATCCCAGAGTAGGTTCTTATTCAAACCCTGGTCTGTGTTTAGTCATATTTGCTCACTGTAATAATTTATGTTTTTATTACAAAGCTACAGTAGGGTGTTCCTTGCGTGTAAGCAGACGTACAGACCAATAGAACAGAATTGAGAGCTCAGAGATAAACCCACACGTATTTGATAAACTAATATTTGACAAGGGCGTCAAAATATATAGAATGCGGAAGAGATAGTTCCTGCAATCGGAATGGTGTTGGGAAAACTGAATGTTCACTTGCAAAAGAATGCAGTTAGACTCTATCTAATACCACTCATAAAAATTAACTCCAAATGGATTAGACTTAAGACCCCAAATTGTAAGACAAATACAAGAAAACCGAGGGAAAGGCCTTTTTGACATTGATACTGGCCTAGATTTTTTTGGCAATAACATCAAAAGTGCAACCGATAAAATAAAAAATAAACAGGTGGGGACTGCATGAAGCTAAAAAGCTTCTATAAAGCAAAAGAAACAGTTAATGGAGTGAAAAGGCAACCTACAGAATGAGAAAATATTTGCAAACCAACTATCTGATAAGGGGTTAAGATGCAAAATATATATGGAATTCCTACAATTCAATAGCAAACCCCCCCCCAAACAATCCAATTAAAAAATGGGTGAAGGACCCGAGTAGGTATATTTTTTTTCCCAAAGAAGACATACAAATGGCCAACAGACACATGAAAAGATGCTCAACATCACTCATCATCAGGAAAATGCAAGTCAGAACCATAATGAGATATCACCTCACACCTGTCAGAATGGCTGTTATCAAAAAGACAAAAGATAACCAGTGTTGGCGAGGATGTGGAGAAAAAGGAACTCCCGTGCACTGCTGGTGGGAATGCGAACTGGTGCAGCCACTGTGGAAAACAGTTTGGAGGTTTCTCAAAAAATTAAGAATAGAACTATTATATGATCCAGCAATCCCACTTCTGGAGATATATATATATAAATATGAAATAAAATCATTATCTCAAAGAGATATCTGCCCTCCCATCTTCATTGCAGTGTTATTTGCAATAACCAAGATGTGGTATGAACCTGAGTGTCCACTTACGGATGATTGAATGGATAAAGAAGGTGTGGTATGTTGTGTGGAATATTCAGCTGTGAAAAGGAAAGAGATCCTGCCTTTTGCAGCAACGTGGATGGCCTTTGAAGACATTACATTAAGTCAGTTAAGTCAGAGAAAGGCAAATACTGTATGGTCTCACTCATGTGTTGAATCTATAAAAGGTGAATTCATAGAAATAGAGGAAACTTGAAAGTTCTTAAAAGAGTAGATCTTGAATGTAGTCACCACACACAGAGAAAGGGTAATTGTGTTAGGGAACGGAGGTGTTAACTACCCATATTAATTGTAATGTTTTGCAATATATATGGGTATCACATCACATTGTATACCTTAAACTTACACATGTTATATGTCAATAGTATTTCAGCCGGACAAATAATTTGTATTTCAGTATAAATAAACCAAACAAGCTTCACTTAAAACTGCAGCATTGGGGCACCTGGGTGGCTCAGTCAGATAACCATCTTCGTTTCGCTCGGGTCGTGATCCCAGGGTCCTGGGCTCAAGCTACCTGCTTCTCCCTCTCCCTCTGCCTGCCTCGCCCCCGCTTGTGCTTTCTCTCTTTCTGTCAGGTGAATAGATAAAATCTGTAAAACAAGCAAAACTGCTGCATTACTAACCTACCCTGCATATCTGAAATGTGTGGTGGTTGAGACTCATCCTTTACATTTGGAGCCCTGTTGCTGCATCCCTTCAATAAAGTAATCACTACGTGCCTGCTATGCTCCAGGCAGGGTCCTAGACACTGGGCATATGGGACCGTGTAGACCAGGTCTCTGCTTTCATCAGACTTCATGCTGATTTTCTCACAAATGTCTTAAGTTCAAGAAAAGAAGTATAGGAAGAATGATTTTCTCTATTCACTAAGAATTTCACTTAGAATTTTTTTTTTTTTTTAAGTGAGGGAAAAGATAAATCTGGTTTGTTCAGCCTTGGCTATGTAGAACTTAATATGTGTTGTGATTACATAAATGTTATGTACCTGGTTGTTGAACTGTTTAAAATACTTGATGTAGAGGGGCGCCTGGGTGGCGCAGTCGTTAAGCGTCTGCTTCGGCTCAGGGCGTGATCCCGGCGTTATGGGATCGAGCCCCGCATTGGGATCCTCCGCTGTGAGCCTGCTTCTTCCTCTCCCACTCCCCCTGCTTGTGTTCCCTCTCTCGCTGGCTGTCTCTCTCTCTCTGTGTCAAATAAATAAATAAAATCTTAAAAAAAAATACTTGATGTAGAGAATTTGCATATGCATGTATGTTTACATATAGGAATGCCTATAGATGCAGTTACATGTTTTAAAATAACATGTGGAACACCTGGGTGGCTCAGTCCGTTGAGCGTCCACCTCTTGATTTCGGCTCAGGTCATGATCTCGGGGTCATGAGATCAAGCCCTATGTAGTGCTCTGTGCTCAGCGGGGAGTCTGCTTGAAATTCTCTTTCTCCCTTTCCCTCTTCCCCTCCTCCTGCCCAAGTCCATGTGCATGTGCGGGCTCTCTCTCCCAAATAAATAAATAAATCTTTAAAATACATGTGTGTTAAGGGGCGCCTGGGTGGCACAGCGGTTAAGCGTCTGCCTTCGGCTCAGGGCGTGATCCCAGCGTTATGGGATCGAGCCCCCGCCTGGGTGGCACAGCGGTTAAGCGTCTGCCTTCGGCTCAGGGCGTGATCCTTGTGTTCCCTCTCTCGCTGGCTGTCTCTATCTCTGTCAAATAAATAAATAAAATCTTTAAAAAAAATAAAAAAAAATACATGTGTGTTAAGATGATTTAGAATAATGCAGGGGCCCACTGGAAGGGCTGCACACAGTACTTTAGAGGTGTGTGGAATGCTTCGCTGGTGGAGGACAGAGCAGCTTGATGGACTGAGGTTGTCTGGCCACCTCTGGTTATGTGAGTCTGTGGACCTGCTCTGCATTAGCAGCAAATCTTTTTTGTTAAAGAACCTCTTGACTTCCTATTCATTATGGCTCAATATTAGCACAGCCCCCAGCAGTCTGTGGAGCGGGTGTGTTCTGGTTTATGTAGAGGCAGAGACGGCTACTTGGAGTCCTTTGTTGTTGTTTTTGTTCCAGTGTTAGGCATTTCTTCCTTCTAGGAGCCAGAAATGCTTTTCCAGGCATGTGATAATCCTCTTGAGGCCATTTTTGCAGTAAGGCAAGAGTCCTTGTCTCTTCTACATTTATTTTTAAATAGGTGGAAACCTGCCTGAAGCATCCAGCAGTTAAATGATTTATCAAAGGTCACTCCTAGAATTCATGATGGTTAGGAACTCGACTCTTGGCATCTCTTCATCCTCCAGAGTTCAACCTATCTGATCTCTTATGTCTGATAAACGTTCAGCTCAAACAGGTTCTCAAAGAACAAGGGATTATTCTCTAACCTTTGGCAAATGACATTTTATTTAATTTTGAAAACCAGTACTTTGGCCGTGACTGTTGTGTATCATTGTGGTGGACAGTTGGGGTACACATGTGAAGGAATGAACAAAGGCATCCCACGTCCAGTTTGCACGAAGAACTTAGCAGTGGGTGCCAGGGTGCCACCAAGCAGGGATCGAGGCTGAAACTTGGAGGGCGTGCCTGTCAGAAACCTTACCCCTGCCCGGAACTAGACAGCCTGGGCCATCTGACTTTCTTCCGTGCCTGTCTGCTAAAGGAACTTTGCAAAGCCCTGCACTCCCTTTCATGTTTGTAAATTTGTATCTATGTTTTGTCACACATTCAACATCTGCACAAGATAGAACTTCTTCTTTTTTTTTTTTTTAAAGATTTATTTATTTATCTTTTGACAGAGATAGAGACAGCCAGCGAGAGAGGGAACACAAGCAGGGGGAGTGGGAGAGGAAGAAGCAGGCTCCCAGCAGAGGAGCCTGATGTGGGGCTCGATCCATAACGTCGGGATCACGCCCTGAGCCGAAGCAGACGCTTAATGACTGAGCCACCCAGGCGCCCCCAAGATAGAACTTCTGATGGATTTTAAATATTAACATTTTAAAATAAAATTTACATNCAGACGCTTAATGACTGTGCCACCCAGGCGCCCCCAAGATAGAACTTCTGATGGATTTTAAATATTAACATTTTAAAATAAAATTTACATCACTCTTTTAAGTGAATCCAGTAGAATCTAAATCACAGGGATCCAACATCCACTATCATTTGTGTAAAAATGAATTAAAGGTCTCTTTTTAACTGTTGGAGATTTTACATCATTCTCTTTTCTCCTTGAACTTGTGTATCCAATTAGCCCTCCAAATTTTCTTCCTAGCATAATATATTTTTGCACTTGGAAGTTTTTCTTTGATCATCCTAGCCTAATCCCTTATACTAAAACTATGCAAATAATTTGAAATGTAATTAAAAATATTTCCTATAATCATGAGGCTGTAATTATTAAGAAAATTTCTTGCAGAGTGAGCTACCATTATAATTATTAGTTGTACACATTTTATCAAAGCAACATAAGTATTATGCATTTTGATAACTAATTATTAAGCCTTAAAAATGCTGTTAGAAAATGTGTCATTTAACAAAATGTGTGGGACTCTCCCCTCAATTAGATGACTATTCACTGGGACATTGATAGAGGGGCTTTCTCATGTAGATCAGTTGATGGGAGTGGAAGGTGGGTCCTTGTGCAGTGTCCTTCAATTCTTCCCAATGGTTTTAGGTAATAAGCAGAAAGTCACATGGTGATCTGTCATCAGAAATTGCTGTTAATACTCTGTGCACTGACAACTAGAGATTTAGCCCTCCTTCAGTTTTGTTGAAAGTTAAGAATTGGAAACTACCCGACTTCCAAAAAGGCTTTGTTATCCAGTCATTAGAATCATTCACTTTCTCAGTTTCTGGGAAGTTTACCAAAAAGGCTTTACCTCCACTCATCAGACCACTATCAATCAATCATACCTGTTGCTGTTTTTCTTTAAGGCACCTTTTAAAATTCTATGTACTCTGGAAAAGCTGAGAATGCATTTTTATATTATTGGCTTTAAACGTATTTTTGTATTGTGTGTGTGTGTGTGTGTGTTGAAAACCATGGGGTTGTGAAATTATTATCTTTCTAGTTAAAAAAAGAACAACCCCCTGGTTTAAAAACATTGGACTCATTCTTCAGTTGAGACAAATACATTAATATCTGTTCCTCTGGTATCTATGTCATTTCTGTTTTCCAGTCCTAAGATGGTAGATGGGGGAAGCCAGGTACGGTGCCTTTGCCAACTCGAAAAAAGGGAATGATCTTCAACATGTCTTCTTGTTCCCTCTGCTTGCCTTGTTGCCAACATACTTTAAAATATCTCAGTTCAGGACAAAATACCCAGGTTCTATCTCCAGCTTTGACTTTGCACACAGAATGTGTGTACAGAAGGCAGGAAGTCCAATAANATTATTGGCTTTAAACGTATTTTTGTATTGTGTGTGTGTGTGTGTGTGTTGAAAACCATGGGGTTGTGAAATTGTTATCTTTCTAGTTAAAAAAAGAACAACCCCCTGGTTTAAAAACATTGGACTCATTCTTCAGTTGAGACAAATACATTAATATCTGTTCCTCTGGTATCTATGTCATTTCTGTTTTCCAGTCCTAAGATGGTAGATGGGGGGAGCTGGGTACGGTGCCTTTGCCAACTCGAAAAAAGGGAATGATCTTCAACATGTCTTCTTGTTCCCTCTGCTTGCCTTGTTGCCAACATACTTTAAAATATCTCAGTTCAGGACAAAATACCCAGGTTCTATCTCCAGCTTTGACTTTGCACACAGAATGTGTGTACAGAAGGCAGGAAGTCCAATAACATGCCTTGAGCGAAGAGGCTTAGGTTTCAAACAAATATTCACATTTTCTTTTTGTTTGGCACCTTGAGTACAATTAGGATGGGTAACAGGTACGTCTTTCTGCTATAAAATGGGAGAAGAGTGTGGATAAGGAGGTGGGAGAGGAGCAGTGTTGTGGGTGGGTACTGCAGTCACCTTCTCAGCAGATCTGTTCTAGAAAAGCACGCACATGGAAATTGGAGATCTGGAGCCTTTGAACCTGTCCATGCTTAGTATACTTGGGAAGTTTCCGTCTTTGGACAACTTCATTTGAGACTTCTGCTTTTGGGCAGTGATTCTTAAANGAGCTGGGTACGGTGCCTTTGCCAACTCGAAAAAAGGGAATGATCTTCAACATGTCTTCTTGTTCCCTCTGCTTGCCTTGTTGCCAACATACTTTAAAATATCTCAGTTCAGGACAAAATACCCAGGTTCTATCTCCAGCTTTGACTTTGCACACAGAATGTGTGTACAGAAGGCAGGAAGTCCAATAATATGCCTTGAGTGAAGAGGCTTAGGTTTCAAACAAATATTCACATTTTCTTTTTGTTTGGCACCTTGAGTACAATTAGGATGGGTAACAGGTACGTCTTTCTGCTATAAAATGGGAGAAGAGTGTGGATAAGGAGGTGGGAGAGGAGCAGTGTTGTGGGTGGGTACTGCAGTCACCTTCTCAGCAGATCTGTTCTAGAAAAGCATGCACATGGAAATTGGAGATCTGGAGCCTTTGAACCTGTCCATGCTTAGTATACTTGGGAAGTTTCCGTCTTTGGACAACTTCATTTGAGACTTCTGCTTTTGGGCAGTGATTCTTAAATACCTCTCTTTGTTCTAGTAGGCCAGAAACTTATAAAAAATTCATGTCTTTTCTGTAAATTCTTCTGAGCCTGTGGTGTACAATTCTGGGGGTTTTTTACACCTGACAGTTACTAGTTAGTAAGTTATGCCACTAAAATTTGGTATCTATCTATAAGGGCAATTGGGAATGACTGGTCAGTATTCCATTAAGAAATCTTAAGGAAGAGCTGGACTGTCAGTCACCGTGGCTTCAATGTGGACTTGAGCTGGTGGTGGCTTTCGGTCATTGGTATTCTTGATTTAAAAAAATATATATATATATATAAATTGTAAGTTACCTTTAGTTTGGCTTCGTGGCGTCATTATACTTTGCTATGTGTGTTTTATCTTTTCATGTATAGTGATGAGTGAAATGGGCCTGTTTATCATAAGCAGAGTTGGCCTGATTTTGTTTCTTTCCAACATAATTCTGATTTTTTTTCCCATAGAAAGCGGAACCAGTGGGTCTCATGCGGTTTTGGGTTCTCATGTTAGTTAAAGAAGAAGAAAGGTTGGAAAGCCACTGTTTAGAGGATGCAGAAGAGATTTTGTTTAAAAATATGTTCTCTTTCTCATTACTAATTTTGTATATTTATATTTTTCCTCCTTTTGTTAGACCTACTAAAGGTTTCCCTTTCTTTTATTCCTCTGTGTATCTTCAAGTCTTGTGTTTATTTTTCATTTTCAAACTATTAATTTCTGCTTATGTCTTACTTCCTTATCCTCTTATATTTTTTAAAAAATTGTTTATCTTTATGCTTTTTGTATAAAAATGAGATTATTTAAGGCTATGCATTTTCCTTTGAGTATAAATTTGGCAGTATCAAGTACATTTTGATACGTTGTAATTTTATTTTTGCATAGGTATTTTTTTTAAATCATTTTTTTTTATTATGTTATGTTAGTCACCATACAGTACATCCCTAGTTTTTGATGTAAAGTTCCATGGTTCATTACTTGTGTATAACACCCAGGGCACCATGCAATACGTGCTGTCCTTAATACCCATCACCAGCCTATCCCATTCCCCCACCCCCCTCCCCTCTGAGGCCCTCAGTTTGTTTCCCAGAGTCCATAGTCTTTCGTGGTTCATTCCCCCTTCTGTTTACCCCCCCTTCATTCTTCCCTTCTTTCTCCTACCGATCTTCCTACTTCTTATGTTCCATAAATGAGTGAAACCATATGATAATTGTCTTTCTCTGCTTGACTTATTTCCCTTAGCATTATCTCCTCCAGTCCTGTCCATGTTGCTACAAATGTTGGGTAATCGTTCTTTCTGATTCCTGATTAATATTCCATTGTATATGTGGACCACCTCATCTTAATCCAGTCATCTGTTGAAAGGCATCTTCGGCTCCTTCCACAATTTAGCTATTGTGGACAATGCTGCTATGAACATTGGGGTGCAAATGGCCCTTCTCTTCACTATGTCTGTATCTTTGTTGCATAGGTATTCTAAATGTTTTTAATTAGTTTTATTTTCTTCATTGTCTCAATAGACATTGAAGAGAATGTTTGTTTTGAAAATTTCCTTGAGTTCTTGAGATTTTAATTCCAATTATTGATTTCTACACTCTCTTTTTTCAAGGTCTTTTTCTTTTTTTTTTTAAATTTTTTTTAAAGATTTTATTTATCTGAGGGAGAGAGAGAGAGAGAGAGAGAGAAAGAGCAAGAGACGGGGGAGAGTCAGAGAGTGAAGCAGACTCCCCGCTGAGCAGGGATCCCGATGGGGGACTCGATCCCAGGACCCCAGGATCATGACCTGAGCTGAAGGCAAACGCTTAACTGACTGAGCCACCCAGGCACACCTTGTGGTCTTTTTCTTTCCATGTTTCCATCTGTAGATAGCCTATATTCAGGTTAAACTCAATACTTCCTCTGTTCTTCACTGCTTCCCACCAGCGTGTTTGGTCACTGGTCTCTTAGCTTTGAAATGAATGGAGGTATCATTCTCTGGGATGCTGGATGCTTTTGTAGTAAAAGACAGCTGGATTGCCTGTAGGGCTTATGATGCTTTTGTCAAAGTTTAATCTCTATTTTCTTCCAAATTGTAGAGATGAGGAGAAATCTTAGACCATTTTATTTTAAATCCAACTTGCATTTAATTTTTATTTGTCCTTCTTTGTGGTGTATTGTTCTGAGATGTGCAGGTTTGGGTTGCTTTCCCTGTCATTTTCTGGATTCATAGCATGAACAACTTGAAATTTCCATCGTATAAATATTGCCCCCCCCCATACTACTTTTTATTTTCCCCATTTTTAAAATCTTATTGTTCTTTTAGATGAGGCATTTGTGAGTGGAGAAGTGAGACATGTGAATTTGACAGTTTTGATTCTTAAGAAATAGCTGAGTGCTAAAACAGAGAGGCTCTTTGAGCACAGGCCCAAAGCCAAAGGAAGGCTGGAAAGTGTTTGAAATGTTTTAGAAACTTATACTCCTAGGAGAGACCCCTTTGTGCACATATCTTCAGAAGGGTTTTTGAGTTTCCCAGCCTGCAGGAGATCAGCAAACAGCAAATTAGAAGTGGGATAGGAGCTGTGAGGAGCAGACCCAGATAGCAGGGACAAATGACAACCTGCTGATTTTAAAAGAGGCAGAATAATTTAAACAAATTCAAGCACTTTGATGGCTCCTTGGTTCAGGAGAAAAGCTGCCTCCACACCCCCTTCAGAGGGCCCAACCTGAGGCATGGCCTGAGTTCTGTGACACTTGAGTCGTCTGGGGTCACAAGGATGACTTGGAGTCCCAGAGACAGATCACAGTGCGCTCAACCCAAGAGCCTGCAAAATGTGCTGTTCCTCTGAGGAAAATGTTTCTCGAATATAATTCCATTTTAGAAAACAGTTGAGAACTTCATAAAAGGTGGCTTAGGCTTCTGAGAAAATTCCTTTGTGGAGAACGCCTGATACCCACACCTAGCCACAGTGTTGGGTAATATGATATTAGTGAATAGTTTTCATGTTTTATGTGTATTTTATGTGCAGTTGCAAGTTTCCTGAGGTCAGGAACTACATTTTGTGCTTCTCTGTATGACCCAGGGTAGGTAGGTGGTCACTAAATATCTGTGCGTGATAGTCTTGGTAGTTAGGGCATAATTCTCAGAAGAAATACCTGTATGCCTGTAATTAAATTTATATTAAATTATTTGGCAAGAAATCATGACTTCAGGCACTTGTTAAAAACGATAATCATGCAAGCATTAGAGTTGGTGAACAGGGAGTTGGTGTTTGTTTAATATAAATTCTAAAAAGACTTTTGATATGATTAATTTTCATTATTAAAAGAAAGCATACTGGATATTAGTTGTATTATGTTTCATCCGGAAGTGAATCAAAATGCCTTTTAGAATAAGAAGAAGACTAATACCTTCCATTTATATTGTACCTTTCTTCCAAAGAGTTCAAAGCACTTTCCAGGACTCATCTGATTAATCTCTTCGGCTCACCTGCAGAGTGGCTAGTGGGGCATGGTGTGTGTGAGCGCGTGTGCGTGCATGCAGGCACAGTTTTTACATGGATTTCTTCCCTTCTTCTTTTTCTCCCTCCCTCCCTCCCGTCTACCTCCCTTCCTTCCTTCACTTTTCATTTCATCTAATATAAGCTGTTTTCTGGATCTAATCTTGGCTAGAGCTTGGCATTTTGTTAAGCGTCATGTTTCAAACAATCGCATACCGTTTTTAGACTATCAAGCTGCATTGATTCATAAAGACAGAGTTTTACTGGAAGAAAAATACAGCATGTGCTACCCATACACATCAGACCATTAATCAAAAATTGATATCAGAAATGCTGTTAGAACATAAATTTCAGTGGTGGCGTCCCGTTTTGACTCTTATAATAGATTCTGATTTCTTAGTAATTGCTTTTATTTTCATGCCCACCCTTGGGTGAGTGAGCGAGTCGCCTAGGTGACAAAAGCAAGCAGTTCGCAGGAAAAGCGAGGACAGCGAGAAGGTGAGGTTATTCCCAGTGTAATGCTTTCTCTGTACAAGAGCCACCATATTAACGTTCTCTCCTCTTGTCTCTTTGCCAGACTTGCTCACTGGGGCAGCTGTTTATGCTGCACGTGTCGTTTTCTTTAATTGATATTCATCCTCGGCAGCCATCGGTGCCTTTGTGGATTGCTCTCAGAGCAGCTGAGTTTTGGCAATAAAGTGGCTCACAAGCAAAATTACACCATTTTGATCTGGGTTGTGGCAGAATCTTGAATGGATTTCCTGATTGATGAAGGTAGAAGGGCCTCACAAAGCCACGAGGACACTGTTGGCGCCCCCATCTCCCAAAGCACTGATTCTGGTTTCCCCTTGGTCATGTTTTCCTCGGGTGGTGCAAGGTAGTTTTTTTCTTCCCAAAAGCATAAGAGGATTTTACATCCACCCTTTTTTCCTGTGATCTTGAACCAGTGATGAGGGTGTGGCCAAGCAGTGACGCTTTCCTTGACTTTCCTGCCGTCCCGTTTCAGGTCCTTGTCCATGTCAAGGGGCAGTTCCTTGTCTGGGGGAGGCCTTACTGTGACTCTTTATAAACATCTTGAGCTGGAAGCTTTGTGGAAAGCAAAGACCTTTCAAGGCATTATTCATACTCCCCTCTGTTTTTTACCGGACGAGGTGAGGCAGCGTTCACATAGGACCTGTGCAGCCGTTGAGTACTGGATTACAAACTGCAGCCAGGCTTCTCGTGGATGAGGCAAAGGAAGCCCTCAAATGACAGAGGCTGTTCAGGAACCCCCTTCTCCCCCTGCCCCCCCTTTTTTATGTCTCATGGCGCAGAAATGAAGGACCATGGTGACATTGAATTGTAATTCTGTAACTTTATTTGAGCAAAGTCAACCGTTGACTTTAAATTATTAGGAAAATAGCAGCTGAGGCACTGCTCACAGAAATTTTGCAGTGTTACATGTTTTCTGTCCTTTCCAGGGTATACAGATTTAGAAATATGAGGTTACTGGTACAATTTACTGATATTATTTTGTTTCCACAAAAAAGGAAGCGCTTGCATGGCCTGTCTCTAAAGCGGAATTTGACCAGACGTCTTTCATGATGTGTACCAAAGTAAAAGGTTACTTATTAGTGTTATCAGCAGGAGTAAGAGGTTGCTGGGATTCCAACCCAGGACCCATTTTATTTGTCTTACTTGGACTAACTTGTAAATGAGAGTAGTTGGAGAATAGGATGAGGAGGGGGGATTATCCTTATTTATGTTTCTGTGTCTCGTTACCTGGATGGAGTCGGCAGACATCATAGGTTTGTTCCTACCCCGAGGCTTTGGGATTAGATAGTTCTACCCCTGAAGCCGAGAGCTGTGTGGCAAGGCAGGTCCCGCCACAGCTCGGTGAGATTGTCTACTCCGCAGCACTCATGTGTCAATAAAAGTGAGAAGTGAGTTTGGGTTCCATCTTGGTGTCTTCCCCAAGCCAGCTATGGCAGCAAACACGGGGACAGGTTCTGTTGGAGGGTGTGCTGTCAAGAGGTAGTGGAGTGTGGTGGTTAGAGTCATGGGCTCTGAAGTCAGGTTAGGTTACTTACAGTCCAATCCGAGGTGTGTTATTTACTAGTTGTGTAATTTGGGCAGGTGACTTAACATTTTAGATGTGATACTAGAGATCTCTTTTAGTGCCTATCTTTTTCTTCTTTGGAATTACTATGTGGGGCTCAGCGGGCCCCATCTTCCGTCAGGACCACATTGGCTAAAGAGCACACAAGGCATGTATGTTTTAGAATAAAGGACTTGGGTGTGCGGGTGCACACGCATGAGTGTGCGTGTGAGCCTTAATTGGAATAAGAAAATCGTGAGACCATTTTTAGAAAGATCACGGCAAGCCTTTTCTGTTTGCATTCTTGTTTCAAAAAAAGAAAAGCAATCTACTGCAAAGACATTAATGTCAGTTTGAATTTGAGAATTTAAGCATCGGAGAGCTATGTATTCCAAATTGGGTCTCCCAGAGGAAATACAAATCTGCCATGTGTTTATATGAGTCAAATGTGGTGAGTTGGATTTTAGATACCTAGAAATCTTTCCCTAGATTCAGAATTTCAAAATTATACGCCTGGACTGGATCATATTAGCTCCCAGTAGAATTGCTCTGATTGAACTAACTTTTGGCAAAATCCCATTAACCTATATTGAAGGACATTGTAAGAAATGCCCTAGAAAGCGGTTGCCATGTTTAATCTGAGGAGCTGTTGTGGCCTAGTTCGTGTGTCTGTGTGAGAACCCATGGGGGCATTTCTCTTGGGATCAGAGAGGGCAGGTACTGGGTCAAGAAGAGGTTTTGTTTTTAGCTTGCAGGTATTGTAAATCAGGTAGCCTTTTTGTATTGGCAGATATATGAGGGTTAGAGGTTTGTTCCACCCTTAAAGAATGTACGTGTAGGTCTTCCTGGAAGGCAGTCTGTGGCCTATTCTTCATTCCTTAATTTAGCCTACTGCCCTTTTGTCTCAGTTTTTATTATTATTATTACTATTATTATTTGGTTTTCATTTTTCTTGTATGCAGGCTCTTGTTAAGAAGTGATAGAGTAGAAGTGATAAAGAAAGAATATATGCTGTCACTTTAGTTTCTGTGAACTGTTTACCTCTTGGCTTTGACAACAGTTGATAATTCATGCCTGAATCAATGATTTCAATAGAAGATACTGAATAATGATTTTCTAATTTTATCATTCCTCCCTCTTTCATTAGCCACTTCTGTGAAGTGGTGATTCACTCACAACCAGGCCCACTTAGATCCTCTGAAAAATCACGATAAGTGCTTTTTTTCTCTTTTATTATATTTTTATGATAAGGAATTAGTTTCATAGCTACTTAAAGTGGTGACAAATAAGAGGTTTTTTTTTTCTCCTTTCTGGCTTTTTCTTTTTCTTTGTTTTTGGTTATTACTAACCAATCATAGAATTTCCTGGATTCAGTATGTTTTAGTTAACTATAATTATTATTATTTTTGATGTGCAAACTCTCACAATTTTTTTTGTGACTTTTTTTTTTTTTTTTAACCTGTGGCCCTACACAACCTTATAAATCGTTTAAAGTTTACTTGCTGTCTGCTGGGATGAAATCTCCTATTGAACCTTTTCTGCCTGAGATTTTAAATCAGCCATTTCTTAAGGGAGTTCTTGTTTCTGTTAGTGACAAATAGCATTAGAGACCAACCTGTGAACCCTGGGGTGCTCACTGCTGCTGGGCTGCTATGGCTTGTAAGCCATTTCATACACATAGTCTTTGTATTTGATTTCATAATTATGTGCTTTTCCTTAAGTGAAAATCATGATTCCTAAGACCATTAACTAATTATTTATTTGATTTTTTCTGTGTACTACTTATTTGATTTTTTGAAAGCTTTCAAGATGGCATTACTAATAAAATTAATGAATGAAGCTTAAAATACATTTGGGAGGTCTTTGTTCTCAGAATGTTAAGGAGAGTTTGTAGTTGGAGTGCTGCATTATAAATTTACCTGAAATAATGATTGTTTATGTGGTTATGTTTTCATTTTGATGAGTACTTGGATTCATGTATTTCAGCTTATTTTCAATTTTAGGATTAAAAGATTTAAATTATTATGTTACACATAAAGAATAATGTATATTGCATACATATGTACTTATTATATGTATGTGTATATAGTATGAGATTTGTGCAGTTCTACAATCTAAATCAATATAGAAAGGTATACGCAGATAAATCTTAGTTTTATTCTTGTCCTTGTAGGCAACCATTTTTGTGAGTTATTTGTTTATCCTTTCAAAAGTTTTTCTTTTGGAAAACTTTGAATATATGAATATGCTTTTGGAAAGCAAATACGAATATATATTTTTGTTCTCCGCTCTTACTACAAAAAATAAGACAAGAAAACACATACATTGTTCTACATCTTTTTATTCATTTATCAATAGATCCTAGTTTTCCTTAGAGATTTTTCTCATTAGTTTTTTTTTCATAATGGTACAATACGTTATTGTGTAGATAGATATACTGTATCCACTATTGATTGTCCCAAGATTTCTCTATTTTCTTTAAAGTTGAAAGTATAAATGATATTGTAGGGAATAACTGAATAGTGTGTGTGTGTGTGTGTGTGTGTGTGTGTGTGAAGTCATTTCATAATTTTCCATGTGAATTCATAGGATAGACTTCTAGAAGTGAAATTGCTGAGTCAAGGATGAATTAATCTGTAATTTAGGAAGGTATTGCCAGATCTTTTACATAGGGGTTGTACCATTTTGCTTTTTCAACATCCTCTCAACAGAGTATGTTGTCCTAGTAAAATTTTACCAGTCTGATAGATCAGAAATGGATTATGGTAGTTTTGATTTGTGTTACTCTTATGAGATGAGTTAAGAGAATGTTTTATTCAAGGGCCAATTATTTGTATTTTCTTTTCTGTGAGTTATTTGTTTCTATAATTTAAAAAAAAATTTTTTCTGTTGGCTTTTTGGTTATTCCTCTTGCCTGAATATCTAGAATTCTTCATATGTTAACCTGTTGCTGATAAATATACATTCCAGATATTTTTCCACTTGATTTTTAAATTTTGTGTTTTTATTGTGTGATGTGTGCTTATACACAAATTATATAGAAGTTTGCATTTGGGTTTATTGGGGTGTGTGGGTATGTGTATAATATAGTCACACAGTAGTTTTTATATTCAAATGTATTAATCTTTTATTTTGTGGCTTCTGGATTTTGAATCATAACATTCTGTACTTTGAGACTATAAAGGAGTATACTTTATTTTTTCATAGTGTCTCTATAGTTTTATTTTTACACTTAAATCTTCGACCCACTTATAGTTTATCCTTTGTAGAATATGTAAAGTTATGAAGTCAACTTTGTCTTTTTATAAATGGCTATGGTAAGAGTGAAGGCCAGATTGCCCCAAGGTGTACCACTTTGGCATACTGATCATTTTGTATTGAAGCACCTTGAGAAACAGCCAGTACAAGGATGTTCGGACCCTACCCTGTCCCCCTGAAAGCGGGAAATACATCTCCCATATGAAAGGTACCCTCTTTGTACTAGGAAGTAAAAAGACATCCTTCTCACCAGAGTTATGGACTATAAAGCCAAGAAAGCTATAGAAACAAACCTTGTTGCTTTTTACTAATCTACTCCAGCCCAAATTTTGCTTAGAATTCCTTACAAGAGCTTCCAACCTTTGTTCTCTTTATCCTGTCAATTCCTCATGAATTTATTGTCCTTTTATCTAAAAGTATAAGATTGCCTGCCTTGGTCCATTTCTGTAGGTCTCTAGTTCATTGTTGGGCCTCTGTGCTCATGTAGTAAAACTTTGTTTTTTCTCCTGGTAATCTGTTTTTCATCAACTTAATTTTCAAACCAGTTGGAAGACCTTGAAGGGTAGAAGGAAAATATTTCCTCCCCTGCACTGTGCAGTTGTCATACTACATACACTTACAAATTGCCATTTACCTGACTGTTTTGCTCGGTCATCATTTGCATCATCGTTAATCTCCCAAATGCATTGTTCTTGAACTTTTAGACTTTCTCTTTTGTTTGTCTATTCACTCATCTATGTCACTGTTTATATTATTTGGTTCTGTGTTATTTAATGTCAAGGTTGTGACCCCTACAGTCCTTTGGATTTGTATTTGTCTGCTATGCCTTTGCTCCTAATGTCATTTTGAATCTTCCTGATTCATTTTGTGTTAGGTGTCTCTGTATCTGACACATAAAAAAGTTTTGCTTTGTTAATCAATGTGAGAATCATTGAATTAAGCCCTTTATATATACATTGGTACAACCAGTGTGATTGGTTTAGTTCTGTGATATTGATTTATGCATTGCTTATGTATGCATGTGTGCACATTTTTAAAGTATCTTTCCTATGTATTCTGTTTGCGTAGCAGTATGTTTTTTTTATACTTGCAGTGTTTGGGGAGATCTGTATTTTGTGCTAGTAGTTACTTTTATGACAGTAGAGCCACAAAAGACTCTCAGTCCCTTTTCCTTTAGTTTAGACCATGTCTGTTGGTTTCCTGCAAAGAACAGCAATGAAATTAACTTTGAATGAAGTTAACAATGAAATTAATCTGGTTTCTTCTTCTTCTCTTCTGCCTGCGCCCTTGGTCACCTGTGTGGCATTTCTTAGTGTCTAACTTTGTATCCTTAAATGAGATTATCAGCTTAAAATACCATCCTTTCTGCTTCAGTTGGTACCTGTGAGGTGGCTTGTGAGTTGCACTATTGCCAAATTGTTGGTGCATTAATATTTCCATGCTATTCAGTAATTTCCCCCCCATGTTTATTTAAGCTTTAGTTGTACAGTGACGTATACTTTTGAGTCTCCATCAGTCCTTGCTGAGATTTCTCTCATCTCTTGGTTAGGTAAAATATATTCTTTGGTAGATTTCTCCAGAAGATCTGTCAGGAAAAATATTCCCTCAAAGCATACATACACCTGGCTCATTCATTCTTTCTTCATAGGTACTGCTCCACTATTTTCTGGCATTGAATGTTGATGTAAAAGTCAGTTGGCAACCTGATTTGCTTTCCTGTATAGGTGACTTGGTCTTTTTGACCGGCTGTCCAAGAGATTCTTCAGTCTTTAAAAATCTGTTGGTTTTCCTAGCCTATGTCTTGGTGTTTCCAGGCATATTGTATACCTTCCAATTCACGGTTTAGAGCAGGGGTCAGTAGACTTTTTACATAAAGGATCAGAGAGTAAATCCTTTCAGCTTTGTAAGCCATGTGTTATCTGTCACAGCTCCCAACTCTGCTGTTGTAGTACGAAAGCAGCCGGAGATGGTACTTACACAGATGGCCATGACTGGATTTGGCCAGGGGGTTCTAGCTCTAGTTTGCCAATCCCTGGTTTAGAGAGCAGTGCTTTATTTCTAAGACATTTGCTTGTAGTAGATTTCAGATATTTGATCTCTTCCATTGTTTTGGTTTTCTTATTTGGATGGAGAAATACTATTTTGCTCTTTTGACAACTTTTTAAAATGTCTGTCACCTTTTGTCTTATCTGTCTACCAATTGATCTTGGTTTCATTTTCAGTGCTTTTTCATTCTTTATATCCTTTACTGTGCTTTCCAGGATCTTTGTTTTCTCGTGTGTTCTTTGTACTTTTCTTCATTTCCTAATTATTGTTTCTTTGTATCCTCCCTGAGTTCTGTACGTTTTCTTCTCCCTTCCTTCTATTGTGTAAATGTCTTTGAATTCTTGGAATGTTCTTTTGTACCTTTCTAGCTTTGTGGCTGTATTTTTCGGGTGAATATTCTTATGCCGAAAAAATTTTTTTTTCTTATAGTGGATATATGGCAATTTTACTTGCTTTTTTTGGTTCCCATTTGAATTATTTGTGTTTTCCTGAGTTATCTATTAGTCAGTTGCAGGGTCCCGCGAGGGTGGGGGACTTAGGGCAGCCCTCCTGGTTTCTTGGCATAGCATCTTTTCTGACGCTGCTACTGGAATGGGTAGTTTCTTTGCTACGTGGCACTGGTTCTTTGCACTTTTTTCACTTCCAGTGCCTTTTCTTTCTGCCTCCCCTAGTACTTCCTGCTCTACCCTGTTCATTCTCAGACCTGTCTAGAGCAGTTGCCACAAAGGGTGCACCCCCCTCCTTCTGGTGGTGAATATTTTTTTGCTGGGGTTTTCTGGATCTGCTACTAATAAAATCCCGTATCCTCCACTCTCCCCATTCTTCCCACTTATGTCCTCTCCCTCGCACATGGCTGTCACCTCTCGTGCCATCCTTTCTGCTGATGCAGGTTTACCCCTCCAGATGTTATTTGAAATTGGCATCCTCAAAGGTTTTGTTTATTCCTCTATTTGCTTTTCATGGTTTTTAAAAGTGGGTAGTCCCCATAATTCCTATCTGAACCTGCATAGATCTCATATATTCCTTTTGAACTAGATACACATGAGCTTATTTTTAAAATATGGAACACTAAAGTAAATGAAGCCAAGGTCTGAACCCCCCAAAAAAAAAAATTGGTTCCTAACCCTTTCTATGTATGTGGGAATGTTTCATGTGCATTGGGTGTGTAACGTACACCAGAAGTGGATACTGTGAACATGAAACAAGGTTTGTTTAATAATTACTTCCTTTTCTGACTTCTGGTTTACCAAGTTCACAAGAGAGGGCTTTAAATGAACTTGACTAAGATATTCTGAGAAACAATGATTTTTTTTTTTTTGACACGGTGGTATTTATTTCAGTGTAATGGAAACGTCATAGTGATCCCAAGAAGAAATTCTTCCGGTTACTTAGGAGAGCTATTTTGGGTCATTTATGGTTTACCAAGAATCACCATCAGTGCCAATTTAAATACTAAGAGAAGTGCAGTTGTATATGCCTCATAAACTTTCTGAGTGGCTAGAGGAGCTCCATTTTTTTCCTGTTCCTCATTATTTTATGAAATGTGTTTTCATGTCTCCCGAGTCTAGCAGCATCTTGCATTTGCTGCTATAAATGCCTCCCATCAGAAGGCCAAATAAGGAAGTTACAATTATAGAAATGTTTTCCCTAAAGACATTAGCCACATGAGATGCTAAATGACTTGCGCTATTTCAGTCTTTCTCACTTGTAGGTTTTTTTTTTTTCTACGTGAGCTTGGAAGGCAGCCTGCAGAATATATGCTGACAAGTCTATTTTCTGTGTAATGTGGAAGAAACATTGAGATGGAGGTTGTGACTGACCCAAACCTGTCTGCGAATACACAGGAATTAGAAGGTGACACTGCCATCAGCGTGCTGCCCAGCACTCCATTCACACTCCCACATTATTTGTCATTTCGAACAAATTGCAGAATTTTTTGGTGGAACACAGTAAGCTATAACCTGCTCACAACATTTTACTATTTATCTCTCTCCAAAGAGTGGCATAGTCAAGTCTCTTCAGAACTGAACTCCTGTCAGTCAAAATAGAAATCTGAACTAGGATGTTTATTTCCACATCTCTTGTGTCTCTTCTCATGTAAAGCTCAGCTCAGCCCCACATCATTTGTTGAGCATATACTGTATACCAGGTTCTGTTAGGTGCTGGGGTTACAGACCTGAATGTGATGCTGTCCTCGTTCTCAAAGAACTCCACTCAGGGAGGGAGACAGTGGGTAATTACAGGGCTGCCAGGAATAGAGCTTGTGTAACGTGGGGAACTTGAGCAGGGAAGGAGCCTGTTGGGTAGGGTGTGCATGTGTTGGCAGATGGGGCCACAGAGTTTTCAGATCCCTTTGGGCTCCCCTGTCCTTTCTCTACCTCATGCTGGGAAAGCTTCTGCCGTAGAACTTGGCCAACTTGAAGCCAACAGTCTTGTATTTTGATACTTCAAACTGGAAGACACCTGATGGGTCTTTCAACTCTGTGTGCAAGTGAGCGATCATAGAGTTGGGGCCTGTTCCTTCATTTCTATTGTGGTGCTAGACCCAGGTTGTACGAAAACCAAAACTTCAGGTGTATGTGGGGTATTTGTGTCTTCTCTAGCTTTGTATTTATTTCCTTTATGATCTACATTAGCAAAGACCTATAAAATTGGAAGAGTTTAAAACTCAAACACAAGTGAACTTTGCCATATATTAATACTGAAGTAAGTTGGATTGCATTTAGAATTAAAAAAAAAATCTGTTTGCCCTTCCTGGACCATGGTCCAGTGTTCCACAATATATCGATTAAAAACTTGCTTTTCTGAAAGGTAGAAATTATTCTTTTCTTTCTCCTCTTAATTATTTAAACTTACTTCTAGTTTTTATGCTGTTCAGTCTCATACTTATTCTCATTAAAAACTGTGTTTCTAGTTCCCCTTTGTGTTCCACGGCACCTTGCTCCTGGAGGTACTCAGTGAATGTTTGTTGAACCACATTATGTGAACTCAGTCAGTTTTAGCAGCAATTTTTCTGGTAATTACTTCACCCATCTGTCATCATTTTACTGTTGCTGATGTAATGAGAGGTTTTAGGTCCTATTATTAATAATTCTATTTAATTTACCTCTCAATTTTGACATTTGCATTCCATTTTATAACCTTATTTCTAACAATTAATATGAGTTTTTATTTTGAATTGTTTTGTTTCGTTGGTGTGGAAGCGTAGTTGACACAATGTTCCATTGGTTTCAGGTGTACAGCATAGTGATGGGACAAGTCTATACCTTTATGCTGTGCTCCCCGCAAGTGTAGCTACTATCTTTTGCCATAACTATTGCAAGACCACTGACTATACTCCCTGTGCTGTACGTGTCGTTCTCGTGACTTATTTATTCCATAATTGGAAGCCTGTCCTTTCCACTTCCCTTCACCCATTTTATCCAACCCCCCACCCCTTGCATTTTGACATGGTTTCAGGGCTAACTGCCACTGACCGTAACCCCCATGCCCACCTCCACTCTTGGGTTCTTTGTTCATGTCTTACTTATCTCAGAGTAATGGTTTTCAGAGTGAGTTTGCAGACCATCTTTTGGTGCTGGTAATACTTTTGCAGGTGGAAAGTCACGTGAGTGCAGAATTCTTTTGCTTTTGATTTATTCCCCTTCAAAAAACTGTGAATGTCACTTATGTTTCAGCTTCAGTATTGCCAAAGGAAATTCTTAAAACATCCTAATACTTTTCCATTTGCAACTATTCTTCTTTTATCTTGTTACTTACAGGATTTTTAAATTTTTTTTTAATTTAATTTTTTTTTTAAAGATTTTATTTATTTATTCGACAGAGATAGAGACAGCCAGCGAGAGAGAACACAAGCAGGGGGAGTGGGAGAGGAAGAAGCAGGCTCATAGCGGAGGAGCCTGACGTGGGGCTCGATCCCATAACGCCGGGATCACGCCCTGAGCCGAAGGCAGACGCTTAACCGCTGTGCCACCCAGGCGCCCCTAATTTAATTTTTTAACAGAATTCTTCCTCTTCCTCTTCTTCCTCCTCATCCTGTTCTTCTTCTTCCTCTTCTGTCTTCCGTCTTCCTACTCAGAGATCGTTCCCTCATCAGATGCTGGCCTCTTTTCAGCTTTGTTCCATTGACTCTTTGTAACTCTCATTTCTTCTCTTCTCTTCCTCTGGAGTACCCATTTCCCTTCATTTACATTTTCCGTTCTCCTTCCTCTGTATCGCTCATCTATTCCCACATGTTTTCATCCCTTCATTCTGTACACTTCGCAGTCTCTGACTGCATCTCCTATTCTCTGCTTCACTCATTTGGTTATTTGGAGCGCAGGCTTAGTTCTTTCCTCTTCTAATACAGGAGTTAATTCTGAGTTTGCACTCACCTCTCGGCCGTTTCATCTCAATTTCTTTCATTTCTCTCTCTCTCTCTGTTTTAAAGGTCTCATATTTTTGGATTTGCTTCTGTTTCTTATTGTAAACACATAGGGGAAAGGTACTTTATTTCTGATATCTTGAATACTCTGTTCCCCTTATTTTACACGGCAAACCATTTTGCCTGGGGAGTCCCTCTTGTTGGCTTTTGTGGGCTCTTGTTGCGTGGTGTTTAAATTGTTTGCTAGTGGTTGTTGCCTGTTGTTTGTTGTCAGTGAGGATGTTTGATGTCTGTTAAATTGTTGATATTGTTGCTTATGGATTACTTGTGCTTTTTGTTTGTTTTGGGGGTTTTTTGTTTTTATTTATTTTTTAGTCCCCAAGACTTCTTACCTTGCTCCTCGTTAGAATTCTTTGCCAGGTCGCAAGCTGAAGGACTAGTCTAAGGGGACTGTGCTTTGCCAAATTCTTGGTATCTGCTGGTCACGGGTCTAGCTTAGCTTGCTTTCCTGATGAGGGATGATCTGCTGCCATCATATTTTCTGGGATTATTTAAAGGAAGGTTTATTCATAATAAATGGAAACATTTGTGTTTTGTGTCTTGGCATAAACGCGGCATGAGAAGTATCGTCTTTATAGGACACTGTGGGTAGTTCTCTTCCTCCTGCCCCCACTGTGCACCCAGACACAGTGAGCCGTGGCCTGTTCTTCCTTCCTGGCTGTGAGTGGCAGTTGATGTAGGACGAGCAACCAGCAACGGCTGTGGTTGCACTGGGATGAAGAAATAGTCTAGGCCACTTCAGAAAGGCGCTTTCCCCCACCTGGAATTGGCTCCGGGGCTGTGGAAAGGCACGGGAAGGAACCTATCTGGCTGACTTTGCTGTTTTTCTTCAGACACTTTTACCTGCCCATGGTTTTATCCTAAGAAGTATCTCCTAGGGTCTGGCCCATTATCACCAGTATTACTAAATGCCAAAGCGTTTGTCAGTTTACATTGATTTCTGGGTTTTTATCAGCCTTTCGATGTGGACATAACTGAGAGTGGACTGGCTGCCACTGGTTTTGGCAATTGCTGTCATAAACCAGAAGAACTTACTAGAGCTTTTCACTTGCTTTTAACTTGGGGTGGACATGTTCAATAGACTTCTCCAGTTTAAGTTTCTAGCACAGTTTTTCTCTCCTTAATGAAATTTCTGGTCATCCTCTAGGACCCCTTCACCCCTCTTCTCATGATTAGTGAAGTTGGAGGTGGGTCTCTGATCTGAATTCAAGAAAGTGATCAAAAACATTGGAATATTTTTCACATCAGAATGAGTCTCTGGGATTTGTTACTTAGCTGCAACTCCCTTTGACTGTCTAATTTAAAGATAGAGTTTTTAGGTCATAATAAATCTTTTAGAATGGGAAGGAAGAATGAAAAGATGTTCTAAGTGGCGCACATCTAATGTAAATCAGATAAGCCCCTAAAGAGAGGTATTAAACTCTTTCCTCTTTTGCTATTTTCAAGTACAGTCCATGATTCGAAGGATGTAAAGTGCTCACTTAGTTTTCAGGGGGGCATTCATTTTGTGTTCGAGTGTCTGTGCTATGCTGGGATTCTGAAAACCAAGTTAAAAAAAGACAAGGTTCATGGTGCGCCTGGGTGGCACAGCGGTTAAGCGTCTGCCTTCGGCTCAGGGCGTGATCCTGGAGTTATGGGATCGAGCNAAAAGACAAGGTTCATGGTGCGCCTGGGTGGCACAGCGGTTAAGCGTCTGCCTTCGGCTTAGGGCGTGATCCTGGAGTTATGGGATCGAGCCCCATATCAGGCTCCTCCACTATGAGCCTGCTTCTTCCGCTCCCCCTGCTTGTGTTCACTCTCTCTCTGGCTGTCTCTATCTCTGTCCAATAAATAAATAAAATCTTTAAAAAAAAAAAAAAAGACAAGGTTCTTGTTCTTAAGAGGTAATGTGGGAATCGAGTTGGTGAATATGAGTGGATTTAGGCCAAAGCGGGGGTGGTTTGTTTTGAGTCCCAATATTTTTTCAAATTCATCTCTAAGTTTTCTATAGGAGCACTTACTGCTCAGTGATAAAGTCTTCAGAAATCCACTCTTACCTACAGTGATGTTTTAAGCCAAAATTGATACAATACCTAGGATTTAAATAATATGGTTTCTAGTAATTAGATGAACATTTTCCCTGTTTAGCAGTTAGAATCCATGGACTTTTAAGGTGATCAATGTCTGGCAGCCGTGTTATATATATATATATATATATTACATATTATATATATAACATTTATATATTTATATATTATATATTT